>NC_043711.1:25355193-25422075 GCF_006229205.1 Suricata suricatta | reverse complement strand
ATGAAATATTTGTGGACACAATAGTATGATGTCTGGGATTTGATTTAAATGAATCCAGTGGTAGGGGCGCCTGGGTGGCTCAGTCAGTTAAGCGTCCAACTTCAGCTCAGGTCATGATCTCCTGGCTCGTGAGCCCCGCGTTGGGCTCTGTGCTGACAGCTCAGAGCCTGGAGCCTGCTTCAGAGTCTGTGTCTCCTTCTCTCTCTCTCTGTGCCTCCCATCCTCAAACGCTGTCTCTCTCTCTCTCTCTCTCTCTCAAAAATAAACATTAAAACATTTAAAAATAAAAGGTTAGAAATAAGAGGATTTTTCAGGTCTTGATCTGAACAAATACCTTAAGATTTCAAATTCGTAAGTATTTCTTTTCTGTCAAAAACAGAAAACCTGATTTTTCAACTTCTATCCTCCCCCTCTGTCTACTTATTTTGTAGGGGGCTGACACTAGCACTTACCCCGTGGGCTTCTAAAGATGTTTACTCCCCTGACATGCCCTAGCATTTCTTTATATTCAAGAGTCAAAGTTAGATTCAACATATCTAAAATTACCCAGAGTTTCTAACGTCAAGTAACTCTGTTGACAATCGGACAAGACAAGCTCCACAGGGAAAAAGGAAAACCTCAAAGCTGTTTGGTTGTTACCTGTCACCTTGGCCTTGAATGGACTGCCCACAATGTGGTTGGGCCCGCCATATTTGACACCAATCAGGTAGTTTCCAGGAGCCATGGGGGTGTACATGACTTTGTACCCTTCTGGGGTTTCCTGGCAATCCATTTTGACCTTGGACGGGCCTTCGATGGTGACAGATAATGTTCCTGGCCCTGCTCGGGTGGTGTTGATGAAGAATTCAGACTGGATACCTGGGAGGAAGGAAAAGGGACGTCTTGTTGATGGTTTGGAGGGATGAGGTGCAGTGCTCTCCCAGGGACATGGAAGCAGTGGCAGGGACACACATAGGTTCCCTCACAAGTTGGGGGCAGAGAGTGGCAGGCAAACCTGCCAGTACGAGATGCGAGCTCCTGACACGGAGGGCCTCAGGCCCTGGGGGTGGTAACTCCCTTTCCAAGGTGGAGGCAGGAGGATGGCTGACATTTCGCCCACCAGCACCAACTGCCAGGACACCCTGTTCCCTCCTCTGGGCACAAGTGGTGCTCAGAGCAAGAAGCGCCATTTCAGCTGCCAGGGCCCAGCCCTGCCTCCAGTGGGTGGGGGATATGTGGGCCGCTCTGACCTTTCCTTGCTCTTCTGAGTGGACTTAGAGAGGCTGAGCAGGCCCCGCCTCTCCTTCTTCCCCGGTAGGATCCTTGACCCAGACGCCATGCTGAAGACTGGGCAGCTGCTAGGATCTGCCAGCCCCCCACTTTGCCATGAGCACCAGCAACAAGAACAGTTAACAGCAGCTTCTGCTAACTGAGCAATACTTGCACCGCTCAGGCTCCAGATCTCCTCTAAGCATCATGTTAGGTGCCCAGTGATTTGACAAATGACAAGGGCTTGGGTTCAGACACCTGCCAGTCAGCCCTACAAGCCAGTCTGTGTGGCTCTGGAGCCTATTTCCGAGCTAGGAGACTTCCTGCACAGACATCCTGCCTTGTGATGAAAGAAAAGCTGGGCTGACCAATGACCATGATGGCATTCCTGCCTGAGTCCAACGCCCTGCGAAAGCCCCCACTCCTTCAGGCCCACTGCAGTCCAGAGAGGGAGGAGGTGGTCGGTGAGGGCTGCCTGCGGCAGCGCCCTCTATGGGCCATCTCTGGTACAGCACCCTTGTGCAGGGCAGTCAGTGCTTTTTCCAGAGCCCTAGATGCCACCCCAGCTGGGAATTATTTTGGTTTAATTATAGCTCCTAAGCCAGAGAAAGAATTATTGTTCTGGCTATCAATAAAACAAAGGCGCTGCTATCATGCAACCCCCAAACACAAACCCAGCAGTTTCTGGAAGCTCCTGAGGCTCCTCTCCCAGACCCGCCCCCCCCTCCACTATCTCAACCTTGTTTCTAAACTGTGCAGCCAAGAAGCGTCTCATGCAGCAGCTGCCGAGGAAGGCTGTGTGGGGAAGGGAGGGGTGGTGATCAACAAGGGGACGGCATTTCCAGGAAGTAGCTGCGAGGCGATGATAAGGAAAGATATTTTTAAAGTAAAAATGAAAAGACCTGGCTGTAGTGAAGCCCCACCGATTTTAACAAGTTGCTCCATTCCCAAGAAAGATCCATGAATCCTGGCTCAGAAAGACAGGGGAGATGAGGTGGGCAAAGGGAAATAAGGAATCACAGGGCAAGAGCCACCTAAAAAAAACACCCTGGGGGGTGGGGGGCGGGATCCCTTATTAATCCCATTTTATAGGAAGGAAGTGGAGGTTCGGTGAGGTTAAGTCTCTTGTGCCAAGTCACATGGCTGGGGAACTGCAGAGCTGGGATTTAAACACAGGATCTGCCCAGCCGGGGCGCCTGGGTGGCTCAGGCGGTTAGGCCTCCAACTGGCTCAGCTCATGATCTCGAGGTTCCTGAGTTCAAGCCCTGTGTCAGGCTCTGTGCTGATAGCACAGGACCCGGAGCCTGCCTGGGATTCTGTGTCCCCTTTGCTCTCTGCCCCTTCCCCACTTGCTCTCTGTCTCATTCTCTCTCTCAAAAAATTTTTTTTAATTTAAAAAGAAAAAAAAAGGATCTGCCAAGCATGGACCTGAGGCACTTGCCTGAGAGAATTAGGAGAAAGAAAATCCACATGCAGGGGTCCCTCTGACCACTGCCTCTGGGCTAGAACCAATACGTACCCCAATCATCTCTGGGCACAGCAGTCCTTCCCCCAACCCCACAGATGCACAGCCGAGTCGCTGTGAGTTCAGTGCAGGTTTACTGCAGCCCCTACTCCATCATGAAGGTGAGCGAGGGGTCCGAGGGAGAGGGGGGCTCTTCTGTTCCACCCCATGCACCCTGGCAATCCTGGAGCAGGACAGCAGGGAGAGGCCGCTCTCCCAATCCAGGCGTCTAGAACTTCCTGGTCTAACTCCTGACCTCTCAACTCCTCTGCAGCAGACAGCCCCACCCCAAATTCGCCACATTCCCCTGCTCCCAAACCTGCAGAATGGGCCCTTTAAAGCTCAAGCCAAGAGATCCAGCAAGCCCACCCAGAGAAACACAGGGCGTTTGCTTTATTCTGGAGGTCAGGATGCCAGGCCCTCCAGCAGCCAAGCAGATACCTTTTCATTCCACGCACACTACAGCTGTGTCGTCTCGGGATGGCTATTTGGGAAAAGGCTTGGGAGCGGGAGAGTTAGAAAAACAAGACGCCCTCCCCTTGACAAGAGCAATATTTACACAGGGTTTGAAACAGGCCTGCTCTGTGCCTCTCCCTCCTGGCCGGGAGCCTCCCTGCAAGACGGCCCCTTCCCTCAGCGGCATCCAGAGCTTGCAAAGCACAGCCTGAAGCCCAAGCTCCAGAGGAGGCATGCAAACAGCCGAGAGGAAGCAGGAGAGACCACAGCGCAGCAGGTGTGACCCGGCAGGAGAGAGAGGTGGCTGCTGGCAGCTCGGGAGACCCTGGTGGCTGCTGTGGGACCTGGACCAAGGCGTGCATGGTTCCAAATGCCAGGAGGACCCCACGTGGTCTTTCATGGTGTGTGGCTCGGGGGGGACCACATGCCTGCACTACTGCCGGGAACCATTCCTGGGCAGCTAAGAGGACAGGGGTCCTGGTTTAGGATACCCCACAAATTGGGCCATAGGTGCAGTCACTACCTCTGGGCAAGCAAGCCTCTGAGAGAGGCAGCAAAGCACAGGGGTTAAGGGCATAGGCTCTGAGTCACAGACCTGGACTGATTCCTGGTCCTGTGCTCTCTCAGCGAAGTACTCAGTAAGCTTAGGGAGTGACTTAACCTTGCTGAGCTTCACTTTCCTCATCTGTGAAATGGAATGGCCTAGGGTGAAGCGTTACCATGCGTCCTATAAAGGTCAAGCTGCTGGCCCAGAGTTCAGCGGGAGGAAGACGGGATGGGCCTGGGGAGTCCAGAAGCACTTACACCACCCCTGTGGGTGGTTCTGCTGAGGCCACTGCTTTGGCCAGAGTCCTGGGGCGGCATGCCAGCCCGTCAGTCACTCCTGCACCTGGGCAGGGCCCCTCGGCCACTTAGGACACTGGCTCCCTCTGGCTGGATGCCAGGTAACGCAGCCACTCATCGCACCCAGCGGGAGGCAGGTCTGCTCTAACTCACTCACCGCATCAGGGGAGACTAGATCAAAATGCATACATACGAGGGTCTTGACGCTGGGACGGGGCTGCCTTCCAAAGGCCCCGGGTAACACCTTGCAGGGGCACCTGGGTGGCTGCAGTCAGCTACGTGTCCAACTCCAGCTCAGGTCATGATCTCATGGTTCTCGAGTTCAAGCCCTGCATCAGGCTCTCTGCTGTCAGCACAGAGCCTGCTTCAGATCCTCTGTCCTCACCTCTGTCTGCCCCTCCCCTATTCACACACATTCTCTCAAAAAAGAAGACACCATTAAAAAAACAAAATACCCTGTGCATACTGTGTCCCAGTGAGTCCATGTCTAGGGACGTGCCCTGCAGAGAAGTGTGACTGGACCAGCTCCCCATGCTGGCACTCCACACCAGCGACCCCCCCAATGCCCACCTCTACGTTCATGGTACAAACACTAACTGTAGCCATTACAAGGTGGGTAGATCTGTGTTTTGTACAGAAAGCTCTTTAAGAGGTCAACTGAGGGGTGCCTGGGTGGCTAAGTCAGTTAAGTGTCCGATTTCAGCTCGGGTCATGATCTCACAGTACGCAGGTTTGAGCCCCGCATTGGGCTCTGTGCTGATAGCTCAGAGCCTAGAGCTGCTTCAGATTCTGGGTCTCCCTCGCTCTCTGCCCTTCCCCTGCTTGCACTCTGACTCTCTCTCTCTTTCTCTCTCTCTCTCTCTCAAAGATAAATAAACATTAAAAAACAGAAGATGTCAGGTGAAAAAAGTTGCATAACAATATGTGCAACAAGAATATTTCTGTAAAATAAAAGCAAAACTATATGCTACTTTCTTAACGAACGAACTAGCTAAGCGACCAAGCAGGAGGACGTCAGAAGGTCCTCCCCTGACCTGCCAGTGGAGGGAGAAGCAAGGAGATGCAGCCAGTTTCGTTTCTCTATGTCCCAGCTGTCTGTCTCTTTCAGTCAACTGTGTCTCATCCATGGCAAAGACTAGAAACAAATTGTAACAAGCCCAAAAAGTTCTAGGACTCTGCCACCGTCTTTTCTCCTTCTCCGTTAGGACCAGAATTGAAAGGAGGAGGCTGTGACAGGTCCCACTGCCGATTCCAGGGTGCTTCTGGGAGCCCAGGAACTGCGTGATGGAACTGATGGGTAGAGATATCCCAGGAGGCCTGTTACATGCACTGAGTTCTGTGCAGGCAAAGAAACCCTCCAAAGAAAAAGAAGGGGTGCTGTATTCCCTTATCATCAGTGTCCTGGCCCACAAGTCAAGGCACAAGGCCAAGGAAGACGGGTGAAGCACAGCAAACAGTAATGAGGTGCGACAACTTGGTCACCAAACCCTCACTCTGGACTGATTGTGGGTCAAACCCCGTGTCCCCAAGCAAGCCTGCAGAGCAAGAGCTCCAAAGTGCACATTGGCGCAGCCTCCCTGGGGAACGCGTGGAGAAGGCTCCCGAAGCTCGAAGGGCTCCCGCTGGCCCTGCCCCGGAGCTGGCGCGGTCAGAGACAAGAGGCGGGGGCAGTGGGTTACCTGTGGTGCCCCCCTCGAGCCCCGCGCCATAGGCGGACACGAGGGCAGGATTCCCCGCTTGTCCGGGCTCCCCGACGCGCACTTTGAAGGGGCTTCCAACCACGTGGCTCCCGTTGAACTTGACGTCGATTGTGTGGATGCCATTCTCATGGGGGATGAAGCGAACGGCATACTTATCTAGGAGAGGGGGCAAAGCACAGGGTAAAGCCGAGGGCACGGACACCACCAGGCTGGGTGAGGACAAGGGACGGGGGGCCAGCCTGGGATGGTGAGTTTTAAATCATTAATAAAACAACAGCTCTACTGGAAGCCTGGCACCCAGTATGTTGGATTTCAAAACCAGATGGGGGCCTATTTCGGAGTCCCTCATCAACCCTCTGGGAAATGCATCCAAATCTCCAGTTCTAGGTCTCCTCCTCTCTCTGGTGTCTGTCTTGGGAGACCACTTTCTTTATGAAAAGCTCACTTCTCACAGTTTCTCTACTTGGCCACTTGAAGGGGAAAAAAAAATTGGTTCCAACCAGCATTAACGCTTCTGAATTAAGCTCTAAGCTAGCAAGTTCCCCTCCCCCCTCAAGGGCAACATCCAGGTTTTTCACTGAGTGTTCGGGTCATGGCATGTGGCAAGACTGAAACAGACACGAAGAATATCCATCTGTCATGTGTCAACCCCTTCCTCCATGAAGCCCTCCCATGTGGGAGGCAGACCTGTCCTCCACCCCGCTCTCCGGATGTCTACCTTCACTGTATGCAGGGCACACAGCAAATGTTTGATAAGGGCAATGATCACAGAGTTCCTCCTCATGCTTCAGGGCCACGTTCAATGTCACTTCCTCTGAGAAGCCCTCTGGGCCTTACCAGTGGAAACTATTTTTCTCTCCTGCCCTGATCATCTTCACCATTTGGTTCTTGGTTCCCCTGGTGTTGGTGACCACCTGGGTCCTCACCAGGGCCCTGCAGGCTTCTGGCCAGCTCCCCACTCCACTCTGAGCCCCTCTTTGAGGGCAAGTCTCTCACCCTTAATACATGTTCCTGGCAAAATGGCTGGTTAAAGTTCATTATGTCAGAGAATTCTTCAGTCAAGGGAGCGGGCAGGAAAATCTTATGCTATTAAGCATCCTAGAGACCCAGATTCTTTGAAATTTAAATTTAGGAATGAACATCAATGATCTTTTCCCTCAGAGTAAAGTGAGATCAAAGGGCACTTATTCATGTCATAAGGTCAATAACATAATAAAAATCTGTAAGATTTTGTTAAAATAGAAAATAATCACAATGAATGTAATGTGAAAGGAATCTGAAAAACAACAGAAAATAAAGCAGTATTTGTTTTTAAATAAAAGGCAGGCTAGCTCCCAAAGTGCCTCCCTGCCACTGGCAAATGTTTATATCCTGATCTGTAAACAATGCCTGGCAACAGCAGGAGGGACAGTGGGGCAAGGCTCACTGGTCCCCGCTGGGGCGCAGACCCGTCCCTGGGGAGGTGCAGAGCGGCACCTCACGCCCCGCCTCCGGCTTACCTGGCTCTAGCTCGGACACGTGGCACTCCTCCACGGCTCCTGAGGGGCTGTGCACCTTTGCATCGATCTTGCCTTTCGCCCCATTCAACCTTATAGCAAAGGAGGCTGGCTGGTTAACCTTTAATCCCGATTCCTGAGAATTTAATATATTAAACAGGTTATGGCCCTTGGCGTTCCTGCCCGGTGGCACATACTGACCCGACCCGGGCCTCCAGGGGACAGTTCTTATGCAGATAGGCCCAGAGGTTTATCCTTATAACACGTGACGTATCCTTATGACAGGTGGCGTGTTGCACACTTCTAGCTTTAAAGAGAAGACAGCAGAGACACACAGCAGGCGGGTCTAGCACCTTGAATCGGGCTGGAAGAAATGGCGACTTGATTTGGAGACGTAGCCATCCTGGGTTAACAAAACATTAGTTTCTGCCTCCCAAACAAGACCTGGACAACCAGAAAACCCAGTGTCTTCCAGGTCCAAAAGGAAACACCATTCTCTTTTTTGGGGGTTTATTTATTTATTTTCAGAGAGAGAGAGAGGGAGAGAAAGAAGGTATGAGCACGAACATGTGCACACAAGTGGGGGAGGGGAGAGAGAGGGAGAGAGAAAGAATCCCAAGCAGGCTCCACCCTACCCATGCAGGGCCTGAACTCACGAAAGGTGAGATCGTGACCACAGTCAGACACTTAACTGACTGAGACAGCCCGGTGCCCTAAGGGCCCCCTTTTCAGAGGAGTCCGGCAGCTGACAAAACCATGTATTCACTAACATGAACAAAGTTTTATATCATTATTATTTTTTATCTCAAGGGTAGCAATGGAGATAACTTTTAACAAACCTGTAAAGGACTATACATGCTTAAAAATCAGCAGGACCTGGGGTAACTACCATTTCCTAGCTATGTAAGTAGGTTGTTTAAACTTTGAGTCTCAGTCTCCTCATCTGTAAAATGGGCACAATAACCAAATCTATATAGAGTTGCTGTGAGGATGAGATACAGTTATGCATTCGAAGCACTCAGCACAGGGCCTGAACTGTACACAGAAAGGCTCAAAAACGTCAGCTTATCATGAAATGTTAATGAGCATTTAGAAGTTGTCTGTACCCCGCTGAAAACACAACAGTAAAAAGGATAGCTTTCACTCTTCACTGGCTACGTTTCACCCTCCACACTCTGCTCTGGAAACTAGAGCCTCTTCGAGGAGAAAGGGATTAGAGATCTAGATGACTAAGATATAGATATGTATTTTTTAAGTAGGCTCCACACCCAGTGCAGAGCCCAGTATGGGGCTTGAACTCACAACCCTGCAATCAAGACCTGAGCTGAGATCAAGAGTCAGATGCTTAACTGACTGAGCCACCCAGGTGCCCCAGATGCTTAAGATATTTTCAGATTGGCCAGTCCTGAACTGCAAAATTTACAAGTTAGCAGTTTTGATGTAAACTTGATTGGACAGCCACTCCTCACTGTGTGACTGAAGAACTTGGTGGGGGGGGGCGGGGCGGGTGTGAGGGGGTGTCTTGTTAAAATGCAGATTCTGATCCAGTGGGTCTGGGGGTCTAAGGAGAGCCTGAGATTCTAGGATTTTTTTTTAAGCAGGGGGAGAGAGAATGAATGAATGAATGACTGAATGAATGAATGAATGAATACAAGGCAGGGAACAGCTGGGAGAGAGAATCCCAAGCAGTCTCCTCGCTGTTAACACAGAGCCTGACTTGGGACTCGAGTTCATGAACCGTGAAATCATGACCTGAGCAGAAATCAAGAGTTGGACACTTAACTGACTGAGCCACCCAGGTGCCCCCTGGGTAGCTTTTAAAAAATAAGACTACTGAATGGTACCATCTGTCTTTTCTTTTTTAAGTTTATTTATTTGGGGGGAGGGGGGGCAAAGAGGATCCCAAGCAGGCTCCTTGCTATTATCACAGAGCCCAGTGCGGGACTTGAACTCACAAACAGGGAGATCATGACCTGAGCTGAAATCAAGAGTCAGACATTTAATGGACTGAGCCATCCAGGTGCCTCGAGATTCTAGGATTGAAATAAATTCCCAGGCGACACGGAGGCTGCTGTCCCAGGACCACATTTCTGTAACAAGGCACTGATTTGGTAGTCACAAGCCACATGTGACTGTAAATTTTTACATTTAAATCTATTAAATTAGATAGAGTTAAAGATTTGGTTCCTCAGTTACACTAGCAACGTTTCGAGTGCTCCAGAGCCCCATGTGGCCAGGGGCGACCACACTGCACAGAGGAGATGTGTGACACTTCCATTGTCATAGAACATCCTATTACACTGTGCTGTGCTAGAGGATACAGACCTGAGAGCAAGGACCGCACACAAAATCAAGGAATCTTTGATCACCAGACTGCCCCCATCCCATCATCCCCTCCTCCACCAAATGCCAGCCGACTCCAATTTTCTAAAAAGTCTTAAAAGCAAGACAAAACAATACATGTCTCTCTTTTCCTAACCAGCACCAGATGTCAGCGTGCCGCCTCCAGCTAATCTCCAATAAATAATTTACATATCACTCAGCACCAAGTGACCCGGGAAAAACAGGACAAGCCGACACTAGTCCCTTCTGCCATAGCAGCTGGTGACAGATGCGGGATGGATCCACGAGCTTCTGCACACGTATTCAAATATTCCCAACCCGACTGTGTTGAGAGGAGTAAACAAAAGCTTTCCGGAGATTTCTCCAAATCGGGGTTTTGGGGAAAGAACCATGTACATTACCTGAATCCACTTGCTGCTAAATCCTCAAGAGGGAGATAAACACCTCAGAAGATCTGAAAGAAATCTTCGAGATGCATGAAGGCAGTTCTCTGCCCTCAACAAATGCTGGGTTTATCTCCCTCCACAGGGTTTAGCTAAGATGGCCACAAAAGGAACTTCTGTTAAGAAGCCTTTAAATGAAACACAAGAAAAACATCGACACCACAGCGACCAGTAAGCACCCTTGGTAAGCTCCAGCTGAGGCCTCTTCAATCTGTGGCTATGACTTTTATTTGGGGTTCAGTCTGGGCTCCCTGATATTTGGAATAACCAGCAATATGGATTCTCCTCAGGGTAAAGTTAGAATCATAGGAACTAGAGCCAAAAATATCACCAATCTGAGATACAGTGCTGGGTTTTCACTCAGTATTTCTAAGAACCGGGAGTAGCTGAAGGCTAGTTAGAAACCCCTTAACCAGAAATCAGATTTGGAGATTCTAGTGTTATTCTGAGATCAAATTACTTACTCCTGATTCAGACACCTCGTTATTTTTCAGTGTCCTGAGCAAAGTCCTAAAGGCATCTCTAGCGGTTCTTAGTTTGGTTGCTGGCTCTAATGCAACCTTGAATTCAGTAGCCTATTTAAGATAGTAATCTTGTGCCGCAGTGCCAAAGATTAAGGGGATTACAGAGGCCCCTGTGAAAACTACAGGTTCTGAACTACTGAGACCTCCCTCTGCTTCATATTAGCTGGTTCCTGGTAGCCATTACCAATCTATACCTCAGTTTCTCCATCTTTAAAATGGGGTCAAGAGAAACTGACCAGGCTATTGCAAGGATTTAAAGAGGGAATACTGATAAAGTTCTTACATAGTGCCTTGCACACTTATAAATAAATCATCAGAGTAAAATCAATCACAATAGACTTACTTGAGGAAAAGGAAGCCAAAAATAGTAGGCAAAACATCAAGGGACTGTCAGTCTTGTGTTCGTTCTATTTGAAAGCCCTCCTTATCCCTTAACCAATGATTAACAGGCCTCCTTTGTTTCTCTTGAATAAATATTTACAAAACAACCTTGTTCTCAAGCGTTGAGGTGTTTTCTTGGCTGTGGCTCTGGGTTCACTTGCCCCATCCGCCTCCTGTCCTAAATGTGGGGGTGGGGGCCGACTCTGCCATGGGAAATCTCCCCTGTAAGCTGGCAGCATATGTGGAAAAGCCGAGCTGGGGCCCTTGACTGAGGGGATTGAAGCGGCCTCTGGAGTCCAGGGTTGCACTGATCAGCCTGTGGCCAATGAGATGGATGCTTCCTTGCGTCTCACCTGAAGGCTCAGAACAGTGAGGCGGCGAGCGTCGTCGGACGGTGCGATGACCGGCACCAGGTAGGGACTTTCGGGGATGTGCTCATCATTGAACTTGATGGATACCTCGTAGTTACCTGCGGGGACAGGAAAGTCCCATCATTTCAGAGATTCTGGGAAGGTGGTTCCGAAGCGGTCTCTTGCTTCTTTGCTAGGACCGAAATGTCTTCCAAGACATCCTACCCTCCTCCATGGCCATGGCTGGTTGGTTGAGGGCAGGTCACCTGGCAGAAGCTGAGCCACTAGGATTCTCTTAGTTGGGCAAGGGCAGAGGTCCTTAACCTGGGTCCACAGGGCCTCTCCAATGGCCTGTGTATAGAGCTCAGGAGACCCATGAAACTTAAATGGGGGAAAAAATTATACCTTTATTTTCACTAACCTCAAGCTGAAATTTAGCATTTCTTTTCGTGAGAAAAGTCAACAAGAAACCACAGCACATTAGAAGTGCTTGTGACTTTGTCACTAACAAAGATCACAGATATTTTCATATCACTTTACAGTTTTGCAAAAACCCTGACATTTCACGTGCACTTACCACTACTTTGAAGTTATGGTAATTAATAGGCCATCACCAAATCCTATGATGTAATGTATTAACGAAGATGAGTATCTATTGCTATGTTATACTTGAAGACTTTGATAACTACATTTTAGTACAATTGATTTCCTTTACAATCCAATGTATTTTATGCTATATGTTTTAAAACACTATCCTGAGAACAGTCCCCATAGTCTTTATGCCCAAAGGGATCCATGGCACACAAAAGGCCTAGAGCTGCTGTTCAGGGGAGCTCAGACACTGAGGCCACTCTTCCAACATCCAGAGACTGGTCAGTGGGAAGAACGACATGGTTGAATGAAAGTAGGAGGCAGAGGGGCCAACAGAGAACAAGAGATCAAGAATTCCTACCCCTTTGAGGCTTGACACAATTCCTAGGAGCTGCTCCCACA
The DNA here is from genome assembly GCF_006229205.1 of Suricata suricatta. Lineage (NCBI taxonomy): Eukaryota > Metazoa > Chordata > Mammalia > Carnivora > Herpestidae > Suricata > Suricata suricatta. Next base: position 25,409,794 of record NC_043711.1, on the reverse strand, counting down.
CATATAAATTCCTCTTTTCATGGAGCTAGCCTGACAGGCTTCTGTTCCTTACAATCGAACCATCCCCCAACAAGGAAAGTGTCCTCAGCTGGCCCTTGATTACATACCAGGCTCCTGTGCAATATAAGACACACCACATGATCCATTTTTATGGTCATCGAATGTGATCTCGGCCTTACTGGGGCCCTCGACCGCAATGGACAAGCCCCCAGGGCCTGCTTCCCGTGTCCAGATGCTGAACTCGGCTGAGACAAAGAAACACCTGGTTAGCGACTGGGTTACCTTTGCTGCCTTCTTCTTTAACCCCAAGCAGGCCCCTAAGGGAAGGAATCATTGATGTTTCCCAAGTACCACCCACGAGAACACTAAGTTCATAAGAAACGAGACATCTTTGAACACACTAAGGCAGAAGATGAGAAAGTTGCGTTTTTGTCCCTATAGATCTTCCTGCCAGCAACCACCACCACAATCGGTTTTGTAGAAGTCTAGAGCGTTCTGCCGAATGTGAGTGCTGAAGGATGCTCTACAAAGAGCTTGTTAGTCTGTTCCCCTCTTAGATGCACCCCCCCCACAGTCATTATAGGCTCCAAGGAGTTCCCCGGGGAGAAACTTGTTTAGCTTTGGGGAAGCGAGCCATTCCCAAACATGTTTAGCCCTGTTTTAAAGAATGTCCCTTAAAAATCACCTGCAGAATCACATATACCAAGTCTTTCTCTGGAACAGGGTGAAGGGCGCAGGGTGCTGACCCCGCCAGGCCCCTCATCTTCTCCCCAGGTAAAAAGACTGCCCGAACGCTCACCTGGGACCCCTGCTTCTCCTCTCTCCAGGCCGGGACCTCCTGCACGGACCTTGTGGGCGCCCCCCTCGCCAAGTGGCCCCACCGTGAACTGGAAGGGGCTGCCGGTCACATGCTGGCCGCGGTACTTGACGCTGACAGTGTGAACGCCCATCTCCTGCGGCACAAACCGGACACAGTGCGAGTTCTTCCCCATGGACACAATCTCTGCCTCGGTCACGTGGCCAGAGGGGCTGGTGACATGGGCCGACATGTCACTGCTGTCGATTTCTAAAAGAGGGCAGGAGATTGGGGAGTGGAGAGAGCAGGCTTAGGGTGAGGGACCAACGCAGAGCAAGACATGCAGGACAGGCAGCAGAGGTTGGCAAGGCGGGTGCAGCCTAGGGGTGTGGGGTGCTCAGGCTTTCTCCCATTCAGCCGGGATACCTACCCTCCTGTCTCCCTCAAATCCCGGGAGGCTGAGGCCAGCATGGAGACAGTAGGGCCCCTCCAGCCATTCAGTGCAGAGAACAGTCTAGGGACAGTGACTCTTTGTTGCCCCACCAGGCACTTTTACAGTCTACCTGGCTGGAGCTATTTCCACACAGCACTTTCAAACCAGAGTCTGGGGCTGATAGTTACAGCAGGTAAATAAAAACTACAATAGCTCAGATGTTTGTAAGCCAAAGGGGATATGTGGCCATCTAGCATGTTTATAGGGGCTCTTCTCCATAGGTAGGTAAGCGAAGAAAATTCCAGAACCATCACCCCATACTTTCAAGAAGCTTCGGCATCTCTTTTAGGCAACAAGACAAAAATGCATTTAGAGGAAAAAAGGTGAACACCTGTCGGTCACAATGGCAAAGGGAAACCATGCGTGAGCAAAGCTTTGAACAAATTAGATGCCAGAGGCCGTGCTTTCAGAAAAGTGATGTCTCAGGTCACCAAGCAGACCATGTCTGCTGCCCCTGACACGCATCATGCCATGCCAGTGACTGTGCCTGCACTGACGTGGTGGAGACAGGTGCACCGCATGCCGGGCGACCAAGTAATGCCATCACCTAGAGCCACAGGAAGCTGCGCTCACCAGCCCAACACCACCTGGGCTGGGCAGCCATGACTTTGAGCCCTGAGGACAGAGAAAGGGAGGCAGGTTGAGAGGGTCACCCCACATGGCCTGGGTCCAGAGGACATCCGGAAGCTGTGAGCCATCCTCTGACAACAGGGGACCATTTAGGTAATGAGGGGAAAAGTGCGTCTCATCCAGAGTCACCTGGTTCCAAGTAGCTGATCAGAGCAGAGAGCGGCCGAGAGCCAGAGACTTTATTTATTTATTTTTTTTAATGTTTTTTATTTATTTTTGATACAGAGAGAGACAGAGCATGAAAGGGGGAGGGTCAGAGAGAGAGGGAGATACAGAATCGGAAGCAGGCTCCAGGCTCTGAGCTAGCTGTCAGCACAGAGCCTGACGCGGGGCTCGAACCCACGAATGTGAGATCTGACCTGAGCCGAAGCCGGAGGCTTAACCGACTGAGCCACCCAGGCACCCCGAGCCAGAGACTTTAAAGAAATAGTAACTGACCCCACTAGTTCCTCAGGAAACAAACAGGCAAAGGGGACAAGCAGGTGATTTGCACAATGGGAAATGTAAAGCTGGTGAACACAGTCTGTGTCCCTAATGACCGAAAAAATGAAACTGGAAACCGGACCCCTTATTTTCCATCGGATTGGTCAAAGTGGGAACCAAACACAGAGCCTGGTGCTGGTGAGGGAATGGATAAACAGGTTCTGATCCTTTTTCTGGAGGGCAGACTGCCAAGGTATAGCAGTATTTGAAACCCTGAGATGTCCATCTGACATGAGCACTCAGTGTAGAATGTTCCAGAGTGCCGATTGTTGGAATCCAGGGATAGGAAAGAGTGTACGTGGAACAGGACTATAAGGTGAAGGATGGTGCATGTGGACATGGAATGGAGTCTTGTGGAGTCACTAAAAACACGGCAGTGTCTTTTCTGACGTGGAAAGATGCCCACAATCCAGTGTGACAAGGATGCAAGAGTGATCTGAAACTGACCCCACGTGTTCACAGGCTGGAGGCCATCAGGGTCCAGCTCCGGGCCTCAGATGTGAGCTTTGACCTCCCCGGCTGTTGGGGGAGGAGGCGACACTTACTTTCCCTGTTTTTGAATACCTGAACTTTGCATGATCACGAGGCATCAGCTCTTTTTAAAAAGCGATCCTGTATGGACCCTGTGGGAACGGGGCTTTCCCCACATTCTTATGTGACCGACAGTGCGTCTGCCCAGGGGGAACCTGCCACCTGTCAACGACTGCTCAGAGGGCAGGGCACGTAGGGAAGCGGGGGAATGCAGTGCAGAATCAACGACATGAACCTCCTCTAAAGACTATATAGATTTTCGGTCCCCACAGAGTCTGTCCAACAACAAAGCATGTAACACCTCTGGGCAGAGGCCCCTCAGAATCTGCACTCACAGTGACCTTTTTTTCTAGAAGGAACTCCGGGCTGTATTCAGACAGACCGAGGTGTCCGTTCACACAGTTCATGGTCAAAGGGCTGACTGTGGCCCACCCACCCAGTCTCCACTCTCATTTTAGGGATGGAAGGTATGAATATTGGAAGGATGCCAATGGGCTGACACTTCTGAAATACTTCCAAATACCGGCATCACCAGGGCTCAGTCTTTCACTGATGTGACTATTTGGCAGATAGTAAATCCAAATCTAAAAGCTTATTTATCTTCCCCCCCATGTGACACAATAAAGCTATTTTCATTTGGAAAAACAAAAAGGTAGCAGGGAAGCAGATTTTTTTCTTGGGTGGGGCTCCGTGAAAATAGTATTAAAAATAGAAATAAATACATTACTTACCTACTTACTTAAAAATAGCTACCCACAGAGAACTTAGCATGTTCTAGGCTAAGCCCGGACATAGTTTCCCATGGCACCCACCGCCCTGACCCCTAAGCAACTCATGCTCACCTGGGATTTTCAAGTTCAGGTCACAGATGCTTCCAACAGTGGCGACAGACGGGGCCCGGCTGGTTCGGGTGATGCTCTCCTTGACTCTTCCCTCGCCACTGATCTTCACGGTAAACGGGCTCCCTGCAAGCACCGACGGGACCCTCGTGAGCAGCCCAGAACGGCCGAGGCACAGCACTTACAGAAACCCAAGTGTCCGACGGGGAGGGCAGGGGGCACCAGACGCACCGGGCACGTGCTCGTCAGCAAACTTGGTGGAGACGATGTAAACCCCAGGCACGGTGGGGAAGTAGGAGACCTTGCAGGTGCCATCTTCCAGGTCCTCTGTCTGGATGTCCACTTTGCTGGGGCCTTCCACAGCCAAGGATATGCCACCATAACCTGCAACACCGTGGTCCAGAGCTGATGGGACCGCAGCTCACTGGGGGTGGGGGTGGGGGGGCTCGATGCATGCATGCAGAAAGGACATTGGGCTCTGGAAATGCAGACCGCTATTTCCAGCAGATGGTGGAAAGGCAGTAACGCAGGCAGCCCCAGACAGAGGAGCAGGTTGCAGCTCTGAGAAATCCTGTAGTGAAAAAGCCTGCTGAGTGTGGCTTTGACCGCACAGCTTTTTTCTCAAGGATACCTATTTTCTTTTTAAAATTTTTTTAGAGAGAAAGTGCGAGAGTGAGGGAGAGTGGTGGGTAATGGGGAGAGAGGAAGTAAGAGAGTGAGAGAGAGAGAGACAAAGAGAAGCTTAAATAGGCTCCATGTTCAGTTCAGAGCCTGACATGGGGCTTGAGCCCACAACCCTGGGATCATGATTTGAGCTGAAACCAAGTGTCTGATGCTCAATGAGCTTGGCACCCAGTGCCGCTCAAGGATATCCCACAGAAGCCACTGGGGAAGCCACTCAGGCCACATGCCTCCAGGCACAGCATGCATTAATCACCAGCTGTATGCCTGATGATTTGAATTTTTAAACTGCTCCTAAGGTGCCTCAGACGTCCAGCCAGGAAACCACTACAACAGCAGATCTGAAGGCTTAACAACCTAAAGAATCAACAGGGAGCATCAGCTCACCGGGACCAGACTGTCTCTAGCCCTCTTCCATGGGACCGTGACTTTGTCTAGAAGTCACTGATATGGCCATTGCTCAAGAAGGCAGAAGATGAAGTCACTGTCATGTGGCATAGTTTGGAGAGGCCCAACCAAATCCAAACCATTTTAAAGAGGAAACAGGAAAGGCGCCTGGGTGGCTCAGTCAGTTGGGCACCTGACTTCGGCTCAGGCCATGATCTCACGGCTCGTGAGTTCGACCTGCATGTCAGGCTCTGTGCTGACAGCTCGGAGCCTAGAGCCTGCTTCAGATTCTGTGTCTCTCCCTCTCCCTGCTTCTCCCCTGCTTTTACTCTCTCTGAAGATAAATTAAAAATTAAAAAAAGGGGGGGAAACAAGAAGAGATTCCATATTTCCACGAAAGCACCACTCAGCTGACACCTTCTTGGCCAACTGGGCCACCCTCCTTTGCTTGGGCTGAGGCTAGGGGACCCTGGAAAGCTGCAGATGATGGCGGGAGTACACACAATGACAGAGAGATCTGTGAATCGTTTTGACTGTGGATTCCAATGCCAGAAGCAGACGGGCTGTTAACTCCCAGAAGCCTGTTTCTTCATCTAGAAAATGCATATAATTCCTACTTCATTGAGGCTCATGGGGCTGAAATGACAATGCACATAGAAGGACCTACAGCTCAAGGGATGCTAAAAAAGAAAAGGAAGGTAGTAGAATGAAAAGATGAAGTGGCCCGAGCATAAAGAAGATCATTCCCGTGAGCTCTGGGTCTTTCCCTGGGAACCTCCCCACATACCTGCGTCCCTTGTGTCCACGATGAATTCAGACATTTCAAAAGTCCGGCCCTCTGACAGGCCACGGCCGTAGACTTTGGCTCTGCGTGCGTCACCGATCTCGGACTGGACCACCATGATGGACACGGGGCTGTTGGCCACGTGGTTGCCGTTCTTCTTGATGCTGACCAGGTGCTCACCCACCTCCCGAGGGATGAAGGAGATGCCTGTGCCAGAGCACAGCTTAGGGTTTATAAGGTGGGAGACACACCCACAAGAAGGGTAACAGGACTTCCCTCCTGGCTCGCCAACGCCGAGAGCGTGGTCGACGTCCCCCTGCAGAGTCGCACTCAGACTGTTATCACGTGGGACCCAGAAGGCTTATCACCTTACGCTCTAATGTACCACCAGTTCCTGATGGGGGAATGCCCGTCTCCCACCCACCTCTGGCCAAGGCAGGCAGGCTGGGCTCACCGATGTGGTTGTTGGGCAGCCTCTTCAGGAGACAAGGCTCGTCACGGCCAGATGGGGCCTTAATGCTGGCCGTCAGGGTGCTGAGGTCAGTCTCGCTGATGTCGAGCAGAAAGTCGGCAGCAGAGCCCAGCTTCACCTGAGAGCACCGTCTGCTGTCATCTGGGAAACAGATGACAAGTGCGGCTCCTGTTACATGTGGTCTCCCCAGCTCTCTGGAGCCCTCACTCCACATGCCGTTTACAGATGATCAGGCGAGAATGAATTACCCAAAGCTAACTGAAAAGACCTGCCTTGAACAAGGAGCAGACCTAACCGACAATGAATGATTGCTAATTATGTCTGGTTAAAAGGCACTGCAGGCACTGGAGACTTGAGTCTTCTAGGAGCCACTTTTTAAAGGAGTCTGTCAGTGGGAGGCACCTGTCACCTGTCTGCCATTGCCTCGGGCATTCCTCAGGTGAGCCCTCATCATCTTCTACACAAGACTGCTGACTGTTTAATAGATATGTCTAAACACCTATGGACAAGAACCTCGTTTCTCGTATCTCCTTTTTAACCCATTGATAAGTGTGGTATGAACACAGCAAGCACAACAGACATTAGGAGTGTGGGCTTTGAATCAGATAACCTGTATCTGAATCCCAGAATACCCATGTATGAATGTGGCTAAGCTACTGTCTCTCCAAGCATCAGTTTTTCCATCTGTAAAATGGAGAGAAAATTCTATCTAGTAGTAGTGATGCTCAAGGGTATCTTCAGGTCCATGTATCCGTGTAAGAGGTAACTGAATGCCTCTATCTGAGGGCCTGCTATTTGCAGACTGCAGTCAGACCGGCACAAAAAAAGTGCCCTCCGAATGGCACTGCTCGATTGTCCTTGGATTGCCAGCTAAGGGAAGAATTAGGCCAGCCCAAAGGTGACTTTACACCCCAGTCCCCTCCTACGGAGTCTGTGTGAAACCTCCACATAGCAGCCTAGCCTCCTGCTGCCTGTCTGATGCGGAGAGAGGCAGTTAGGGCAGCTCTGGCTCCCCACACCTCCAGGAAGCCCCCCCGGCAGGCCAGGTGGTCTTACCTGTGATCTTGGCCGTGAAGGGGCTGCCAGGGATGTGCTTGTCATTGTACTTGACCAGGATGCTGTAGTCGCCTGGCAGGGTGGGCAGGTAGGTCACTGTGCATGTCCCGTCTTTGTTGTCAATGCAGCTGATTTCGGCCTTTGAGGGTCCCTCGATAGCCAAGTCTAGGCCACCTGTGAGTGGGAGGAAGGAAGGAGAGCCTTCAGGGACAGAGATTCCTTGTTTCAATAGGGATCACACCTCATCCAGGGCAGTCCCCATGCCAGGAATAACAGAGTGACACATGACACAAGAGCCACAGGCCAGGGGCACATCAGAACAAAACAGTTCACATGGTAAAACTGCCCACTGGAAAGACACTTCACCATCTGACTTCGTCACTATAAATGACCCCGAGGTTCTCTTATTCTTTGGAATGCATGTCCCAAGATGTGAAAGGGGTAGCATCTTGCACACCAGTCACATGTATGGGAGAGTCACACACACACACGGCTCTGCCGGTTGGGAGCTGGATGCCATCCTGAAAATCCCTGGTGGGGCACCTGGCTGCCTCAGTCAGTACAGCAAGTAACCTGATCTCAGGGGTGTGAGTTTGAGCCCTGCATTGGGTGTCTAGATTACCGTTCATGAGTGCTCATTTTCTCTCATTCTCTCTCTCTCCCCTCCCCCCTCAAAAACAAACAAACAAACAAACAAACAAAAGCTGCCTTGGAAATGCATCCACCTAACTCTCCAATGGACGCTGGAAGCACAAACCACAGAATCCCATGGTACCTTCTCCTGCATCCTCGGTGACAATGGTGAAGGTGGCAGTTTTGTTGGCCACTCCATACACCAGGCCCGGACCGTAGGCAGAAACGCTCCCACTGTTCGGGTAGTTCACGTAGAACTGGAGCGGGCTCTCTGGGTTTGCAAAGAACACAAAATGGAGAGGTGCTTGTGGAGGGGCGAACGCATACCTTGGACAAACAGTGTCTTAACAGTCACCTAACAGCAGATGGGGCTAGGATCTTCTGCACAGAGGCAGACATTGGATGGAGATTCCAGTAGAGCTCACCATGCTGGGACACCCAAGGGGGTCTACTCACTATTGTTTTTCCAATCACTGCACAAGAAGAACAATCCAAAGGTTGCCCAAGTCTAGAGGGGGTCCCAACCAGGGCAGTGCAGCACAACTTAACCAACAAGGAGGAAACAGCTGACCATGTGGGAAAATGACCCACTCCCGAAGGGAAAACAACCGGAAAGGCCTTTTGGGAAGGCCATTTTCTATGCTTTCAAAATGTAAAGCCTCATGAAGCCCCTAGGGATCTATCCCACAGTGGTCATTTCTCCCCACCCTGCTTCCCAGTCCTGTGCAAAGACTTCCATTTCCACGTTGCCCTGATCCAAAGTAGGAAAAGACTGCAGTGTCCAACAATAGGGGGCCAGTGAAATAAACACTGGTCCACTTGCACAGTTCATTAAAAACAATGAGGGATGGGGCCCCTGGGTGGCTCAGTCGGTTAAGTGTCTTGATTTCAGATCAGGTCATGAGCCCAGGGTCATAGGACTGAGCCCCATGTTGGGCTCAGTGCTGGCAACACCGTGCCTGGGTAGGATTCTCTCTCCCCGTCTCTCTGCCCCTCTGCCATGCATGTGTGTGCACAAGCACGTGCTCTCTCACTAAAGTAAACATTAAAAAAAAAAACCTAATGAGAAAGATCTGTGTATATTACACTTGAGAGATTATCTATTATGTGTCTCATTAAAAAGAGGGAAAGGAAGGGCGCCTGGGTGGTTCAGTCGGTTAGGCGTCTGACTCTTGATTTCAGATCAGGTCATGAGCTCAGAGTCGTGGGATCGAATCTTGTGTCAGGCTTGTGCTAAGTTCCTGCTTAAGATTTTCTCTCTCTCTCTCTCGCTTTCCCTCTGCCTCTCTCCCCTGCTTATGCTCTCTCAAACTCTAAAAATAAAAATAAGAGAAAAAGGCAAGTTGCTATATGATATTAATGCCATTATCTCCTTCCTTGGAAGAAAGAACAAATTTATGTATGCATGTAGGTAGGTACGGAGAGAAACACCTGGAAAGATACACACCCCAGCAGTGGAAGTAGAAGGAAAATGGGAGAAAGACATTTACTTTCTCCATATCTGCATCTTTAGAATATTTAGATAAAAGTAGACAATATATTTTCACTTTAAAACCAACACGTATATGCATGAACCACAACAAACATATCAAATTGGGAAAAATATTTGTTAACTTCTATCACAAACGGCTAATCTCTCCAATGTTTAATTTGCTCTCAGAAACGGTTATGACAAAGCCAATAGAGACTATCAGGCAATAGCAAAACAGAAAAGCCTGGCCAAGGAAATAAGCGCTCAGTTCACAGAAAAATACTCATAATACTTAAACATACAGAAAGTTGCTCATTCACAAGAGAAATACAAATAAAGCAACACCGAGATACTGGTTTTTGAACTGTCAGTGTGGCCAAGATCTAAAAATCTGACAGCCTATTATTATTGTCCTGGCAAACTGGTGGAAAAGCAAGTGTTTGTCTACCTTGCTGGTGGGTGTGTGAATCAGGGGAGCTCTGCTGAAGGGCAATTTGGCAAGATCGATCAAAATGATAGATGTCTATACCTGTGCCCAGCAACTCCTGCCCTGAAAACTACATCTCACAGATATACCTTCACCAGAGTAAGATGCTAGACATAAAGGCCAGTCACTGAAGCTGACTAGCAACAGCAACAGGGAGAAAAGAACCTGTCTTCCAATGGGAGGAATGGCAAAATCTATCACGGTTTACCCAAATGGTGCGACACCACAAACCTGCTCTATCACTGGGACACTCGAAGCTCTCCTGGATATACTGTTAGACAGGAAAGGACCAGGTCAGAGCAATGTGTAGAGTGTGCTACTACTTATGTACAAGTGGGAAAGGGCTTAGGAATCTACATGTCCTGGGCGCCTGGGTGGCTCAGTCGGTTAAGCCTCCGCCTCCGGCTTCGGCTCAGGTCAGATCTCACGTTTGTGGGTTCAAGCCCCGCATCAGGCTCCGTGCTGACAGCTAGCTCAGAGCCTGGAGCCTGCTTCCGGTTCTGTGTCTCCTTCTCTCTCTGCCCCTCCCCCTCTCATGCTCTGGCTCTCTCTGTATCAAAAATAAATAAAACATTAAAAAAAAATTTAAAAGAATCTACATTTCCTGGGGCGCCTGGGTGGCTCAGTCGGTTAAATGTCTGACTCTTGATTCTGGCTCAGGTCATGATCTAATGGGTCCTGAGTTAATGCCACGTGTCAGGCTCTGTGCTGACTATGCAGAGCCTGCTTGGGACTCAATCTCTCTTTCCCTCCCCAACTTGTGCTCTCTCTCAAGATAAATAAATAACACTTTAAAAAACTTTAGGGGTGCCTGGATGGCTCAGTCTGTTGAGCATCCAACTTCGGCTCAGGTCATGATCTAGCGGTTTTGGGGTTTAAGCTCGCATTGGGCTCTGTGCTGACAGCTTGTTCAGAGCCTGGAGCCTGTATTCAGATTCTGTGTCTCCTCTCTCTGCTCCTTCCCTACTTACAATGTCTCTCAAAAATAAATAAACGTAATAAAAAATAAATTAAAAAAAAAGAACCTTTCCCATTTGTTCGTAGTAGAGTCTTAAAAATATTTTGAAATCCAACATAAAAAATTAACAGGTTCAAGGTCAGGTGGTGATATGGGTGAGAAGGAAACTTTTCCCCACATTATTGTTTAACCCATGTGGAGATACTGCCTACTCAAAATATTAAATTTAAAAATAGAGAACTATTTGAAGAATTTTTTTTTTTTAAAGAACAAGAATAACACTGTGCTGGTGGATGGGCACGAAATCTGAGCTGAATTTGCTTGTCAATGGCAGTGTGAATGTGAAGCAGCTCATTCCCGCTCCCACCCCAAAGCCCACACTGCACGGGGCTCTGCAGGCCAGGCTGGGAAGTCCCTTCGAGCACTTCACATTGCTCTTCCCGCTCACCCTGTGGCCACATTCGGCACAGTGACAAAGACAATCATGGACTGAAGGGCCTGAACTGTGACCCAGGACGCTTAGCTGCATTGTCCCTTTTGGAAAGGGGCTGGATCTGGTGGGGTCACGGGTAGTTTGGTTTCACAGGGACACCGACACTGCCTTCCCGATCCTGCCACCGAGAACGGTTTCCCACACAGCGGCTGACTGAACGTCTCTGCAAACCTCCCGGACGTTCAGACCCTGGTCTTGTCATCCTGCGGAGTATGCTGGCCAAGGTGCCGAGTCTGACTCACCAGGGATGTGGCTGCCCATGTACTTGATGTGCATCTCATGCAGCCCAACCTCAGTGGGGGCGTATCTGACGGTGACCGTGCCGTCCTTGTTGTCCACGATCTCAGGCGCGGCCGTCTTCCCGGACGGCATGTGGACCTCTCCTGAGAGAGCACAGCGAGAGAGAGAATGAGCCACCAGGGCTTCCCCCGGAGAGGCTGAGCACATAGGCCCAGGTGGCCTTCTGAGGCAGGAGTGCTCACTGGTGCCTGAGGCAGCCAAGCTCCATGATGGGAAAACGGAGACGCATTTGCCTTTATTTTGTTTCCTTTTTCTTCTACAAAATGCAGCAGGCAACTCAAGTGAAGAGTTTCCTACTTTTGTTCTGACAAGTGAGAAGCTCTAATAAGACTAGAAAAGACCACGAAGCCAGTAGAATTAGCAGAGTATTAACTTAGAGAGAAGGAGGCATTAAAAGGAGGCCAGAACAGAAAGAAACTCTTGTACAATAGACTTCAGTGTCAATGTCACATCTGGAAAGGTGCAAGAATAAGAGAAGGCAAAAGGAGGGGCAGGAACCCGACAATTGCAATCTCAGGGGCTTATGGACTGATGCCCTACAGCAAGAAACAGGGGTGCTGGGTTCAGGACCCAGGCGTCAGGGACAGGTGGAACCCCCTCCTAGGCACCGTTCTGGGAAGCCAGTGCAAGCCAGTGAGAACAAGACAACTTTGAGGATAGTGCTTACCAGTGATTTCTCCTTTCCTGACCGCAAATGGAATGACCAAGTCGAAAGGCTTAAATCCCAGGCCGTTCATGTCACTCACTGGGACATAGGCCTCTTCGGTTACCTAAAAACAGGAAGCAGTGGTCACTGTGTAAAGTGGACAACCGTATGGGCCAAAGAAACAACAGAGGCCAGAGAACCACTGGGAATTTTGTAAGCTAGTGCAGCCGAGGGTGTGGGGACATGGCTGCCCGTACAGGACGGGCTTTGTCTAACTGGCCCCAGGGGCCAGAGCAGGACCTGAAGGACTGGAGAAGTCATGCTGACCAACTGCTTAAAATCACTAGGCAGTTTGCTTGTAAAATTCCCAGCAGTGCTCACGGGACAGTGGAAAAGTGAGAGACAGCAATGTCTGTGAGTCCCAAGAGGCTCCACCTGGAAAGGTTTAGTTGCTTGTGGCCTGGAAAAGAAGGTGCGTTTTAAGTGGCAGAAAGTAGCAGTGGGGGGCTGTCCCCCTGAACAGAAACCAAATGTGCAAGTGGCGGCTCTGAGAGTCAGCGGGAGGGCCTGAGGACAGCCCATCTTTCTCTGCACTGGGGAGACAGGCTGCACCGAGCGTGATCACAGACATGATGGCTGGGATTCGTGGAGCGCATACGATGACATGGGTGGGTCTCATTACAGAGGAAGCAGGAATCATTGTGATGGACTGATCAGTGGGGGACAAACCAACGACCAGGACACCCAGAGGGCTGAAGCAATCCCCAGAAGCAGGCTGTAGCTTTTCTGAAATGAAGGCTGAGTAAACACAGAAACGCAAAAAGGAGGGGGAAAAAAAAAGTGTACCCAGGGCCTGAATCCGGGGGAACATGCATTTACCGGTGCCTCCTCCACGGCCTCGACTTCCTCATCCGTGGCCTGGTTGGTGGCAAAGGGAGATTAGTTGGGAATCACATTGAAGGGACACTGCTACTTAGTAGATACTACAACCTGAGGGTGGCCTCCTCCCTATCTGCGCCGTTGGTACAGCAGGGAGCCACTCGCTCTAGCCGGAGCCTACATTCCTCCTCCCCTTGTGGAGAGCGAGTGGGAATCCTTTCTTCAAAGGTCAAATCCACATGCCCTTTGAACCCACGATCCCACCTCTAGAAAGCAGGCCTATTGACAGGCTAGCGGGAAAGTCCGCCGGCAAGTGACGCGTGCCAGGTGTTTGCCTACAGCTGTTGGTGGTCATGAGAACGTGGCCTAACCTAAAACGTCCACCCTGCAGGGAGTCAGGTAAGTAAATTATGTAAACCTGTACGCCCGAGGAAGCCGCCAATGTGTGTGTTGTGCACACGGGAAAATGAACACTAGTCACTTCTGCGACACGAAACCGGAAAAGTGGTCTCTTGTTATCCAGTAAGGGTCTCTGGTCTTATTGTGTTGAAAGTCTTTATAAATTCATTTTGCTTTAAACCACAGACTTCATGTTCCTGATCCGATCGAACTGATAAGTAGGGATCCCTTTCTTCTACATAATCAACAAGAATCGGAAGCCTACATGCCTGTGTTTACCCACTTTTGTGTATTTTAGCATCTGCAGCTTTCTGAGCTTCAGTATTTGAAACAGCCCTCTCCCCACCTTCTAGGGCTCTCTTATAGTGTGGGGCCATGCAGGGACAAACCGGCCAAGCGGACAATCTTTCAATGGCCTCATTATGGCCTCTGCTCCAGGAGTTCTCAGCAGTGATGAGCAGAGAAGCTGCCAGACCCCTGGGTTCCTGAGGTATTTAACTGAACCAGCCTGCCAGGCCTCCCTGATACACGAGTGTGAAGGCACGACTGGGTGTTCATACCCTTTTGGCCACAAGTCTGTAGAGGGAGGCAGGAAATCCACATGCAAAGAAAGTCCATCTAGGTAAAGTTGGAGAAAGCTTGGAACAGGAGAATCAAGACCCAAACCAGGTACTGTGGGTGACCGCCCTTCTCTGCCTCCAGTAGTGGGGAGGGGGCAGGGTGCCCACACAAACTATCCTTGTAGTTCAGGGCTGAGGGGACATTTATTTATTCCAAATGCATTTGGTAGCCTCCACTTCAGGTCCCTGACTCATAGACTAAAATGGTCCTCAAGAGTTTCACACTGATTCCATCACTCGGACCCTCCCTACCTGTCCCTCGCTCACTGCACCTGCAAGGCCCAGGGCCCACTCTTCCCTGCTGCCTTATTCTAATCCACCAGATAAAACCCGCTACAGACTAAAACAGATTCTTTCCCTGCCCTTTTCTGCTGAAGGAGAAAAACACTGCCAAGGGAACAGGCTCAAAGTTGACAAGCGCTTACATCCTTGAGACAAAAAAGAGCCTCCAGATCTCTGGCAGAATGTTTATAGATAAACAAATATCTATGGAAAGGGGGGAAAGGCTACAACAGATTACAGACTGTTGGGAGGGGAGGCGTGGCCTTCTGTTTGGAATGTAGTCCCTCCTTTCTCTATCACTGCATAAAGTGAAATCAGGAGAAGGGGCTTTGCAGGCTATGCATAGGGCCAAGTCACAGAGGCCTAAGAGCTTTTGTGGTCGAGCATGGCTGTTGCCCATGGCATCAAAGGACACCGTGTAAGGGGGACCCACCATGCCAGGTGGCTGTCCACAGCAGGCACTCTGAGCTCAGCAAACTTGAGTCTGAGCCTTGTTCCTATACCTTGCCTACAAAAGGGCCAACAATCCTCGGCTTGTTGAGAGTCAAATGAGGTTTTTAATCTTTTCTTAGTTGAAGAAACTTTATAATCAGAGGCGGGTCCAAAAGTCACTTGCCAAAAATTAAAAAGCCTCACCATTCTCTGGCCCAGAGGCTCACAGAGTGGTTTGCTTTTATTCCAGGTGTTACTATTCAAAAACATGTTATTTCTCACACCTATGCAAAATCTGAATCTTTCCAAGACAAAACTGGAAGCACTTTGTGTCCTGGGATACAAGTCAAATCTGCAGACGTCATGGCACCAGGAACCTCTCTCCTCCAGGCCACGGAGATGAGGGAGAAGGGAGGAGGAAGAATAAGCAGAATAAAAAATTGTGATGTTTTTACTTACAAACATTTTTGGTCAAAGTGTATCTTTCTGAGCTGGGCTCGGGCCAGGACATTGCTTAAGACCCTTAGCATGACAGATACTTTGGTGGCCAATAAGGTTCCTTAAAAACTCTTAGAGCCAAGGGTCTCCAGATTTCTAGAGATTATTCTAGGACTCTACAAGGTCATGACTGCTTATAAAAATTTTTTTAAGGAAAAAAAGAAAGTGGAAAGGGATGTTCTAGCCAGGATTTAACAAATGGCAGCTGTTGCATTTCTGTGCTAGCACAGTGCTCTAGGGAAGGAGTTCTCCTTACCATGACAGTGAAGGGGCTGTTGGGAATATCGACGCCGCCAAAGCGCACATAGATCACATAGGTGCCTGGCTTGGCGGCCGTGTAGAAGATGTCGTAGGTGCCATCCTCATTCTCAATGACATCAGCCTCAGCCTCAGTGCCATCTGGAGTCAGGACCGTGCAGGTCACTTTCCCCTTCCCGGCGGTCTTGGCATCGACCACAAAGCCCACTTCCTCACCGGTTTTCACAGTGGAGGCGATTCCAGGACCTGGAGGAAAGTTCAGGAGAAGAGAATGGAAGCTCTGGCTGTGGACACGTGCCCTGGAGACCCAAGAACAAGTCACACATTCGTGTGGGTGATCCAAGGTTCAAGCACTCAAGGGCGTGGGGGTAGCCCTATGCATGTACTGGGCATTTTCTTAAGGG
Organism: Suricata suricatta; assembly: GCF_006229205.1. Taxonomy (NCBI): domain Eukaryota; kingdom Metazoa; phylum Chordata; class Mammalia; order Carnivora; family Herpestidae; genus Suricata; species Suricata suricatta. The sequence goes on along the minus strand of NC_043711.1, from coordinate 25,393,882 downwards.
CAAGGTACACACCACAGTGAACTGAACACAGTCCCTGCTCTCAAGACATTCCCAACCTAACAGGCAGGCAGATGCAGGCCAGGCACCAGAAACGACAGCTCGGTGTGCTGTGGAAACGCTGAGGAGGAGCTAAATTACAGAAAAAATGATCAGCTGTTCTTGAGAGAAGGCTCCTGCGGTACAGCTCTATAAATAAAGTCCTAAGAAGGCATATCCCAGGGTTGCCACATTGACAAAGGGCTTTTTGAGATAAGGGAGATGGCTGGATTCTGAAAGACAGGCACTAGGCGAGTCTCCCCCGACTAGGGGAGACGTACAGGCTCTGTGCCCAAACCGTGACTAGTCTCTATCTGTCAGACTCGTGGCACCCCTTCATTCAGGATCCACACATCAGGAAGTGGAGACAAGTGAACTAAAAGCACACTGGCAAAAAAATCCAGAAAAGAACCCAAGAGTGTAGAAGCAACAGGGAGTGCTAGGAACTACTTGCTCAGACAGCAAGTCATGAAAGGAAGCCTGGAGCCAGTCTGTGGAAGGCCTTGAACTACAGCTAACTGTGGCCTCCAGGAGCCCCCCACGCTGAGAATATTCTGCTCAGGGTTCCGCCCCAGCAAGGGAGGGGAAAGGGCCTGGAAAGCAGAGAGCAAGTCCACGCCCAACATCATCCTTCCCACAGGTTAGCAAAGGCAGTCTAGTCATACCCGGCACAGCATAGACCTAAGAGATGGAGAACTGGACTGGCCAGTGTTTCAAAATCTCCCAATTTTTGAGCCCAAGATTGCCAAGTTGGTTTTACAATGTGCTCTAAAAGCCAAAAGTTTTTCTCCATTCAGAACAAGAGAAGATAGGAGAGACATAGGACACATCCATGGTGAGCCTCTGTGTAATTCAAAGAGAAGCAAATCTGTTTCATTTCGAGATGGGATTCATGTTTAGGAAGCTGGTGCAGTAGCGTCAGAGTAGTAAGAGCTGTTCTTAGAAACGGAAGGGCCTGTGACAGTCTTTATGTCTTAAAACTGAAGGAAGTGTGATGCTCAAATGTATTTCTAGAGCTATTTTGCGAGATGTAGGCAGTCTCCAGTGCTAAGGAAAAACCTAGATCCTTGAATGCATTTCTCTAACACTGACCTGACATGCTCTTGAATAAATCTTGAATAATTAAACCATCTCCTCATGAAAGGAAAGGCACACATGTGCAGCTTTTCAGGGGAGGCACTATCATAGCTGATCTCAACCAAAGCACCCACTTCAAAAGTAACATAATAATAGCTTCCATGCGCCTGGCACCATGCTAAGCATTTTTCGTGCCTGACCTCATCTGATCTTTGCAATAACCCAGCAAAACTATCTCTGATCCTGAGAAGAGTTTCTTCAATTCAGTGCTCTCAGAAAGATCTTCCATCTGAGTCTGACTAAAGCGCAGAGTGACTGAGCAACTTGCCCTAATCATGTAGCTATTAACTGGTAGAGCAGGGCGAGCCCTTGGCTTTCTGACTCCAAAGCCCATTCTCCTGACATTGACCTGCACTCACCTGTGGCCAGACACTTGCTGGCATCTCCCGTCTGTGTGGCCCGGATGCGGTAGGGAGACAATGGGATGTCATCCCCCCCGTAGGTGACCCCAATCATATAGCGTCCAGTCTTGTCAGGGATGTAGGTGACCGCGTATGTGCCGTCTTTATTGTCATGGACAGTGGCTCTTTTGGGTTTTCCCTCTTGGTCCTGTGAATCACAGAGAAATGCTATTTAATATGTTGTCATCAAGATGTAGAACCCATTCATAGGAAGCCGAGACACCTTTTGCTCATTGATTTGCACCTCTCTTCAGGAGGATACAGAATTACTGGCTTAATACAATCTTTTTTGGGGGTGGAGCTCGGGAGAAAAGAGGGCCACAAATCCCTTTAACACCACATGGACACAGTCAACGTTTAGGAATTTTTCAGTCAAGTGAACAAGCAGTGATTGAGCTCCGGATCCGCTGACGTACAGGAGACAAGGGGGCTCCTGCGCACGCACCACCACATCTACTCTCTCCTTTTTCTCTTTAGTAAAAGGCCCCCCGCTGGGGACACCTCTCACCCCCTAGCCTCCTCTGCCACCAGGTATGGCCAGGTGGCTTGTGACAAAGTTCTAATCAATGAGAGAGAAGTGGAAGTAACTCAGGGCTGATTGAGTTGAAAGTCCCCCTTTGCCCTCGTGCTCTTCTTCCTCCTTCCGGCCACGCGCATCAGAGGGCCCGTGCTCCACGAGGAGGCTGGGGCAGAAGCCACAGGCAGGACAGAGGAGTAGAGAGACGGAGCCTGCTTCTCTGTGGAGCCATACGGCGCCCAGGCAGCTTGCCTTCAGCCTTGTTTAACCAGCGGGAATAATCCCATGTGTTTTAGCCACTCCTGTTTGCCGGGTGTACTGTGATACGCAGCACAGCCCAGTCCTAACTAATTCGCTGAGTAATTGAAAACATTTTAAAAGAAAGACAGAGGCACAGATATAATAGAGATCAAAATACATGAGAGGCATCCACATGTGGTACTCAGAGCTATACCTTCTCACTCAGGCAAGTATGTTTTTTCTCTTGCACAATTACTAGGGGGGAGAAAATCTGCCAAACATTTGCATCAGGCCAGAAATTGGTTATTAAAACCTTGTTATTATCCCTGGCCAGGAAATTAGGTCTTTATTAATAAAGTTTGACTCTAAAAGATAACTCAAAGTTACCGTTATCTGAACAGCAAGCAGGCCTTCCCCAGCATCTCTGGCATCAATTGCAAACTCCACCGGCAGACTGGCAGGCACACCATAGGAACTGAGGCCAGGGCCACTGGCAGTCACTTTGCTGGCATCGTATGTGGGAAGGACCTTGACCTTAAAGGGACTTGAAAGACACACACATATCCCATCAGTGTGGATACCATCAACCTCTGCTACATCTTATCTCCCTTACACAGAGACTGGGCTTGAAATGAGGGATTTCTATAGGAGATAAGATAGGAGTGCCTTAAGTCCCTTAAACCCAGCAGAAGTTTACAATCATATATCCATCATAGACAGACTGGCTTTCCCTGAATACATTCCATGTGATACGCACTAATCCCCCAGTCAATTTGGAAGTCAAGGTTAACTCACTTCTGTTATGCTAAGAAAATGGTTACCAAAATGGAAAGGGAGTATTGGAATTAAGAAACAATATTGGAATAAATAACTAGAATAATAAAATTAATGTTTTATCTCATCTTCTTTTCTATTTTTATGCTTTAGATGGTGAACTACCTATTAACAAAGTAATATATAAATATAATTTCTAAATTATATATTTCTACGGACCTAGAGCTATATGTATATCTCTATATAAAATGTGTATATTAGGGGTATGGGTAAAATTTTTTCATCTTAAGAAGTAGGAAAAGAAACCTTTGGAGGCTGTTTAGAGAGAGAAAGAGTGTAGGAAACGTTTCATATTAATATGACCAAGGAATAAAGTTTCTATCTAACACCCTTGGGGAAGACTATTGTCAACCAAATCCTCAAAAGAAGTAAAGAGGTATAAAAGTAAAAATCTTTGCCCTACTCAGAAAACGACTTGCAAGGTCACCAGAAAGAAGACTTTGATGAATTAATGCATTCCTTATTTCTTCAAAGATTCCCAAGTCCTTAACTTTCATTCGTCTTTAAATTAAAGATGGCTGAAAGGAACAAAGTGGGAGGAAATGGGATGCTGCTATTTGCAGGCACAAATATCAAGGCTAGTGTGTTGATATACCTGTGCAGAGCATGCAGGTTCTCGGTGAACCTGCTGATCTGATGGGTGGATGGATGGGTGGGTGAGTGGATGGAAGGATGGATGATGGGTGGATAGATGGATCAGTGGGTGGACGGATAGGTGAATGAATAGATGGATAAAAGAATGGTTGAGTGGGTCACCAGGGCCGCACTGGTCAATCCTGCAGAGGAGTGGGCTTCAGGCTGGTTTGGACCCCCTTCTGTAAGTGTCAGGAGCTTACCTACGAGGGATCTCTTCATCGGCATATTTAACCGAGACCATGTAAGGCCCTTCCTGGGATGGGGTGTAGGTCACTGTGTGTGTGCCATCCCCATTGTCCACAATGTTCACCGGCTCCACAAGGCCTGGGAACAGAAATGAAAGGTCTGAGGAACTGCTTGGACTCTCCTTCACTCCACCCTGGGCTGAGTTTGAAACAGAATCACATTCATCCCCAAGGGCTATTGGTTTCCACTGATGAGTAACATTAAGGCAGGCAGGCCATAATCAGAGGCCTGAGAAATCACAGGAGACAGGATCCCCAATTCATGGTTGCAGAAATGACCCCAAGAGATACCTTTAGCTTTCTGTTGGCTAAAGTACACTCAGTCAGCCCTCGAGTATAATTAAGGAGACTGCCCGTGCTTGTGTAAAGATGCATTTGCAGACATGCTCTACCCTTTCAAGCTGGTTAGGCATGCTTGGGATGTGGCAGTTTTACCATATAGCTGAGGAAAGGCCAAAGAGTCCAAAAATTAACCAGGGGCTGGCCAGTCAAGACTGATGGCCACCTCTGATCAAAGACCACCATGGTGCCTGCCGGATGGGCATAGGTGCAGGGCAGGTGAGGGTGTCAATCTCATGGGGTGAAGGGACCTTCAAAGTGATGCCTACAGGGGATGGTTAGAGACTATGTTAAAGCATAATCAAGGCATGCATTGGGTTGGTAGATTCCAGATTCCAGTTCTAAACAGGAGCATCAAGGATGGGTGAGCAGCAGGGTAGGTTAAGCAAAGCATGGGCTGCTCAGTAAGCAAAGCAGAGGAGGCAGGAACAAGGCAATCTGAAGCGTGAAGCCAGCAAGAGGCATTCAGGTCACACAAATTAGAGCGGCAGCCAATAGGAAAATGCAAACCTGTCTCCGTAAAGTCACCCTTCGGGTCACCTTTAAAGAACTCTGATATGGCTTTCAAGGGGCTGCGCCATGACTGGGAATCCATCTCATCAACTAAAATTAAAAGGCTGTTACTTCAGAGTCCTCCATAAAAATATAATAGAGGTAGATATCTAAGTAAAGCCTCTCTCTCTCTCTCTTTCTCTCTCTCTCACACACACACACACACACACACACACGTCATAAAGCTCAGTCACTATTAGAATCAGATTCCAGCCCCATGACCTCATTTCCCTCAAACCACATCTGTCCTGAGCTTCAAAGGGCATAACCTCCTGCTGAACCCCATTAAAGAGAAAGTTCCTCTTCAAAGAAGGACGGAAGCCCCCATTTGCCACTTCTGTGAAGCTAAGAACACATCACTGGGGAAAAATCCAGATAATTTAAGAAATTAGGCAGAGAATGGCACATTTTAAGTGCTAGAAGAGGAAATGTGATCGGATACCAAATAAGGTAAACTTCAATGCACTTTAGGGCTTTGTCCCAAAATGGCCTGCTAGCCTTCCCGAACCCCAGTGTTCCAGGCTGCCAACAGGGCAGGCCAAATTGGCAATAAAGGCCATTTCCCAAGAGACCCTCTCCCTCCAGGAAGTTGGGACAATGACAAAGCCATGTGTCGCATGGGAGGAGTAGCTGTCATTTCCAGAAATTTGGGGTGTGTTCCACATGGGCACAAAGGCACCTCAATGAAAATTATCACCTCCAAATCCATCACCCACCCAAATTCCAGACCAACCCCAGTCACCTCACAAATGCTGAAATGTGTAATCAGGCGGCTGTAATAGTATGACAGGTGAGAGCCCAAAGACTACTTGCTTCATCTCACTACTTAAGAAAAATAAAAATTTAAAAAGGCATGTAGAGGGGCGCCTGGGTGGCTCAGTCGGTTAAGCATCCGACTTCAGCTTAGGTCATGATCTCACACTTCATGAGTTCGAGCTCCGCATCAAGCTCTGTGCTGACAGCTCAGAGCCTGGCGTGTGCTTCAGATTCTGAGTTTCCCTCTCTCTCTCTGCCCCTTCCCTGCTCGCACTCTGTCTCTCTCTCAAAAATAAATAAATAAAAAACATAAAAAAATTTTTTCTTAATTTAAAAAGACACTCAGAGCCGTATTATTAAGTGGGGGAAAGACTGCTAGAGAAATAAGAGGTCTGTCTGCTTTTTAAGCAGGAGCTCCTCCTGTTTAGCTAGAGTATGGAGCAATAAAGCAATTTAAGAAATTTAATTTTAAGTTCAGGACCAAACTCAAAAGCAAAGTGCCTGCTCTGGCTCCTGGCTGCCCCCATCTGGAGCAGGTGAATGTGTGCGGGAGGCAGGATGCATTCTCACCTCGTGGGCCCAGGACCCTCACTTCCAGTGGAGCCAGGCCGGCCTTGCTGCTGTCCACTGTGAAAGACTGCAAGATGCGAGCTCGGACACCAGAGCCCAGCCCAGGGCCGGCAATCTTGACCTTGCTAGGATCCACAACATCTTTCACAGGAACTCTGAAGGGACTGCCTGGAAAAGAAGTCACAGGATTCTGTGCACGGAGCCCTGCCTTGTGTGCACTCAAAGTCACACCACTGCTCCATGTGGGCCCTTGCCAGGCTGGACCTCAGTCAGCGCCTCCCGCCTTGTTGTGTGTGCACCTACTCGCATCCACTCCATGCAGATGCTGTGCCAGGCACTGGGCCCAGAGTGGCTAATGCCCCTGGAGAACCCACAACACAGAAGGGCGAGGCAAACAAGGCACTGTGATATCACAGAACATGTTGGGGGCATGGACTAGCACGTAGAAGACAATGAAACCGGTTTTCAGGAGGCCAGAGGAAGCGTTCCAGTGACATTGAAGCTGAGATGTGAGAGTGAGTAGATAGCACCCAGGGAAGTAGATAGAGAGGGGTTTTAAGCTGTGATGGGCACATGCAGAAGCCTGGAGCTGACGGGGAGACAGGCTGTTGAGGGAAATGATGGAAGACAGCTGCGTGGTGGAAGAAAGAAGTGGAAAGGGCTATAGAGGCAGGGAGGCCTTGCAGCCCACATCCAACATCCTCTCCCCAAACAGCTCCCAAGGGCTTCCAGGAATCCTCCTCCGGCAACGTAGCCAGCACCTTCCACTACAAATGGCCTGCTTGGTTCCCAGGGCATTGGGTGAAGTCTTGCTTTCTCCCTGTCAGCTGTGGTCCTCTGATTCTTTGACAGTATTGGTTTTGAAGACCAAGGAAACAGAAAATGCTGAGTGATCAGGATTTGCAAGACAAGTACTGAACAGAGAAGCCAGGGCTGGACCAGGGATGCTCATGGGATTCCCTTTCCAAGGGGACCAAGGAAGACCTCCTCAGAGCTGAGCCAGAAATGGCGGCCCTAGTGGCCCCGGCATCATGCCCCCTCCATCATCCAAGGGGCAGTAACATGCACCTCTCGCTGTGTGCACATGTCCTTGTGCTCCCTGAGAAGGCTGGCAAAATTAGTGACTTCTAACTGCCACACAAACTCAGGTGTCTCTGCTTTGCAACCCCCCCCAAAAGTATCTGTTGTGGGATTAGGGATGGTACCTTAAAAGATTACTTAAAGAACAGAGACCTTGGCTTTTTAGCAAAAGCTGGGTTTCTATGGCATCACATTTTTCAGCTAACTGAAATAAATGGCTGACCCTGCCAAAGACAAACATCACCCTCCACGCTGGGGTTTACGGAAACAAAAGGGAACTTTGAGAAACCATTGAGAATTTCAGCGTCAGCAGGTGATGGTCATCGACTACCCCTGAGGCCAATCTCCAAGTCAGAGCCCCCACTAGAAGGTGTCTATTCGAACCCTGCATGGGACTAGCCAAGAACTAACAAGATAACTTTAGACCCAAGACGGCAGACAACCAAGCCTTACCTGGCCCCCATGCTGTGCCCCAGGCAGACATCAAAACCCAATCACAGAAGCTCTTCTCCCAGTTGATCCAACTGATCTAAGAGCCACCACCAACCAATCACAGCCGACCCACCAGAGGAAACCAATAAGCCATAGCGGGTAAAGACAGCATACCTTCTCAAAAATAATTCCACTACGGGTCTGTACCAGGCCAGGAAACACTGGACTAATGTTTAACCAACCAGAATTCCCATGAAAGCAAATCAGAAGCTATCAGGTATGTTTCACAGCTCAACACCACGAGTTACCTTAGTTAAGCAGCCCAATACTAAGACAATCAACCACCACTTTCCTAAATAACTCTACGTCGTAAGGGCCTGGGATCCGGGAGAAGCTGGTATTCAGCTCTGAGAGGCAACAGAGTCTGAAACGTACCATCTACCTCTGATAAGAAAACTCCAGGTGGGTCTCTTTTTATTGTAATTCTCAAAGATGTCTGTCTGCTTCTGCTCATGGGTCAGCCACAGGGGCCCAAGCCCACACCCCTTCTGCAAGGGGAATTCCAAAGCTGAGAGCATCCACCAGACCTTCCCAATAAAGTCAGAACAGTGTTGTTGTCTCCATGACCAAGAGATGCTTTTCTCCACGGTTACCTGCCTGGTTGGAGCCACCACGTCATCTTTCCTGACAAGAGCCTTCCACCTGTTCTCTGCGCTCTCCTCTCCCATCCCCCCCAGCTGCAGAGCTGCAGAGCTCCAAAAGATACCCAAGGCTCTGTATGCTGTCACCACGTCCTGGTCTTTGTCTGTAACGGTTATCAGAAGTCGCATAAACACCAGCCAGGAAGTTCCCGGAGCTCAAGAGCTCTGACTCTCTCGTCCGTGACTGAATGTGTCTTGACTAATGCTTATAGGGATTTAAGAAGCTATGGTCAGCTGCAAAGCCAAGTTTGAGGAGAAACTTACCAATTTAAGTTTCTTAAACTTAAAGAGATTTAAGCCTTCATAGAAAATCTAAGCCTTCATAAAATTAAGGCTTAAATGAACATCTGAGGAGCATTAATTTGAGCTGAATGTCAATGCTTTTGGATCAATGTGAGAGGAAGAGTGAGTTTGAACGTGTGCGCACGTTTGCATGTAATAAGGGGGGAAATGTACAGATTCAGGAAAGTGTTTGGTCAGTGCACACTCCAGTTTTCTGGGAGTCAATCCAATCCTCAGCTAGCTCCTTCCTCCTTAATCTCACCCTGGATTATAGCTAGCTAGCTTCCTTCCTTCCTTCCTTCCATCCTTCCTTCTTTCCTTTCTTCCTTCCTTCCTTTCTTTCCTCTTCCTGCCCCAGGGGACTTGGGGGTGGGGTTCCACCCTCTTTCTCAACATATCTAAGACAAGCTATAGGCTGACTCTTCGCACTTGTGTCCACTCCATACCACAGTCACCTACTCATCTAGATCTGTGCTGAGTGGCAACTGTTCATTAAATAAGCAGAAGTAGAACTTATGGAAATCCTCCCCCTGGAGCATTAAAGGTGGAGGGCCCTTCCCTAGTTAAGTCATATATTCTCTTGATGTTTCGATCATGAACAGCAGTGGTTCTCAACTAGGGGTGATTTTGTCCCCGAGTGGACACTGGCAATATCTAGAGGTATTTGTGGTTGTCACAAAATAAAGGGGGGGGGGGCGGTGGTAGAATGCTACTAAATACCCTACGATGCACAGGACGGTCTACCCCGCAACCAGGAATTATCCCACCCCAATTTTTTTTTATGTAATCTCACTCGACAGGGGACTCAACCTCACAACCCCGAGATCAAGAGTTGCACGCTCCACCGCCTGAGCCAGCCAGGCACCCCACAAACCCTGTCTTATAGCAAGTGTATAAACTATATCATTAAATAGAAAAGAAATTAATAAATAAAAATTTGAGTTTGTGTGTCTCTTTGGGTTACCAGGACTGTCAATGAAAAACAGAAAATAAGAAAACATGCATAAGGTGAGTAAGAACCAACCACAGAATAAAAGTGGAGATTTTCAACATTGTTAAAAAAAAATCAGCTTTTCCTTAAATTAGGTCCTCCAACATGGGACCAACCATTTGTAGTCAAAATGCCAAGCCAATGTGTTCTGCCCTGTTACTGGTCCTCCTGGCAGTCGGGATATTCTTGGAGATGCAGTCATAAGGAAAATTCTCCCTTTGCAGCCACTGCAAATATCAGACCCTTTGTCCCATGCAGAGATAAGCAAAACAAAACCTGATTTCACGCAAAAGCAATGATGCCTTGGGTACCTTTCTGAGGGAGACCTTACCAGGGATGTGGGCTCCTCCGTACGTGATGTTAACGTCGTAGTCCCCTGGAGCAAAGGGGACGTACTCAGCGCTGCAGCTGCCATCTTTGTTGTCTCTGCAGTGGATCTTTGACTCGGACGGGCCTTCGACAGTTATGCCAAGCCCACCAATTCCCGCCCCTCTGGAAAGTGTGGAAAAGAAAGCACAGTGGTTCATGCTGGTCTGCTTATTGACCAAACTACTTAAAATCCCGCTATAAAAAGATCCCATTTAGCCAACCTGGCTCAACTACTGTGACGCCTCTCACACAGAAGATTTCTCAACAGTATAAGATCGATTTAACCTCTCCTTTCTGATGCTTATCCTTCTTTTGATTTTCTTAAAGAAAATCTTAATGTTTATTTATTTTGAGAGAGAGAGCGAGCGAGAAGGAGAGGGGCAGAGATAGACAGGGACAGAGTGAGAATCCCAAGCAGGCTCCACACTGTCAGTGCAGAGCCTGATGCAGGGCTCGAACTGACGAACCATGAGATCATGGCCTGTGCTAAAATCAAGAGTCAGATGCCCAAACGACTGGGCCATCCAGGCACCCCAGAGGAGGCATACTTCTAATATCTCACTTAACTATGAGATTGGCAATATATTTCTGAATTATCAACTTAAGGAGCTTCCGTTTAGTTCTGGTTTGCTCAGCCATTTTATAACTATCACCAAGGGCTTTCTGGTACTTTTTGAGGTATATTTGGCCTTTCTCTCTAACATAAGTCTCTACAAAAGAAAATGTCTCACATTCATGAAAACAGAAAAGCTTCTCAAAGGCTGGGAGACCATGTCGCATATGCAGAATCCACCCACAAACCTCAGCGCAGTTCAACTACCTATGCCTTCTCCTCTGAGAGAGTCCACACACAGCTCCCAGGGCCCTGCGTACCGAGTAACCACGGTGAAGACATTGGGTTTGTTGGTAAAGGCCTCTTTCAAACCAGGTCCTTGGGCTTGAACCCGAGATGGTTGGCAGCCTTCGGTTACAGCCACTTTGAAGGGACTATTTGGGACAGGTACGTCATCGTATGTCACCTCCACTGCATGGACACCTGTCCAAAAGGACAAAAAGAGACATACTTGCACAGGAGCCCCCTATTTGGGGGAAACGCTTTACTGCAGAGTCTCACCCAGCACCCACACCTACCTGCTATACCATGTTATTTGCAACAAGTGGGTTAAAGAAACAGTACAACATCAGTATGATCTGATTCTTTTTAAATATGCTTGTTTATTTATATTTTCTGTTCACTTGCTGGACACATAACGCTCCCTCCCTGACACACATACACACAAGGTCTCTCCTCCAAGCAAATATCACTACGTCTGTATTCAAGTTAGTCATCTGAAATGTACTATCCTGACTTGGAAAACTCCATGCAGTCATTAGCCAAGAGACAAAGGGGAATCCAGGAAATAGAATGTACATGCATTTACGTAAAAAGATTGGGGGTATCTGCACCAAAATATTTATAGGAATCACATATCCAAGTAACAAGACTATATGGTACTTTTAATTTTTTACCTTTTCATAATTTATCAAATTAAAAAATGTTTTTATTAATGTCGATTTTTGAGAGAGCGAGATGGAGTGTGAGTGGGGAGGGGTAAGGAGTGAGGGAGACACAGAATTCGAAGCAGGCTCCAGGCCCTGAGCTGTCAGCACAGAACCCGACACGGGGTTTGAACCCATAAACCACAAGATCATAACCTAAGCCAAAGTCAGAGGCTTAACTGACTAAGCTACCCAAGTGTCCCTCAAATTTTTAAATAATTGTAACATTCAAGAAATAAATTGGGGCACCTGGGGAGCTCAGTTGGTTGAGCGTCCGACTTCGGCTCAGGTCATGATCTCACGGTTTGTGGGTTTGAGCCCTGCATCAGGCTCTGTGCTGACCCCTAACTCAGAGCCAGGAGCCTGCTTCGGATTCTGTGTCTCCCTTTCTCTCTCTGTCCCTCCCCTGTTCGTTCTCTGTCTCTTTGTCTCTCAAAAAAAAAAAAAAGAAGAAAGAAAGAAATTATGCAAAACAAACTATACAAATAGGCAATACACCATGACATCACTCACAACCTGCTCAGGTGAGCCTGAGGCTAAACCTGGCCCAAGTGTCAGCACATAAGGCACCGTTGGGGAGGGAGATTTCCACATGTCCCTGTCCCTTTGGGCATGCCTCTGTTGAGACAGCCCAGACACATAAGGCAGCAGTCCGCGCCAGTCACCAAAGGAAATGGCCCAGTACAGCTCTGAACGAAAGTCACGTCCAAGGAGAAATCAACTCACCTTTCTCAAAGGGTGTGTACTCCACCTGGTAGGTCCCGTCCGCATTGTCCGTGACGAAACACTCGGTAGAGGCCCCTGAGGGGTTGGCAATGTGGGCTTTGATGTGGTCGCCCCCGACCTGTGTCAGGGGCCGTGAGTCAACCGTGAAGTCGGTGGTGGCCTCACGAAACACGTCTGCAGAGCAATCACACAGATAAGAACGTCACCAATCCCTGGGACTTAGGACCAAACCCCAAAACCAAGGTTCTCAGCACTTTAGATATGGTAGGTCTAATTTCAGTGACTGCAGACAACTGTTTTCTCTGACTCTCAAAATCAAGAGTATTAATGACTGCCTAACCCCACCACCATCCTGCAAGAGCTGCTTCTTCCGGGCTAGCCGGTGGAAGCCCCTGTGATAACACAACCACTTGCACGCTTTTTGGACAAAGGTGGGGTTCGGGGACAGGTGAAAGGGAAAAGACAGACCTGCTCTGCAGCAAGAGTAATATTAGCACCACATTTTAAACCTTTTCAATTAAGTGTCAAAAATGAAAGATCCTCAACTTCCACATAAAAATCAAGATTTCTAACTCTGCCAAAAAAACAGGAAAATCTGCAGGCAGTGCTGAGCCCTGTTCCCCACAGAGAAACAACGCAAGGGTCAGGCAGCAGAAATGCCACGTGCTCACCCCTGTGCTGTGGTCCTTCTTCTCCGGAGGCGGAGACCACAGGTGAGTGTTTTCTTACACCCCTTCTGGCCCCAGTGGGCACAGGAGTTCACAGCTCCACTCTGAGTTTCTCGGGACTCCTAAGTTCCCAGTTATTTTGCAGCTCCCCTCTCTTTATGAAACCTACCTTTCCCTTCTATTCCTGGCCCAAAGACTTTGATCCTGCTGGTGTCCACGGCGGGCTCCACCTTGACCCTGGTGGGGAAGTGGGGCACGAGCTCGCCGCCGTACTTCATGGTCAGCGTGTACATGCCGGCGGTCAGGGGCACGTAGGTCACCGCGTAGGTGCCGTCTTTGTTGTTCTCAATACAGACTTCGGCTTTCGCTCCCGAGTCTGACACGGCTTCCAGACCCAGGGCCCCAGGCCCTGCTTCTGAGCAGTCAACATTAAGCAGCCCAGCTTCACCCACTTTCCCGTGTTGGAGACCTGGCCCCGAAGCCACAACTTTAGAGGGGTCGAAAGGCATTTCAATGTCGGCTTTGAAGGGAGACCCAGGTATGTGGACTTCCTCAAAGAGAATGTTGACAAAGTACTCCCCAGGCTTGGTGGGCAGGTAGGAGACCGAGCACGTGCCGTCACCATTGTCAGAGCACTCAATTTTGGCCTCGCATGGACCTTCCACGGTGAGGCCCAAACCTCCGGTGCCCGCTCCTTTGGTGTCGATGGTGAACTCTGCAGGCTTGCCCACGAGACCACCTTCAAGGCCAGGACCATGGGCTTTTACCTATTTGAACAGAGAATAAAAGTCAACCCTGCCTGATGCTGGAGTGTGTCTCCTCAGCCAGCACCACCTCACACCCCAGGCTGCAATCAGCACCGAGCTGCCCCTCAGCTGAGTGGCCCTTCTTCCTGGGGTCTAACTCGGGTCAGACACCCCCTTGAGTTAGAGCCATGGTGCAATCCAGGCTGTCAAAGGGAGCTCAGTCACCACTGAAAGCCACAGCACGAGGCGTGGCCCTCTGAAGCTCACCGTGTGACTTCCGCTCCTGCCGTGCCCAGCACACCCGGACCGCAGGTGGAGACGAACGCTTGTAGCAGGTTTTATGGGCCTCCCTGTGGCTTGGACAGCTGCACCTCCCTCAATAAACTCCACCCAATAAAAAACTGCAGTGGTGGATACCTGTCCTTCTACATTTGTCCAAACCCAAGAGGGAACGCTCTTGCCAACCACGGGTTTGGGGTGAACAGGGTGTCAGTGCAGGTCAGTCAGTTAGAACAAACGGAGCACCTCGCTGCGGGACAGTGATGATGGGGACGCTGTGCACATGCAGGCCCAGGAGGTGTCAGCGAACTCTCTGTACCTTTCTCGCAATTCTACTATGAACCCAAGACCGCTCTAAAAACTAATATCTAATAAATAAACATATCCTAATTTACTTAAACATTTAAAAAATTTTTAATGAGAGAGAGAGAGAGAGAGAGAGAGAGAGAGAGAGAGAATGAATCCCAAGAAGGCTCTGTGTTATCAGCGCAGAGCCCAACAAAGGGCTTGATCCCACAAACCATGAGATCATGACCTGAGCCGAGGTCAAGAGTCAGATGCCTAACTGACTGAGCCACCCAGGTTCCCCACTCATATATTTTTATATTGCATGATACAGCTTCTGTAGGGTGAGCTCACTCTGCGTGCTGGACGCTGGCCTCCACCGGCACTGTCTCACCGCACCCATACAGGCTCACCCGTTATTATGCTAGCAAATGAAGGGCTAGAATCCAGGGATGAGGAGGCCCTCACCAAAGCCTCACCACCAGAGAGAGAGAGAAGACGAGCAGTGGGAAGGATGGCAAGCTGCCCAGGAGACCCCTCAAGGCTGAACTGTAGGACAGAAAACTTCCATCAGTCGGTGAGAACCAACTTTCCTCAGAGAACGATTCTCTAAAGGTGTTTGTCAAGCAGGATTGATGAAGGACCACGGTGTGTTATATTTGACAACAGGAGACACATCCTGGTACAAAAACACAGGCTGACCTTGGTGGGGTCTGGTGGCAGTGAGGCCTCCACCGTGTAGGGGCTCCCAGGCACAGGATGTCCATCGTAGGTGACGTCTACAGTGTAGAGCCCCTCCTCCCGAGGGATGAACTTGGCTGTGCTGCTCTCCCGGCTCGCCACGGGCACCACCAGACACGGCACGACCTTCCTCGAGGGGCTCAGGATCGTCACATCCAGCTTCCCCTGGCCTCCAGCGTCCTTCGTGTCAATGGCGAACTCCTGACCCTTCCCAACTTCAACTCCTGGAAAAGGGGAAGACGCCGAAGTGACAAGCTGACCCTTGTCAGCAGCAAGCAAAAACCCGACAGTTCCTTTGGCATGAGGTGTTATCTCAGCCTGTGCCACAAGCAAGGGCTGATATTGAGGACAAGAAGCAAGACTGAGTAGGGATAATCAGCATTTACCTGGATAACAACCAGTCCAAGACAATGATTCGTCAGTGATGATGTGGAGGACAGTGATAGTTGCCATGTACTGAATGCACTTTACACCCAGGCACAAGTACAGCACATCACCCCTTTAATTTTTACCACAACCCCGTGGGGTATTTGTTTGTCACTGATGGCTTTAACAAATGGGGAAACTGAGGCTCAAAGAGATCAGCAAATGTGTCCCGGGTGACACCCAGGAGACCAGAAAGGTGGGACTTAAACCTAATCCCACAATCTGTCCTGCTGACTAGTAAATTATAATCTGACACTGTCCTCTACTTATTTTCGGTGTTACCTTTATATCAAAACAGTCCCATAGGCCAATGTTTTATTTACTAACTCTTGGCAGCAAATTTAATCCTACAGCCAACAAGGCAAAAGTCACAGTGCTGGCCGGTGCAGGAGCACTGAGGCGAGTCTGAGGAAGCGCCTCTCTGTCCTGCGTGGATCTCTGAACGGTCTCTGCGAAGCAGGGCCACAGAAAACCCATGTGCTGTATTTGACAAAAACAGGGAAAGGACTTTGAACCAAAAGGAAAGCACTGGGAGCACCGGGCCCCCACCACGAGCCGGGGAATTCCTGACTCTAAGGCAGTTCAGGGCCTGCTGAACACAAGCAAGGAGGCCTCAGAGTGGATGGCCCGAAGGCTTTTCCTCATCGCCATTGTGCTTGGCCTGGTCTGGAATTGAAGCCCGAGGTGTCTTAGAGAAATCAGCAGTGAGGAGCCACATGAAAAGGACTGGACAGTGACTGTTCATATGTCTTCCAGGGACAAAGCCAGCCTCCAGTTCTTGCTTCAGAGACCCCAGAGCTGGGAGGTGGCTCGTGCATTTGGGTCACCAGTCAGTGAAGGGGCTCATCAATGGTCCACTGAGACCAAAGAGGCCTGCCCCGGGCGGTGTATGCACTGAGCTCCGAGTGACCCTGAAATCAGGTGAATGTGTGCCACCAAGTATGGCCGGGCTGCGGCCGCACGGCCACTCATGCCAACAAGGGGACATAGGTGTGCGAGCTCTCCAGGATGCAGTACTGATGTCAAAAGGTAGGCTGAAGACACAGGGTAGAGCAGGACAACTTTAATGCAAAATAAACTGCCAAATGTTTTCTGCTGCCACATCTACTCGTACAGATGCAGAGAGAATGTCTGGAAGGGTAAAAACTGACCTGAAACCTCCGGTTAACCTTAGGGAGGAAAAAAAGGTAATTGAGTGGTGTTTATTCTCAACTGTGATGTTTTTTAGATGAAAGCGGGTTCATGCATTACTTGTGTAAGAAAATAATTTTATGATTACATGTTGAACTTCTGAAGGTGAGCGATAACCACATCAGTGTTCACATTATACTACTGTCTTTACTTTTGCATGTTTGGAATTTTCCCTAATAAAAGAAATGGAAATATTTTAAAATAAATGAAATGAGCTTGTACTGATAAGATACCTAGCAAGCTAAAGGAATGTTGGGATGGGGCCGGAGGGATGCCTCATAGCTGTGGTTTCTGAGCACCGGGGAGCTGGCTTTGATGCTAGACTGTCTACGCTCGTGTGGACTCCACGGCCAAGGACAGCTAGCACAGTAGAAACTCACTAGAAAACAATGTGTCCCAACTTCTCTTTGTAATGAAAACACACCACTGTGAGGCCAGCAGTTACAGAGGCCTATGTGTCAGCCCCTCAATTTTGAGCTCATTTAACTTTCAAAATATTCCTGTGAATGTCACTGTCCTTGACCACCCCTCCCCCACTCTAAAAATGAGAAGCCAGAGGCTGGGTGAGGTTGAGCACAGGCGGGGTCACAGAGCGAGCCCACTGCATGGTCGCAGGCCGCACCCAAGTCTGTCCCACTGCAATGTCTCTTAAGGCAGAATTTGCCTCTCTGCAAACTGTCCTTGAAGGGAATGTAATCGGCAGCCCCCGTTGGTGGTCTTAGGCACTCGCTGCCCCCCACCCCGCCCCCCCATCAGCACACTTACTGTTTTCCAGCCCGTTAATTTTTATCTTGCTCAGATCCAGTGGGGCAGCCACGCCCACGGCGAAGGGGCTTTTAGGGATGGGGTCGCCACCATAGGTAACCAGAACCTGCATGTTGCCCTGGAACGAGAGGAAATGGAGTGCACCTTTGGGCACCACCATCTAACTTGTTTAAACCTGCCTTCCAGATCTTTCTTTCTTCCAGAGGCACAGGGCACTTGACTCCAGTAGATTTAGAAACATCATAGATACAGGGATGCCTGGGTGGCTCAGTCGGGTAGGCATCCGACTCGTGGTTTTGGCTCAGGTCATGATCTCACAGTTTGTGAGTTCGAGCCCTGCCCAGGCTCTCTGCTGTAGGTACAAATCAGGCTCAGTGATGACAGCATGGAACCTGCTTGGGATATTCTCTCTCTCTCTCTCTCTCTCTCTCTCTCTCTCTCTCTCTCTCTCTCTCTCTCTTTCTCCCATCCTTCCCCCTCATATTCTCTCTTTCTCAAAAATAAATCAATAAACTTAGAAAAATAAAAAAACAGTACAGATATATTTCTCTAAGCTTCCAGCCCCATGGCAAAAAGAAGGAAGAAAGATAAAATCAGAGCAGCTTCTAACAGAGACAACTTAATAAGCATACTGTGCTCTGTGCTTTTAAGCATTTCCTTGACTCAATCTCCAAACGGTCCAAAGGGGTGGTTTTCCACTGTCATCTCCATTTTTCCAGGAAAGGAAACTACAGCTCAGAGAGATAAGAGTCACATGCCCTAAATCACACGCCTGCTAAGTGTGACAGTCGGACCTGACACCCACAGCATCCAGACCAGTGTCCTAGCCACTTTGCCACACTACCTCCTACCCAGCACACACCCGACTGTGGCCATGGGATGGGGAAAGCTGCTGGGTATGGGGGCCTCTAGCTGAACAAATTCAGCTTTTTCTACATTCTGGAAATCAGTTTCAAGCCACTAGATGGTGAAAGGGATTTGCAGACTGGAGTTGTTCTAGGTCCACTGTGCAGTCTTGAAACTCCATCTGTGTCAAGGAAAGAAAGAAAAGTTCCAAGTGTGGAGGGGACCACATCTGTGGGCTTGGCAGGCTCCTTGCCAGCAGGTCAGGGGGACATGGGAACACAGTACGACCAAACGTGCCACGGAAGTCCTCCTCTGGCCAGTCCTGACCCACTCATGGCTGGCTTCCCCTTCCCAGCCAGCTAAGTACCCCCTGGCCCCCACCCAACCAAGGCTCCATGAAAGCCCATGCCTGTCTCAGTAGATTAAGATCTCCGTCACCTCAAACATCCAGGCATAACATAAGAGGACGTGGAGGGAATCACCAGAATTCAGGCTCTGCTGAAAGCTGTCACTGATCAAGTGTTAAAAGGGTGTAGCTGTTAGCCTATATATATTTTCCCACATTGCTAATAATAAAAAAGGGGTAAGCAGCCAAAAAAGGAAATTGGTTGCCGTCAGTGAAGGAGGGAGGATTGATTCTCTAGGATTCATTAGTGCTACACACACACCAACTGGCTCCCTGCCTCAAGGGTGTAACATTTCATGGCAGAAGGCACACAGGTCATGTCCAACAGAGCTGAGAGCCAGCCCAGGGACAGGAAAGCTCTCCTCTCTGTAATGAGGAAGGCAGGTAGTGATGCATTACTTCAGCCACCATGGCGGTTTCATCATGCCAGCTCTTCCCACGCTCCAATTCACCCACAAGCCCCTAAATCCTTAAGGGCTAGGCCTCACATCTAACCAGGGGCCATGGAAAAACCTCCCTTCCCCACCAGCCCCTGTAAGTCTTCTCATTGCGTCTCTGGCGCACCACAGCAGAAGGAAAAATCCTCTTTCAATTAAGCCTATCCATTCCATAAAAGAAAATGCGTTCAGGGGCGCCTGGGTGGCTCAGTTGGTTGAGTGTCTGACTTCAGCCCAGGTCATGATCTCATGGCTTGTGAGTTCAAGCCCTGCATGCGGCTCACTGCTGTCAATGCAGAGCCTGCTTCAGATTCTCTGCCCTCTCTCTCCGCCACTCCCCCACGTGTGCACCCTCTCTCAAAAATGAATAAACATCTATTTTTAAAAAAAGAAAAAGAAAGTGTGTTCTCATTACTAGTCATAAAAAAACAAAACAAAAACTCAGGAAATTAACTCTACCTCAAATAACCTAACAAGAGGGAGGAAGAAATCTGAAGAGATTTATACCTACAAGGGCCTATAGGATTTTAAGTTTCCTGCAAGGCCTGGCCAAGGAACAGATTGTGCTTCTCCCTCAGAGAGCAGTGATGTCAGGAATGTTTGAGCAGTGACCACTGGTGCATTTCACAAAGACCTTGCTGACTGCACGTCAGTTTTATTCTCTCCTCTGTGTGCCTCTGAGACCTTAATCCTACCCTGCGCAGGGCATGAACATAAGACTCTGGCCTGAGAGCACAGATGAGGACAGGACCAAGTGAGCTCCCCACAGCCCCGTCCTCCAGAGACCTCCAGAGCAGGGGGGGCCTGTCATCCTGTGAGGCTCAGTGAACTCACAGGGTCTCTTCAGGCACCCACAGAAAGTACGTCGAGGTTTTGATTCTCAGTGGCTTCTAGCCTAGAAGGTCATGAGCTTCTCAAAGCACTTGCTCTGTGGGCAGGAGTATGGGTGAGACACTAAAGGCCAGGAGGCCACAGCCACCCAAAAGCACAGAAGGCAAACTCCTTGGGAGAATATGGTATTGTGTCATCTCCCTTCCCATCAAGCCTTCATCTGACCTTCGGAGGATCCTCAAGCCCCAGTCCAACAACGACACTCCACCAAGGCAAAAGGAGCTCTGACCACGGCCTTCTGACAAGACCATGGCTGGTCCACTGCAGGGAGGCGTTGCTCAGAGACCCTGCAGGGGACGGTAGCAGCCCACAGGCACCAGTGAGCAGGGAGCCAGCCATCAGGCAGGCCATGGCTCCTCACACGGGACAGCCTGCATTCTGAGGCTGACACACTAACCCTAGGCCAGGACCCACTGCTGTCTCTCCACACACACCAAACGACACTTCTGGAAAGTTCTAGGCTGTTATTTCCTAAAACCACCACAAGTAGGTGCACCTGTGGGCATCAGTCTTCACAGTGTGCTCCCTGCCTCCATGTTGGGCAGGGCCTTCTGGGCTGACCCAGGCCTCTTAACCACATCCAAGGGCACGGCTCAAAAGGCAAGCTTATTTAACCGAATCAGGAGCTGTACGCTGCTCTTCAGAAAAGAGATCAAAGGCAAATGAGGATGCTTGGCCCCACTGTCGTACAAAGTCCTTATGTTGTCTCTGCTCATGAGGAGAGGCTCTCCATTGTGCATTCATGCTGTGAGCCATAAATCCATGCGGAGTAGCTAGAGCACCAGGCCCTGTGCTCAACACTGGGGTGCAAAGATATATAGGACATGATATCCCATCCTTGGGGAACTCACATTCCAAGAGAAGAAATATAACCTGTTTTCTTTGCCATAGAGAAATATGTGGAACTGCAAGTTGCCCAAATAATGGAACAGCAAACCTTGCTCTAAGCACCAAAGCAGAAGGACCAGAGAAGAACCATGTGAGCCATTCACAGTGGAGGCAGCCAGGCTCCTTGGACACGGGACAGGCAGCATCTGAACAAACAGCTCCAAAGGGCCACTGAGGGCCACTGCCGACACCCCTCAAACTTGCTGCCATCCAAGAACTGGATGAATGTGACCTTGGGTGACCTTGATGTAAGAAATCTCCCACTCTGGCCTCCCCCCTTGTCCCAACTGCAGCCGGGGCATCTAGGACAACAGGTTCTGAAGCCCTTTCTGGGGGTACAGGTCAAAACTTGACTCTGTTTTGATGTCTGCAACTTACTTTGTCGTGGCTGAGCCCAAACCCAGAAAGGTGTATACATAAAGGATAAAGCAGGAGTCTCAGAATGTTTTTAGAAGAGTCTATATAAGACCTTGTGACCTTGACCAGTGTGCATGGCCACGCGTTCTGGTACCTTCTCCTAAGGAATGTGGAGAATTGGCAACAAAGATGATGTCAAGCTCCCAATGGTGAGGCTCTCAGCAGCCCTCTGAAGCATCAGCAGGAAAATAATTACCCACTTAGTACTGAGCAGCCCGCTGAGCAAAAGGTATTCTACCTACCAAAGTATTAATTTTACCACCATTAATAATGAACCCCTCATTAAGGTTCAAAACAAAAACCACAGGAAGAAGCACATCTGGAGGTAAGAGGCCACATGTGTACTGCAGCATGTGAGTAGCCACCCAGAGGACCCCTCCCACTGCCAGGGAGGCTCTCAGAGTAGAGATTCCATCTCCTAGGAGGTGTGGCCCCCAGTGCAAGGGGACACCCACACCACCCCCAGTCCTCACCGTACCCCTCATTCCTTCCCTCGAGACTCTGGGCAGCTCCTCCCTGAGAGGGCCAAGCAGCAGTGATGCTTCTCAGGTGGCGTTTCTGCAGAAAGTAGCACCCCCGTTCTCCCACAAAAGGCGCCTCACACGGGGGACTGGTTTCCTCCGGAAAGAGGAAATCTGAGAGGTCTGAATGACCGTGTAGAACACTATGCATAAGTAGCAGAATCCAGGCTTTTCATGAGGGTTATCTGTTCCTCAGACCCCAGAGGTGTGGCCAGGAGGTGAAATTTTGAACATGAATTCATATGCAGACAGAGTGTTTTCTTGGTGTTTCTTGCCTACAATAATCAGAGCCAAGTGGCCCGGATGGTCAGAACCTGTCTGTGTTCCTGAATTTTGTCAAAGGGAACAATCTAGGGCCCTAAATATACTATTTCGGGGCTGAGAAACTAAAGACTGAATTCTCTTTGAGACCTACTACACCACTTTGTAAAAGGGCCATCAAGGAAAAACAAAGTCGTGGCCATTCCTCCTGCTGTGGGTAATTAAGAAAAGACTAAATGAAAGGCAGCTGGTAAGGATGAGTGATGTGTGTGAAATAAGAGACGAGATGCTGAATTCCAAGAGCTCACCCTTTCTCTGCTAAATCCCAAAATGGAGGTGGGAGATTGGGATGGGGAGATACGGACTAGCTTCCCGCTTGTTCTTAGGGAAACCTCAGGCGTTCCTCACAGAACCGACCAGGCCTTTCACCAGAACCTCCCAGAGAGGCTCAGAATGACAGGTGTGAGACGCCGTAGCCCACAGAGGAGCACTACAACAGAGCGTAGACCACACACCACAGAGCGTGGTGTCCAAAGTACCCAGCACAGCACTGAGAAGGAAGGGGCCCAGCTGAGGGCAGGGATTGGGAAGAGCCCTACCTGCTGGGTGGGTGTGTATTTAACGGTGTGGGAGTAGTCGTAATTGTCGATGATGTCCAAGTCCTTCACCGCGTCTCCAGAAAGGGGGCTGCTGAACTGCACATCCAGTGGGGCCTTTCCAGCCCCTTTGGTATAGACAGTGAAGTGGGTCGGCTTCCCATTTTCCACACCTGGAAGGACATACTGTGAAGTGAGGAGACAGGCCTGGCTGGAGAGGTTTCACTTTTACAACCAGTCTGACGGGTCCCTCGGCACCAGCTCTACCACGGCTGTCAGCAACAAGGGCTGGTGCTTGGCCACTGCCAGCACCTCGGGCAGGAGCACTGCTCCGACAGACACCTGCCTTTGGTGGAGACGAGTCCCTCGAGGTCCCTGAACCAAACATGTCCATTGCCACTGACCTATAGAAGGCCTCCAGGGGCCATCTTACCTGCTTTGCTGAGCCCCGGGCCTTCTGCCTTCACTTTGCTGGCATCATGGGAAGGGTCAACTTTCACTCGGAAAGGGCTGGCGGGGATTTCCTGTAGGGATGACACTGTCTCAGCAGGAAAGCCCCTGACATGCCTGCCAGAGCTTAGCCTTCTGCCCAACACAAAGATGGAGACCTCTGTGACTCCAGTGGGTGGTGGCCAGCAAATGTCTGTCACCACGGGCCAAGCCTTCTAATCTAGCCTCAGGTAGGGGCCAACAGGGGTCACTTACGAATGCCTGGATCCCTACATTGTAGGCTATAACCTGCTCACTGCACAACTAAGGGGAGGTTTCCCACAAATGAATCTGAAAACTCTGAGCCTTTAACACCAAAGGTCGAGTACTTAGGATGCAAGAAATACTACCAAGAATAAAACACAAAACAACAATAATATATGGGGCCGGGGGGAAGGAAATGTCCTCCAGGTACAGCTCAGAGCTAAGGACACTTCCACAAGCTCATTACATTTCAGTCAAAAACTTGAGGAATGTTTATAACAAACCAGTCTCCTTTCAGAGCCCTGCTGTAACCACTGAATACACTGTGCCTCACCTTGGTTAGAAAGGAGTAAAACCTTAATCCTGGGGGTTGTTCTTTTCCCCCCTTCATGGTTTTAAGGAGTCAGAGAGGAAAACTATTGAACAGGATTCTCAAAACAATGCCCCATTGCTTAAAAAAAAAAAAAAAAAAGGAAATACGCACACAGGTGACCAGGAAGAACCCAGGCCCAAACACACACCTGAGATGCAAAAAGAACTTTGATGGTGTATCGCCCGGCAGCGGGAGGCACATATTTGACCGTAAACGTGTCATTGGCGTTGTGAATAATGTCAAAGTCCACATCTTCCTCATCCTCACTTAACACCCGGGCATCACATTTAATGCCAACGCTGACATCACCTGGAACAGACCAGCTTATGAGCACACCAGCGTACAAGAAACAGCATGCCCCACACAATCACTCCCAGCTCGGCTCACCTACCACCCCAGAGAATCAATTGGAAAGCTTCCAGTAACAAACCTGACAAAGGGATGGTGCTAAGTCAGGGATTTGGAGACGGGACGG
This sequence comes from Suricata suricatta, assembly GCF_006229205.1. NCBI lineage: Eukaryota > Metazoa > Chordata > Mammalia > Carnivora > Herpestidae > Suricata > Suricata suricatta. Next base: position 25,369,594 of record NC_043711.1, on the reverse strand, counting down.
AAGATTAGCAAAGATATGACCAAGGAAGTGACACAGAGGCCCATTAGGTGAACAATTACCTATTCAGGGGCACTATTTCTTGGTTTGAAGTTCACTGCCTTTCAAACATTATGAAAAGAGGTTCTTCCTCAAGGAGCAACAATGACTCTACTGGGGGAAGCCCCCTCTCACCTTCCCCGGCCTCGGTACAGTCCACTGTGAAATGAGTAGGCTCATTTGCCTTCAGTCCACTTCGCTCCACGCCTGGCCCAAACACCTTGACCTTCTGGGGATGACTACCCTGCCCAATATTGACCTAAAGAGGACACGGGAGAAAGTTATAGCCACGTTTTCCTCTATGTGGATCCAGTAAAACACTGTCAGTTAATATTGTTAGAAACAGTTTTGTTGGGCAATCTAGAGCACTCTGCCATTCAAACCACTCCATCTGTCAAGGCCACCAAGGATGGATCTCCTCGGCCCTCAGGCATGCAGCCCAGACCTGCCATAGGGCTTGGCTTTTTCATACAGTGGCCAGGATTCTGCCTCACAACCTACCCTGTAGGGGCTGTGTGGGATGTTCACACCGCCCCAGACCACGGCAATGGTGTGCTTGATGGCTTTAACCGGGGTGTAGGAGCAGGCATACGTGCCGTCCATTCGGCTCTTCATCTGGATGTCGATGGGCTGGCCTTCCCCATCCTGCAAAACAGAAACATCCTGCTAAGAACAGAAACTGACCCCTCACGCTGTCTTCATCCAACAGGGCCACCACGGCTTCCCGAGACAATCAAGCCACCACCCAATCAAGTCGTGGAACAACTATGTTATGCCACATTCTCACAATGTAATCACCACAAGTGATAAAATACTACCTGCTTTTATTTGTTTTTAATAAGAGCAAAATGGCTCCAAAACAAAGGTGTGGCCACTCAATCCTTTTTAAATTCCTGCATTTAAATCCTTGAGCCAAATTCAATTAAGTTAGATAAATATATTTAATAAATTCTTGTTTACAAACCTCCCATCATGGACTAGGTTGCTTCAGCCACACTGAAGGACATTTACTGGGAAAGGTTAAATCAAGCCTTGTTTCCAAGGAATATAAATCCCGAAGAAGAGAAAAGCACCTTGCTTTACATATTAGAATCTCATTTAGCCCTCACAAAACCCCATGAGATAAATATTCGTATTATTCCCAAGGTATGGAGAGTGAACGGAGGGTCAGATGAACTGAGCAACTTGCCACAATGACAGATCTTGTCACCTGACAGTTACCTGCACAGGGGCCTGTGGAACCTTACCTGAGCAAATATTTTTAAGGGAGCTTTTCCGGCATCCTTAGGATCCACGGTGAACTCAGCCAGGTTGTTGACAATGCAGCCGGATTTCTCCAAACCTGGACCATATGCTTGGACCTGGGGCACAGGGCCAATAATAATTCTCCTTCTGTGTCATTCCTCAAAAACACCCCTATATAATGACCAGTGGCCACCAGGGAATGAGGCAAGAATAAAACAACCCAACCCATGTCTGGTTTACAGCACCTACGTAACAGGATGGTTAGGGAAATAAAATGCTCTAGCAGGTTCTAACTCAAAAATTACAATTAGTATCATTAACCTCCCAGGAGGAAGAAAATTCTCAAACACCAGGCCCTCAACTATCCTGGAGCTCCTTGCCTTATTCTGAGCTGACATAGAGAACTTCTAGTGGAAGTTCTCCTTCTAGAAGGAAGCTGGGGAGAAAAAAAAAAAAAACACCTTTAATTTATGAAGGAAAGCTTCTGCAGCCCCCTGGATGGGCCAGCCACCAGGCTAAGGGCCATCTTCATGCATGTTAGCATCCCAAAAACCCTAGGAAGCAGATGCTACTATCATTCCCATTTTATACAGAAAGGATCAAGAGTCAGAGAGGTAAGTGACTTGCCCAGCATTAAGAAAGTACTAAGTGGTATTACCAGGGTCCCAGCTCAGACCAGTGTCCTTCCTAAGCAATGGCTCCTCTTAGCCATCCCTCGACATGCAGCCTAAGGTGACTCTCTGGGTACCATAGAGAGGGTCAGGAGCCAAGAAGAGAGCATGGAAACATAACAACCAGACTCACCAGATCTGGGTTATAGTCTCCCGTAGCCGGGTGGATGAAGGCCATGTATGGGCTATCCTTGATGTCTTCATCGTCACACATGATGTGGACGGCATATTCGCCAGGCTCCTTGGGCCAGTACTTGACATCACATGAGCCATCGTTCTGGTCGTCATACTCAATCTTTGCCTGGGAGGGGCCTTCAATGGCAAACCCTAGGGGGCGGGGCGAGAAGGATCCCTGGTTACATGAAGGAAAGAACCTACTCTATGTTACTTACTACCAATTCACTCCCTCAAACCCAAGCATAAGACAGAAGACTGAAATCTGTTTGTGTCCATTTCCCACAAAATCAAGCCTCCTGAGTCTCCACTAGAGGTGGAAGAGGAAGATTTTATACTATGCTTTTTGTTTTTCCTTTTTTAAACATCATCGAATAAGGAAGATCAACCAAAACCTTAAACCAATGCCCACCCTTCGCCCCACCAAATCCTCTTCCGGGTTTTCACCTGAAGGAAACAATCAAGGATATGTGTAAACAGAGGTACAAAGTATATGTACTCAGCATTGTTTCTATAGGAAAACTGTGGAAATAACTGGAAAGCCTAATGGTAGACATATTCATGCAATGGAATTCCAAAGAAGCCATGGAAAATCAAGACATAGCCTATATTTATCTGAGGCACAAGACATAAAGATTACTCCTAGATATTTTTGGTGGCATATCAATATTTTGGTGTGTGTGCACATAACAAAATGTCTGGAAGGATATGCCAGTTTAATATCATACCAAAACACTCATTATCTCTCTAGAAGGAAACACTAAAAGTGATTTCTTATTTTTCCTGGTTTGCTTATTTTTACTACCTAAAACAAATTGTCACCAAACTATAGCCAGTAGGCCAAACTGACCCACTATCTCTTTTTGTAAATAAGGCTTTCCTGGAACACAGCCACATTCCTCTAATTCTACATTTTCGATGGCTGCTTTCATGCTACAACGGCAGACATAAATAGCTGTGAGAGGGAGACTACAGCCCACAACACTAAAATATTTGCTATCTGGTTCTTTATAGAGGTTTGCTGACCACTGATGTAAAGTGACCCTATTTACATCAGAAGTGTATTTAAAACTGGAGCACCTGGGTGGCTCAGTCAGTTGAGCATTTGACTCTTGACTTTGGCTCAGGTCATGATATCATGGCTTGTGGGTTCAAGCCCCACATCAGACTCTGCACTGACAGTGTAGAGCCTGCTTGGGATCACTCTATCTCCTTCTCTCTCCCTCTCTCTCTCAAAATAAATAAATAAACTAAAAAATAATAATAAGATAAGTAAAATAAAATACACTGTTATGGTCCAAAGAATATTTATTCCCCAAATTTTGAATTTCAGCAAAATTCATTCATTCATCTAAACTACGAATTCAACAATTATTTGTAGAGTGCCTATTATGTTCCAAGTGCTATTTCAAATACAACATCCATAGAAAACCTCTGTCCTTGAGGTGTAGCTGATGAATGAATAAAGAGGCAGAGGATAACTTGAAGGGCAAGAGGAAATCCCACAGATGTATCCAGAGTTGGCCGTGGATGGTCAGGAGGTGAGGGAGCTAAGGGTAATGAGGCTTGGAGGAGGCTTCAATTCTCAGCCTGACATTGGGACCAAGCCGCATGTAATCTCAGCTTTCCGGAAGCCACTGGCCAACTGCTTCCACCTACCCAGAGACCCCACTTCAGAGCCGATGGACTCTACCACGAAGTCTGCCGACCGCCCGACAATCCCACCATGGAGGCCAGGGCCCCATGCACGAACTTTCTGCATGCCTGCTTCAGGGCCAACTTGAACCTCAAAAGGACTAGGAGAAAAGGAACAGAAAAAGCATTAAAGAAGAGCAAAGAAGGGACTAAAAACAGCCATAAGCTATTTACACATATTTTTTCCACTCCATTTACCTACTGTCTCAATGTCTAGCCAAGCCCTTCCTCCACACAGGTGCCCCACAGTCATTGTTATGTCAACAATATAAAGGACTGAGGCTGCCTCTGGGCACTCAGGTGGCCACTGGGTGGGCACCCAAGACACAGTGCTTCACGTGATCCTTCCAATCAATCCCCCTTGAGTGTAGACCTCACCAGACTGTGAGCTCTGGACAGTAACAGAGAGCATTCTTTTCTAGATCCTGCTTATATTATAAGAAGAAAACCAGGTTGAATAGGCTTTATCTCCTACATGAATGAATGTGCTTTAACTTTGGTATGGGAGGGTAAAAAAAAAGAAAGTTTGCTTAGAGGGCTGCCTGGCTGGCTCAGTTGGGAGAACACGGAGCTCATCCGAGAACATTGGGGCTTGACACAAATGAGCCCCATGTTCAGTGTAGAGATTGTATAAATAAATAAACTTTAAAAAATATCTTTAAAAAAAAGTTTGCTTAGATTCTCAGAACCCTATAATGCCTAGGTATTTCTCAAGGTAAATGGAATTTATTCAGAGTATAAAGTTGCCCCCACGAAAGCTGGAAAACACATGAACAGGGGAGGGTAGCTGTGATGTCCACAAGACAAAGTCGGAGACCGCGTCCCTTGGCTCCTGGCTGTACTCACGTAGAGAATTTTAATGTAAACCATGGCAGGCTTTACCCTCATGGCATTCCTGAACAGAGGCACACATTGAAAGAAACAGAATCTTAGTTTACATAAGGGTGTAGAGACACACAGCCCATTTGCTCTCTATTACCGCTCCTTCTGGCGTCCCTGCTTCCCCCACCCCCGCCCCAGCCCCAAACTGTCGGCATTTGATTTAAAGCAAGGCAGCAGAAACCACAGTGACTTTCTGCTGTTTTTGAGAACTGGCCAAATGTCTGTGTGTTGCTATGAGAAAAAAAAGAAAAAAAAAAAGTTTTCAACAAAGCAAATCTCTTTCCCGGGACCGAGCACGCCTCCAGGGAAGACACAACTCCAGCTGGAGACTCACCTCTTTGGAATGTGGTGTCCCCCCCACGTGATGGCGATGCCGTATTTCCCCTGGGTGCTGGGGTAATACTCGAATGCATAGACTCCGTCCAGAAAGCCTTTCTGTTTCACCAGCTCCTCCAGACCTTCTGTGGGAAGAAAGCACAGCATCTTGCCAGTGTAATTCCAGGCTCAGAATAAGCATCCAAAAGACAAGAACAGAAAGACAGCAATATCTACAAGACATAAGCCACGGAGGGAAACCAAGCGGGCTGCCTCAGAGTGTGAGACGCTCAAAACCTGGGAGATTAATCCAAGTCTAAAAATAGATCCATCTCTGCTTCAGAGTGTGGGGGAAAGTAAGATTTCTCAGCTAACGGGCGTTAATAGACTCGTGGAGCCAAGAGAGGACCCCCTGGGTCTACATTAAGACATATCTAGTCCTATCTCAATTTTCTGTAACAAACATAGCTAGCTGCCTCAGCCTCCCACAAAATTGAGGACGGACAGAACCCTTAGGAGTATTTGGCATGAGTTTTGGTTACGGCCCTGGCACACCTTTTTTTAAAGCCAGACGACAAAAGCAGAAAGTTCCTGTAGGCTCTCCATAGAGGACAGGTTTTAGATGCTGCCCCACAAACTCCAGACTGAGCCATCAGGTAGGAACTTGTTTTGTGTTGAGCCCTGAGGTTTGGTTGGGAAAGCCACTTAGTCGAGCGAGAATCCAAGGTCAGAGAAAACGCCTCCTTGGCTCCTGTAGCAACAAGCCAGTAAGGAGGGCAGCCCCAGAGTAGCTTGGCTTCCGGTCTAGGCAGTCTAGAACCTTGGCCACCCTCACAGCACAGCCCTCCTCTCCCAGCTTGGTGCTCTGAGATCAAATATTAACCTTCCAGGCTCAGAACACTCCTGCCCCAGCCTCTTGAGAACAACACAGAGGCACAGGAAGAGAAACCTTGGCATAGGAAGTTCGCATTCCCACAAGGCCCAACACGGCTGAGGGCTGCTGCACCTGCAGCCAGCGATGGAGAGCCACTTATCTGCGGCAGGGAAAACGAGGGCAGAGCCGACACCGACCTCGTGCCTGCTGTCCGCCTCCCCAGAAAGGGAACAATAATGAGTTGCAGAGTGCAACCCACCCCTCCACGAACAGCAGTTACCTACAAAGAAAACTTAATCTTAGGGAATTTTATTCTCTTTCTATAAGCACTGATCATAGTAATTAGGTACTTGGCATAATTTCATAGTCTATAAAATGTAACCTGTAGTGGGAAAATTACTGGCTTTAGAGACTATGCTTGAATTCGAGCCCAGATGGTTATGAGCTGTGTGACCTTGGGCAAGACCCTCTGGAGCCTAGGTTTCCTCAAATAAAAAATAAGCCACTTCAGGTTGTCATTCCAAGGACAGCACTTAACAAACTCCATTACATCACTGCTTTTGCTTTTCCCAGAAGCCTTAATATGTGAGGTGGTCGAGCTACCCCTGTTCCAGGGTAGACATAACTAATCAATCACTGTCTCCTTCCCCAGGGAGGCCAGATCGCCTCAGCTCTTTGACACAGCTCTCTGGGATCAACTGAAACTAGCTGTGGGATGAAATCCACATGCCATGGCTGCAAAGGCAGCCGAAGTCCCACCTGAGCCAGGGAAACAAAGGAGCACTTACTGGGACCCTTCACAGTCACACCGAGTTCTCCACTGCCAGCAGCTTTGGTATCAACCTTGAAGTCTGCGGTCTCCCGGATGCGGATGCCTTTGGGCTGCAGGCCTCGGCCACTGGCCCGGCAGGCGTTTGGACTACAGGCTGCAAACACAGTTTTGACATCAATTCAACCTTTCATTCGCTAGAGTTGAGCAAGCCAAGGTAACTTGGAGCCACCCGCCAAGAAAATGTTTGCTTTGCACAGAGAGCCTGCAGCAGTTGCCTGAGGCCAAGGGTCCCATTTGGGAATACACCGGGCTAGCAAATAAGGACACAACATTACTTTGTCCAGCCATGCCTAAGAGGGACGGCGGGGTGGGGGTGGGGGTCAGTTATTTTGGCACAGAAAGAAGGAGAAGCGAAGCACAGTGTGCATTTGCTGAGCTCCTAGAACCCGCTGAATCCTGGCATTTATCCTCTCGGTGGTAAAGGAGAGAGAGTTAAATCTCCCTGTCCTACTCAAGAGCCCAGTAATTGGGAAGACCAAACCTTTTCAAGTCTTGTTGAAAAATGTAGCACTTGAAAATATCTGACTACATTCCCAACTTTGGATAAGCCATTTCTAAAAGTCAAAATGTGATCGTCTTCTGTATGAAGAGCCAGAGGACAGCTCAAAAAGAGACAGTTCAACCCCACCCTGGCCATGGCAGACAAACATATTAGTGCTGTCACCAGTTAATCAGAATGGGTGGCTATAAATGCAACAATTAGCAGTAAATGCCACTCTCCATTTGATTTTTGGATCCAGTTTTAAAAACCTGAAGTCAGAAGTCTAAAAATTAAAAACCAAGGTAATTTTGGGGGCGCCTGGGTGGTTCAGTCAGTTGAGTATCCAGCTTCAGCTCAGGTCATGATCTCACAGTTCGTGGGTTTGAGCCCCGCATCAGGCTCTATGCTGACAGCTAGTTCAGAGCCTGGAGCCTGTCTTCAGATTCTGTGTCTCCCTTTCTCTCTGACCCTCCCCTGCTCACACTGTCAATCTCTCTCTCTCAAAAATAAATAAAACATTAAAAATAATTTTTTAAATAAAAAAAATAAAATAAATTAAAAAAAATTTTTTTAAGGAACCAAGGTAGCTCCCAGTACTTCTTACATGACAGGTCCACAAAACTACTGTTCTATGGTTGAAAAATGCATCTTCGTGCCCTAGGAATTCTTTGCCAACTCAGGCAACCCTTTACATATAGAAATGAGAGAGCAATGGGCAAAATGTCATGTTGTTTGTTAAGTAGCCTTTCCTTTCCAAATCTTTTTTTTTTTTTAACGTTTATTTATTTTTGAGAGAGAGAGAGACACACAGAGTGTGAGAGGGGGAAGGTCAGAGAAAGAGGAAGACACAGAATCTAAAGCAGGTTCCAGGCTCTGAGCTGTCAGCACAAAGCCTGATGCGGGGTTCAAACCCACAAACCATGAGATCATGACCCAAGCTGAAGTCAGCTGCTTAACCTACTGAGCCACCCAGGTGCCCCCTACTTTCCAAATCTGACACTGCACATTTGATAGTCTTCTATATGCTAGACGTGAGATCATAGATTCCAGAGGATGAAACTCTTTACTGCATAGGAAGAAGACAATTCCTCTTCGGGCGCCTCCACCCTGCAATGGCCTCAGCTGGCTATTTGGCAAGTAACTGCTTCCCGAAGAGATATACTGATATCCTAGGAGTTAGAGATGATTTTAGCTGGTTCATGGATGAACATAAGTTTTATGGCCACACTTTATGGCAAATGACATTGTTTTCCATTGTGAAAGCGGGACGAAGATTCTTTTTTATATGAAATCAGTTAAGTAGTGGAAAGGTTAGTACATCAAAAGAAAAAATCTATCAATTAAATACTAAATAGTACAAGTGATGGAAGAATATGCAAGATGAAAAATGTAGTCCACAAGTGAGAGGGAGGGGGTCAGAAAACAGTATTAGAACAGGAAAGCTCTTAAAAATTCTTTCTTGCATGTCAAAGAGACTTCTGTTTATGAATGTGTCGGTCTTGGTTTTTTTTCTTTGTCAAAAGGAGAAAAGTTGTTCATACCAGAAATAAGTCACAACAGGATGACAGGACTTCCCTCAGAGGGTTTTTATGTGTCTTAAAAAAAACAACCACTCATGGAAATTCTGAATGTGGGTAATAGTCTCAACATCTACAGGGTAACTGCTCAGTTCATATAAACACTAAATGGAGCTAAAGAGTTTGAAAGAAACCACCAGATTCTCCACCACTTTGAGATGTCTTAGACATGTTTCAGTGTACTTAGAGAGTGGGTTTGGGGTCCAGCAAGATGAGTAATACTGACCCTCACACTGTCACGCCTTGAGGTCACAAACAGCACAGGCCCAGCTGATGTGTGCAGGTAGCACAGCGAACTGGCATGGAAGTCCCACTCGACCAGCCCTTACCCAGCGAGATGCCTCTGGCCCAGGGCTCTCAGTTAGGAAGCCAACAGCTTCAGGGTCCAGGCTGACCCAGAGGTAGGATTCAGTAGAGGAAGCCAGTTCTACAGATGCAGATGCAGAGGACAGAACAGGGAAAGGCAAGTATTGGTTAGAAAAGGCAGCAGGGTTGGAAAACAAAACAAGAAAAAAGAACAACAAAGTCGGAAGGAAAGGGAGTCTAACATTAGAGAAAAACGCATGCCCTGGCTGCAGAAGGGGTTTAGCAACATGGATACGGGGTCAACAGAGACCTGAGTTCTACTTCTACTGATGCCTAGTCCATACTCAGTGATACCTTATGTTATCGAAGCCTCAGGGTCTCCACCTGGAAACTGGAGATAATATTAGCACCTGAAACACCCCAGCTGGTGCGATGATTAGATGCAGTTGTGCTGTCTGACAGCCAGTAAAGGCCAAGCAGTGGAGGCCACAGGGCATCAGCAGCACCACAGCTGCTACGCTCAGCCACAGAGACCAACTGCCCAAACAGCCTCAATCCTGCATCTCTCAGCGACAACTCTCCTGCACGAGTGTTTTGGGGAGGACTGAATGCATTAATACAAGTGAAGCACTTAGGTCAGTGCACAGCTCACAATAAGATATTCGTATTAATATCTTGAGGACAAAGCAAGCCACTTCCCACCAAAGGGGCCCTGGCAGAAAGGGAGCAGGTGCGAGTCCAGCAGGGTCCCCACTGTTCCCCTGGCCTCAGAGCCCAGCTGTGAGCACAGTCAGCCTCAATGCCAGAAGCAAGTATAGTTGGCCACCACAGCACTCACCTTCCCCAACCTGCACAACGAAGGGACTCTTGGGAATGGTGTCCCCAGCAAAGGAGACCTTGACCACATGAGGGCCGGGCTGCATTGGTTTGTACACACATCGATACACCTGGTTTCCTTTGTCTTCCACCAGTAATTCCACAGTGTTTTTCCCCTGGGGATCCTCCACCTCAACACCAATGTCACCCACACCGGCACCTAGAAGAGAATAAGTATTTCGTGAGCCTGGGTCAGCTTGTCAGAACACTTGCTGCAGATGAGCTCAGGTATAAAATACAGACGGAAGAAGACAGGTACTCCAAAGGTCAAGGTCCACACCAAGATGCTAACAACTGCTTTCTGGTTGGGGAGGAGGGTCATAAACTTTCCTTTTCTCCCATTCTGTATTTTCTAAGTTTTCTACATTGAAAAGAAAGTGATGTTCCAAGAATCATGTCTTATCATTCCTCCCCACCAGCTCCCCGCCAACCCCAGCCTTGCATAAAATTTGGTCTAGCAGATGATTCATAAAACTTAGTTTCTTTAGAATGTTTATTTAGTCAAGTAAGAAATGTGTGCAGAAATTGCCTGATTATTAATAATTGAAGTCATGCTTGAGTGTAAGATCTTGAAAAGAAAAGCTGGTTTAGAAAAATCTATAAATATATGGGGTGCCTGGGTGGCTCAGTCAGTTGAGCATCTGACGTTAGCTCAGGTCATGATCTCACAGTTCGTGGGTTAGAGCCCTGTGTCGGGCTCTGTGCTGACAGCTCAGAGCCTGGAGCCTGCTTTGGAGTCTATGTCTCTCTTTCTCTCTGTCCCTTTCCTGCTCATCCTGTCTCTCAAAAATAAATAAATGTAAAAAAAATTTTTCAGAAAAATCTATAAATATAACCAACACACTTGGAAAAAGGCACTTTTGTTGTTGGTTGTTTGACTGAAAAAACAAAAGGTCAGACATTCCAAACCTTTGGGATTCCTAAGGATTGCCTCAGGCTCCAGAAGAAAGTCTGACCCACATACCTGCCGTGTAGATGTCAAAGTAGGTGGGCTTATTGGCGATGTTCCCAGCAGCTTCCAAGCCTGGGCCTTTGGCAGTGACTTTGCTGGCATCTCCCTGCGCCTTGTCAACGTTCACTTCAAACGGGCTCTTGGAGATGTGCTGTCCTGCAAAGAGGACTGTAACCTACGAGTGACAGATGAGGTATGGTCACTTCTCCCTGCCCAGGAGACCACCATATCAAGCCATATGCACTGACCATCTTCTCTTCCAGCCTCCTAACTATACATGCAAAGGTGGCTGGAACCAGGAGCCCTGGTTAAGCAGCCTGCCTGGGACTCCCACCTGGCTCCACTGGCCACATGGCTGGGCCTAGGACATCATGCCTTTAGCAAACTAAAAATGGTTACATCAGCTATGGCTGGCCTCCATAGCGGGATATTAACAATTTGCAGGCATGGGACCATTTAAAGCAGCTGCAGAAAGGGCCATTGTTCCCTCCTAGTGGTACAAGGTATATTTTTCAAGGGACCGAAAATCATTCTCAGACACATAATTTTGAGATAGAGTATAGATTTTCATCTAAAATTTGAGTTGGAGCTCTCATCTTTTGAATTTGACGAGGGATGGAGTTGGGTTTCATATGAATTGACTAAATTAATGACATCATAAATGCTCCCTTCAAGATTTTTTCCCCGAAATTCAAGATGTCCTAAAGTTATAAGAAAAATCTATAGCCATGATTCCAGGTGAATCACTAAAAACCAAGGGAGTAAGTATGGTCCAGGTCTCCAAATATTAGCATGGTACACAGGATTGGCCCATGTGTGCTGTTGAAGGCTTTCCCTCAAGGAAACGCACACTCCTGGGTCACCCTACTCTCTTGCAAGACTCCCTTGGCCCCTGTCCTATAGGCCAACTGGACACCCACTCAGACAGAACTCAAAATGTGGCTGAGATGAAGGACGTGGGGGCTAGACCCCCAGCATTTCTCCAGATGAGTGACTGGGACACAGGTTTGACTATATTTAACTGGCCTTCTCTACATTCAGGCCCCAATCCTTAGCAATGCTCTGGACCACCCCAAAGGGGAGTACTTAAGGAAGCATTAAAGAACCCAAAGCCTGGCATCTATACTCCAGGCACGTAGCTACAACCACTTGTTACCCAGAGTTTTAAAAATCTTAAGACATTGCCAAGAACCTAGTAGAACTCAACCTTCCCAAGAGATACATGTTGAAACAAGCCCAGAAGAACAGTCCAAGCAACAGCTAGAACACCTCATCTTACTTTGTGCAGCCCGGTGACCTTGGGCAGATACTCCACAGAGTATGTCTTGTTCTTGTCACTGTCGGGGGTCACTTGTGCCTAGGACAGAAAGTGAGCAATAGTTAGAGAAGGTGATGGGTCTAAGTAAAAGTATGCGGTGCCAGCCAAGGCCGGGCATCAAGCTGCCAGGTATGGACCCTGTCCGGGTGACTTCCTGCACCAGCACTCATGAAGGATGCCCCAGGAAAGAGCGGCCTAAAGTAACAGACACTAGGTCAGGTCACACAAATGTGTATACAAGTCCTAACTCTCCACAGTCTCAGGGCTGGAACTCACTAGATGAGAGGGATCATAAAGCAAGTAACTTAAATCTTTATTGGTCCAATAATTACTGAGTTTATGGAGGTACCTGGGTGGCTCAGTCAGTTAAGCATCCGACTTTGGCTCAGGTCATGATCTCCTGGTTCGTGGGTTCAAGCCCCATGTCAGGTTCTGTGCTGACAGTTCAGAGCCTGGAGCCAGCTTTGGAATCTGTGTCTCCCTCTCTGTGCCCCTCCCCTATTCACACTGTGTCTGTCTGTCTGTCTGTCTCAAAAACAAATAAACATTTAAAAAAAGAATTTATGAAATACCAGGCCTAGTGTCAGATACCAAAAGTAAATCAAGTACACTCCCTGCCTCAGTGGGAGATACACACAATATACCAATAAACTTAGAATTTCAGATGGTGCTAAGTACCAGGAATAAAATCCAGTCTTAAGGAGATAAATAGATAGAAGGAACAGTATGGACAAAGGCCCTGAGGTAAGAACCAAGGATTGTCAGCCTCAGAAGAGAGTAAAGCATCAGTATTGTTGCTGTATTGTACTGTATCAGTATTGTTATTGTTATTCTGGTCTTGAGTATCTGAAACCTCAATTTACAAGGCTTTTGCTAAATCCAAAGTATCTCTTATTTTATTAAACACTGTGTCCTTGGATATCAATTTCTAATACATTTCAAGGCACAGACCTGGGCCAATCACTCTGACTGCTCTAAGCCACAGGATCCTCTTAGAAAAGGGAGGCACAGTCTCTGGGTGGGCCACGAAGGTTCCATGGAGTGGCAGCGTCTTCAAACATACCTCCTCTTTGTTCCCTTCTGGGTCCTCAACAAACACCATCACGTCTCCTTGCCCGGCACTGATGGTGTCCACGGTGAACTTGGCCGGCTGCTTCACCATGTTTCCGGTAGGCTCGATTCCTGTCAGGTTTACACAAGCACATTACAAGCTGGGCAGGGCCTTGACCCGGGCCATCCCCGACAGCAGTCCCTCGTTCTGTTCCTGCCGGGGAAGTGAGAGATGGGGCCCAGCCCTGCAGCCACCGTATGGGAGACAGGCACACCTGTGACAAGTCTTATCAAACAGGTCAGAACCCCTAATTTTGTCTTTGTTATGTAAGTGATATCCAATTCTGAAATATTCAGAGCAATTCAGTCAGAAGTCTCTACAACTATGAAAAATGAAAATAGTACCTACCCATGGGGTTTGCTGTGAGGGAGGTGGCAGGGGGGAAGGAGGAATGAGGTGTGGGAGAAGAACTCATTTCTCATTAAAGACCATTCTGTATTACTTAAAATGTTTAAAAATTGCATTCAATCATTATTTTTTAAAATAAACTATTTTGAGATGATTGAGCAAAATAATGAGATATGTACATGCAGGTGAAAGAAATTAATACCCTTTTACCCAGGTCCCCCAATGGTTACATCGTACAAAATTGCACTACATACAGTATCACAAGGGCCCTGAGCTCGACACAGTCAGGATAGAGAGCATCTCCATCCCCACGGGGATTCTTCATGTTGCCACCCTCTTACCGCCATACCCACCCCCTTTCCACCCACCCCTTCTTCTCACCCAACCACTAAGCTGTTCTCTGTCTCCATAATTTTATCATTTCTAGAATGTTATATAAACGAAGTCACACATTATGCAACCTTTTGGGGTTGGCTTTTTCTACTAAGCATGATTTTCTATAGATTCATCCAGGCTGGTGCCTGTATCAACAGTCTGGTCTTTTATTGCTGAGTTATATTCCATGATATGAATGTACCACCATTTGTTTAACCGTCTACCCACTGAAGGACATTTGGGTTGTTTCCAGCTGTCTATTACTGATAAAGCAGCTATAAACATTAGTATCAAGGGTTGTATGTGAACACAGGCTTTCATTCCTCTGGGATA
>NC_043711.1:25354045-25355093 GCF_006229205.1 Suricata suricatta | reverse complement strand
AAGATAACATTCCCTATGTTAACTGTTTTAAAATGTACTGTTTCGTGACATTAAGTACATTCACCATGTTGTACAACCGTCTCCACCATGTTTTTTTCTTCCCAAACTGAAACTGTATACCCATTAAACTATAGCTCCCCATTTCCCCCTTCCCCTCACATTCTCCCTTCTGTCTCTGTGAACTTGCCTACTCTGGGTACCTCATGTGAGTGGAATCATAAAATAGTTGTACTTTTGTGTCTGGCTTACTTCACTTAGTATAAGGTTTTCAGCGTTCACCTGTGTCATGGCGTGTGTCAGAATTTCCTTCCCTTTTCAAGCTGAATGTATATACTCCACGTATCCACCACATTTGGTTTATCCATGCTTCCGTCAACAGACATGTGAATCGCTCCCACCGTCAGCTACGGTGAATAATCCGGCTGTGAACGTGAATGCAGGTGTCTGAATCCCTGCTTTCAGTTTTGGTTCTGTGCCTAAAAGTGGATCTGCTGGATCATACAAGAATTCTGTGTCTGCTTTTTCCCTTATCAGTAGGACGGCCAAATGTCGTTTGGGGCAACACAGAACCACACACGAAGCCACGTGGGTAGGGCCTTAAGATTTTATCTTTGTCCCGTGGTGAGACGGACGACAGGGAAGTTTTCTTTCTCTCTCGTGTGGCCCCGTTGCTCCATTTTTGCCTAGTGAACCAAAGCATAGAGAATGTTTCATCTTCTAGTTTCTAAAAGGGTTGAGAGTTTTGTGTGTGTGTGTGTGTGTGTGTGTGTGTGTGTGTGTGTGTGTGTGTGGTTTATTTTTATTTTTTTTAATTTTTATCTCTTGGACGTTGGCCAGGCTGTAGTTACTAGCCGGTTGGCACTTGCAGATCTACTCACTGGGCCCCATTCCCTGAAAGGATAGAGGGCTGGAGCGAGGTAGACTTACAGCCATAAATGGATCTTTGTGATGGGCTTGCTTGCTGGGTTAGGTATGTTGAAAGCATGCATCCGTGAGCTAAGTGGAAACCTCTCCTAAAACCCGTGTTCTGTGTGAAGCAGTCCCTGCA
>NC_043711.1:25350396-25353945 GCF_006229205.1 Suricata suricatta | reverse complement strand
TGGGTGGCTCAGTTGGTTAAGTGTCTGACTTTGGCTCAGGTCATGATCTCACCATTTGTGAGTTTGAGTCCTGTGTTGGGTTCTGTGCTGACAGCTCAGTCTAGAGCCTGCTTCAGATTCTGTGTCTCCCTCTCTCTTTGCCCCTTCCCTGCTCACACTGTCACTCAAAAAATAAACATTAATACACACACACAATTTTTAAAAATTAAAAAAAAAAAGATTTTATTTTTAAGTAATCTCTATACTCAACATGGGGCTTGAACTTCCACCCCAAGATCAAGAGTTGCATGCTCTACTGACTGAGCCAAAGGTTCCCCTTACACTTTTATATCTACGTTCATGAGGGACACTGATCTGTAGTTTTTCTTTTTTGGTCTTAACTTTTGTCTCATTTTGTTATTAGCGCAACGCTAGCTTCACAAAAGGAATTCAAAAGTGCTCCCTCTTCATATTTTCTGGAAGAGACTGTGTAGAATCAGCGTTACTTCCTCTCTACATGGTAAAATTCTTCAGTAAACTCATCTTGGTCTGGAGATTTCTTTCCCAAGAACTTTTAAATTATAAATTTGACTTCTTTAATGGTTACGGGGCAACTCAGGTTACCTATTCCGTCGTGGTTGAGTTTTGGTAGTTTGGTTTTTGAGGAAAGTCACTGTTACTACCCACATATATATTTTTATACTATGATCTTTCTCCCTGTAATTGAAAGATTCCTTCTCTCCTGGTTCCCTTTCTGTCCCGAGAATTTCCTCCAGTCATTCGTTTGGGGGGGACGTGCTGGTGACAAATTCTTGTGGTTTTTCTTTATCCCAGAACGCCTTCATTGCCTCTTCACTCCTAAAGCATGTTACCCCTGGACATAAGAATCTGGGGTGACTATTCTCTGCTTTCAGCATTTGAAAATTACTGTGCCACTTTTGCCTCCGTGGTTTCTGATGAGAATCTGTCCTTCCAACCATTTCTTCCCAATAAGTAAGGTATCATTTAATCATTTCTCCCTTCATGCTTTCAAGCTTTCATTGTCTAATCTTGAAGTTTGTCTAAGGTGTGGCTTGCTGTGGATTCTTTGTTTACTTATTGGTGGGGTCGCGGAGGTAGGGGGCTTATCCTATTTGGGTTTGGCTCAGCTTCTTGAGCTGTCAGTGTAGGTCTTTTGCCAAATTTGGAAGTTCTCCACCATTATTTCCGTGAGTGCTTTTCTCAGAGCCCTGCCCCCTTCTGACTTTCCTTCCAGCCCTCCTATGACAAGAATGTTAGACGTTTAGATGTTCTGCTGTCGTCCTATAGGGCTCTGAAACCATTTGATTTTTTCCGTCTACTCGCTCTGTCATTCAGATCGGACGATTTTTATTTTTCTATCTTCCGATTCACACATTCTTTTCTCTGTCCCTCCATGTTGCTATGGAGCTCATCCACCAAATTTTTAATTCAGTTACCACATCTTTCAGTCCTAAAAAATCCCTTTTGGTGTGCCTTTATATCTCCTATTTCTTTGCTGAGAGGCTTCTCTTTCCTTGCTGATATTTTCAATTTTTTCCATTTGTGTGAAGTAGATTTGTAAGCACTTGACAAAGCCTTTTGATAACAGTCACTTTAAATCTTCATCAAATAATTCTAACATCTCCATCATCTCAGTGTTGGCATCAAGTGACAGCCTTTTGTCATTCACTTTGATATCTTCCTGGTTCATGGTTGTCAAGAGTGATTTTCTAATTGAAACCTGGGCACTGTTACATCATAAAACCTGGGTTTTATTTAAACTTTGTTTTAGACGCGTTTTCATAAACCTGATCCAGCAAGAGAACAGAGAGTGTATGCCTTGTCACTGCCAATGGGGGAAGAAGTCCAGGTTCTCTGTTCAAGCCCCATGGACACTCGAAAGGAGGGGGGCTCTGCGTGACAGCAGGTGGACGAGGGAGAGCCAGCTCCCCAAGAGGCTTCCGCTGTGGCTGGGAGGGGCCGCCCCCTGACATCTCCTTACTGCCACACTGCCTCCCCACCTGGCCCCTGCTGGTGTCAGTGGGGGTGGAGAGGCCACAGTTTTTCCCATGATGCTGGGTTGCAGCAGAGCCCTTACTGTATACAAAAGTGTTCTGTCCGTGAGGCTGACCTTTCCTGTTCCTTTGGTCAGAGAGAGCAGGCTTTTGTGTTTGTGCCCTTTGGTGTTTTAGGTGGGTGGCTTCCCCGCCCAGTCTAGTATATAGGAGGCCAAAGAAACCCCGGGGAACTCACTACTGTGCTGGGCCTTGGGTCCTGAGATCCGTAGCAGGTTTGTCTTATTCTATTTCAGAGTCTCCTTACGTTTATCTTGTATAAAATGCCCAGGTTAAGTGTCAGACTTCAGCTCAGGTCATGATCTCATGGTTTGTGAGTTCAAGTCCCACATCGGACTCTCTGCCGTCAGTGTGGAGCCCACTTGGGATCCTCTATCTCCCTCTCTCTCTGCCCACCCTCATCAAAAATAAATAAACATTGGGCGCCTGGGTGGCTCAGTTGGTTGAGCGACCGACTTCGGCTCAGGCCATGATCTCCCAGTTTGTGGGTTCGGGCCGTGCATCAGGCTCTGTGCTGACAGCTAGCTCAGAGCCTTGAGCCTGCTTTGGGTTCTGTGTCTCCTTCTCTCTGCCCGTCCCCCGTTATGTTCTTTCTCACTCTGTCTCTCAATAATAAATAATGTAAAAAAAAATTTTTTTTTAAATAAACATTTAAAAAAATTGTTTCTAAATGACCAGGGTGCTAGTGGTACTTAGCAGAAATAATTAGAAAAAGTACTTCTACTGCATCATCCCAAAAAGCATTCAAATATTCTTAATTTTTTAGAAGTTTTTTTTTTTTTTTATGATGGAGAATTCCAAATCTGTACAGACACAGAGAGCAGTCTCCTGAGTCCCTGGGGTACCTATCACTTCATCACCAACACACAACAGCTATCACACATGCTCAGTCTTGTTTTATACCTTCACTCCCCCCCCTGTAGTATTTTGATACAAATGTTAGACCTCATATCTTTAATCCATAAATGTTCATATGTAAATTTAAGAGACGTTTCTAGAATATCCACATCCAAAAAATTAACAATAATTCCTTAATACCATAAAATATTCAGTGTTCAAGTTTCCAATGATCTCATGAGCATCATTCATGCGTTGTTTGTTTGTTTGTTTGTTTGTTTGTTTTGGTCAGTTTAATAGGATCCATAAGATTCACATATTATAACTGGTTGCTAAATTTTGTAAGTCTCCATTTCTAGGTTTGTCTCCATCTCTTCCTTGCCATCAGGCTGTTGAACACGCTGGATCATTTGTTATTATACTCTGGATTTATATCCATTTTCTCATAAATAATTTAATTTAAGAAGATGGTGGTAGACTGCTAAATAGTAAGATAACATTTACACACAGCCAGGTAAGAAATGCAAACTGAAGGGGCGCCTGGGTGGTTCAGTTGGTTGAGCGTCCGACTTCGGCTCGGGCCATAATCTCCAGAGCCTGGAGCCTGTTTCAGATTCTGTGTCTCCCTTTCTCTCTGCCCCTCCCTCACTTATACTCT
>NC_043711.1:25268970-25350296 GCF_006229205.1 Suricata suricatta | reverse complement strand
AAAAAAAAAAGCAGATGAAGGAAATGGCAATGACTAGCTACATTCCTGAACTGTAGCAAATAGTCATTTTCTAGAAAACAGCATCATGAAAGGAAACCGTTTCACATTAACAATGGGGAAACCTAACAGCCAGTGATAAGGTGACGGCAAACAAGCATTTTGTGCCTTGATTAAATTCAATCCGTTTGACCACTTTTGTCAACAAGAGATTTATTTGGCTCTTTGAAGCTTTTTTGCCATTAAAGAAGCATAACCTTGAAAATCAGAGATTGCTTATTCTAGCCACCCCCTTTGATTATGCTTAGAGAAAGCACTGTTAAAACAAGCACGGACACGTCAACCTTCGAGTGAATGCACATCTGAGAGGGCTTCAAACAAAGTCCCCGGTCCCAATACGCCCAAATGACTGCACAGTGCTGCCTCAATGCCAAAATGAAACTCAGAAGGCAAGATGGTTTGTTCCAGAACTATCAGGGTCTCTCTGCTCTTCTAAATCATGCTTAAAAAAACAAAAAAACAAAAAAACAACAATGGGCAGAACCTGACCACTAAGATTGAGAACTGCTCACAGCACCAGTGCCCTGGCCCTCTGTCACCTTAAGACTAAGCTGACACCAAGCAGGGAGGTGCTATCTTCAAAGGGAATGAGTGTATGGAACATTCTGTCATAAGCCAAGTGCTCTGAACTCTTCAGGAAGTCAGTGTTATATATGAAAAAAATTTTTTAACAGGGTAATTAGTCTAGGTTTGTAAAGTCTATGGGCAGCTGGGTGGCTCAGTCGATAAAGAGTCCGACTCCTGATTTCAGCTCAGGTCCTGATCTCCTGGTTGTGAGATCAGGCCCCATACTCAGCAGAGCCTGCTTGGAATTCTCTCTCTCTCTGGCCCATGCTTCTCTCTCTTAAAATAAACAAACATTTCTTTAAAAAGAGTCTAAAGAAACAACAAATTTAGTAATAAGTTAATCTTTTTTTAAGTTTATTTATTATTATTTTCTTTGGAGAGAGTACACGCATGTAGGGAGAGAACAGACAGAGAGAGAGTGAGAATCTCAAGCAGGCTCTGTGATATCAATACAGAGCCCAACGTGGGGCTCGATCTCACGAAATCTGAGATCATGACCTGAGCCGAAATCAAGAGTCGGAGGATGCTTAACCAACTGGGCCACCCAGGTGTCTCTGTAGTGAATCTTAATCAGATCTCGGTTTAGAAAACAACAAAAACCATGAAAGACAATCTTAGGACAATGGGAAAATTTTCCCATAAGCTGGCTAGTAGTTGATATGAAATTGTTAGTTTTCTTATTTTGACAATGAAGACTGTGGTGTGCAAGAGGTGTCCTGTTTTTAAGAGAGGCTTGCTGATGCAGTGACGGAACCGTCACAATGCCGGCAGTTTATTTTCAAGAATTCGACAACCCCCCCCCCACACACACACAGGGCTCAAGAAAACTATTATGTTAGAATGATTAGAATGATAGATTCTAGGAGAGGATATACAAGATATCTTGTGCCTCTAAATGTGATCCCAACTGTAATTATGGAAATTGAGAAACACGACGCACTCCTTCCTCTCTCCATAAAAAAGGGTTAGTAAGTTGTAGCTCACTGGGCTAACCTTTCCCACCCTGGGCTGAAACACAACAGTTCTTAAAAAGCTGGTGTGGGGGCACCTGCGTGGCTCAGTCGGTTAAGCCTCCGACTTCAGCTCAGGTCAGATCTCACGTTCATGGGTTCGAGCCCCGTGTCGGGCTCTGTGCTGACAGCTCAGAGCCTGGGGCCTGCTTCCAGTTCTATGTCTCCTTCTCTCTCGGTCCCTCCCCCACTCATGCTCTCTCTCTGTATCAAAAATAAATAAAACATTAAAAAATATTATTTAAAAAACATTAAAAAAAAAAGCTGGTGTGCGCGAAGTCAGACGCCAGCCAGAACCCCAACTGCCTCCGCATGCCTCCACCCCGCCATGACATTCTGAGCAGAACACGGTCCTGCAGCGGCCCCGGGGATCATAAACAGGATGTCTCTGCAAGGAAGCATCTGCCAGGGGGTCACAACAGCTCCCTCCCCATGTGGAAATCCGAAGCAGCACGAGCAAGAGCAAAGGAGAAACGAATCAGCGGCCAGATGACACAGGCACCTGCACCACCCCCAGCGCGCGGGCTGTGGTGATTTGGGATGCGCACCCCCCACTGCCAGCAGATAGGGCCTCTCTGATTCCTCATCTGAAAACCGGGAAAACAGTCCTGTCTTCGTCCCAGGGTGACTGCACTAAAATCACCATGCCACACACTCATTCTCCATCACCTGAAAGCAGCAGCATTTCTTAAAGCCTAGACTCACAAAGCAGAAACGTTGGCCGTGAACAAATGCACCTTGAGGTAAAAAATATCTGACAAGGGTGGCCTGGAAGGTCTTCAAGGATCAAGCCTATACATACTTGATTCTAAGAACTTTCTTCCTGAAGCCACAGACCCCTGTCTAAGACCAGACGACAAGCCTCAAACCCAGCAAGACCAGTGCTTACCTCGACCATAGGCCCTGGCTTTCTTTGGGTTGAGTTTGGGTTTCAGAGGAGCCCCCGGCTTGAGCTTGGCTTTGGGGAACTGCGACAGGTACGTCATCACCGAGTGTTCATCCACGTCGGGGTGAATAATTTCCTCAGGAGTGATGACCTAGGATGACAGCATGGTAGGTGAACACCCAGCACATCACATCACTTATAGCCGCTTACGTTTTTGCAAATGTCTCTTAAACCAAACACAACAGATATTAAGAAATCGAGTCAGCCTCTAATTCAGGTGAAATTATATTAAGTGACATACCAATGTCAGTGTTTTTAACCTTTGAGCGATGTCATTATTCCTTTTGGAAGCTGAGGACCCCCTCCAGATAATTTTTTAATGTTTATTTATTTCTTTTGAGAGAGAGAGAGAATGTAAATGTGTGCACGAGCAGGGAAGGGGAAGAGAGGGGGGAGAGAGAATCCCAACCAGGCTCCACGTTGTCAGTGCAAAGCCCAATGTGGAACTCACAGCTCATGAGATCATGCCCTGAGCCGAAATCAAGAGTCAGACACTTAACAGACTGAGCCACCCAGGAGCCCCACCTCCAGACAATTCTATATGTAATTTCCAGAGGTGCACACCTACCCTCCAAAAAAGGGCTGTTCACTTCCTACCCTGGGGAAACTCTCCGGAAGGGGTAAGCTATGTCAAGTGAGGGGGAAGACAAAACAAGTATATATAGGATCCGAGCAGATTACCAAAAAGCACGTAAACTGGCCTTTTCCTTTGCTCATCTACCCATTGCCAGCATCCCTATTAACTCTGCTACTAATAAAAAACAGTAATTTAAAAAAAGACAACACAGCAACATATTAAGTATGTGGTCTTGTTATAGACTGAATGTATCCTTCGCGAATTCATATGCTGAAGCCCAAACCACCATGTATTAGAAGGCAGGGGCAACGGGAAGTAAGTGGGTTTAGACGAGGTCATGGGGGTGGGGCCCCCGTGATGGGATCAGTGCTTTTATAAGAAGAGAAGTAAAGACCCGACCTCTCTTTCTTTGCCATGTGAGCACACAGCAAGAAGCCAGTTGTCTGCAAGTCAAAAAGAGAACCCCCAGCAAGAACTGACTCTGCTGGCACCTTGCTCTTGGACATCCAGCCTCCAGATGTAGAAAATAAACCTCCATTGTTTATACCATCCAATCTACGGTATTTTATGAGAGTGGCCTGAGCTGATGAAAATGGGTTTCAATACATGAAGAGCCATTTTAAAAAATAGGGAGGAAAAATTAATAAATAATAAATAAATAAATAAATAGGGAGGAAGTGAATTTCTCCTGACATGTAGCCTAGGAGCGAGGTTACACCCATGCTGGGCAGGGGGCCTCCTTGAAGGCATCACAGCCTCAGGTCTCCTACCTGACCCAGTCTGAAGCAGCACAAAAACTCTCCCTGCCCCCAGTAAGGGTGCTGAGGAGGTAAGGTAAGGCAGTACTCTTTAGACCAACAGAAGGCTCTGTCTCATGAACCAGGATAGCCAAATGCAGATGAACAACACATATACTCAGCTTCCCTCACTCATGGTAATACACACACACACCCCAGAAAACATTCTGATAATTCGCCTCCAGCAACAAAACAGCTACTTGGGTTTGGACAGTTGCCTTCACCCATTCCGTAAAGCGTCAGATGTGCACTGATTTGACATTTCTTCCAGGCAGCTCCCTCAACAACTATATAGTGCCAACATCACAAGAACGTCAAGAGGAGTCGGTTTTAGGTTTAAGAGGAGATGAAAAACATACCACATCACTTACTGAGGGTGGCAGAGCCAAGAAATGAGCCATGAAGCAGAGACATGATGTCAAAACCAAAGAAAATACAGGCAAGCTTTCCTACCTCCCAAGGGATCCTATTACAAAATACACTGAACTCAGCCCCGATCACCAATTCAGTCCATAATGTAATCAGCGGCAAGGTCATCCATCCATGGCACTGGCCACCTACAAGTTCTCTTGACAAGGGCTTTACATATGGGAGTCTTGGTATTTAAATGTCAGAGGGGTTTTTTTTTTTAGCCTCCTTGAGAAACCTTAGAAGATAAGATCTCAACCACGCAATGTGGCTACGGTCGATGGTATCCAAGAGTTACTCAATTTCCAAGTTCTCTTGTTAATTCCTGTGATAGGATTAGAAGCAACAAAATTCTTCCACAATTTCCAATAATGGTAGGGTATCCTGACTTAAATTTTTAAAAAAACTTCTAAGTCCTATGACTTTCCCTAAGATACTGGATCTTAGAAAACTTTTAAAATATGTAAAATGTGGTCAAATATTGGCTATTGCTTACAGTTCAACCTAATCATTAAGGTCTACATTTGCAGTCTGGTTTCCCAAAACAGCCCTTTGAGATCTTTGGATCAGAAATACTAGAAAATTTGCCACATGTGACAGAGCAATGTGAAGATTTTTGAATGATCCACAAGCCCTAAATCAACGAGAACCTATTATTATGGGTAAACTGAGGAAGATGGGAGCAGGCCAGAGGCAATACTCTTTGAGGGCTTATGCTGAGGATGTCAGACCGCCTGCCACACCCAAAGAGGCAGCCAGAGAGCCTCAGAACAAGCTGGAGGATGGAAATAGCCCCATGGGACACGGTGCTGCTCGTCTGTATACCTGTGGGACACCCAGCCAGTCGTCTGCTTGCTGCATAGCTTCCCGTGCATTATCCACAGGCTTTTGTGGATCCCAGGATTCCCAGTCTGGACACAGACCTGTTCATACGACACAAAATATTCTGTTAATATTAGCTGACTGAAAAGATTAAAGGAAGCCATGGGCTTAAATTAAACACCTTTGGTATCTTTTTTTTTCATGTTTATTTTTGAACTAGAGATAGTGCAAGTGGGGAAGAGACAGAGAGAAAGAGAAGATCTTAAGTGGGCTCTGTGCTGACAGGTTTGTGGGTCTCAAACTCACAAACCACAAGATCATGAGCTGAGCTGAAATCAGATGCTTAACTGACTGAGCCTCCCAGGTGCCCCCACCCCTTTGGCTATCTTAATTCAGAAAACAATTTCTTCCTAAAATCATAGTGAATTGTATATTTTAAGGGCAAAAAGTATCCACTCTTTCAGAGTAGAACTATTCTGAGCCTAAACTGAGAATTCTCCTTCAAGCCATGATTTTCTTGCATTAACACAGAGATTATTCATTTCCTTGAAGGTGTGGTATAAATAAATAAACAAAGCCTATAAAACTATTTAAGCCGGGTGCCTTTTTGCAGGGGATTTTTTCTCGCTACCATATTCACACTTCTATACTCCAGTCACCAAATGTGTGGGGTTCACACCAGCTGGATGTCCTACAATTTAACTAAAAATTGATACAATCTATGTGGAGATCATGTCAGATCCCACAGGTTAAGGGCTTCCCCCACTTCACCAAGTTGTCACTTGGGCTTCTAACAGATCATTCTATAAATTACAGTTTCTCACAACCCCTCCTCAGAGTCAATCATTTACTACAGTGGATCATAGAACTCAGGAGTACCACTTAATTGCTATATTATTGATTTATTAGAAAAGGTATAACTTAGAGTGCCTGAGTGGCTCAGTTGGTTAAGCATCTGACCCTTGATTTTGGCTCAGGTCATGATCTCAAAGGTTCATGAGATCGAGCCCTACATCAGGCTCTACACTGACAGCATGAGCCAGTTTGGGATTCTCTCTCTCTTCTGCCTCTGCCCCTCCCCTGCTCGCATATGTACATGCTCTCTCTCTCAAAATAAATAAACTTTAAAAAAAGTTTTAAATAAAATAAAAGGCTGTAACTCGTGGCTTCTGGCTGACTCCATCAGTTGAGTATCTGACTTCAACTCAAGTGATGATCTTGCACTTCATGGGTTTGAGCCCCACATCAGGCTTGCTGCTATCAGCCTGTCAGCGCAGAGCCTGCTTTGGATCCTCTGTCCCTCTCTCTCTCTCTTTCTGCCTCTCTCCAGCTCTCACTCAAAAATTTACCAGAAAAAAAAAAAATTAAGAAAAAAAAAGTTACAACTCAAGAACAACCAGGTCAAAGAGAGGCATAAGGCAAGGTAGGTGCACCACCCCCCAGCACCTCCTTATGTTCATCAACCTGAAATCTCCCCCAAATGTATAGTTCAATTTTGTGGAGACGGCATTATGTTGCCATGATTGATTACATCACTAGCCATCCGTGACTAACTCAACTTTCAGTTCCTCTCCCATAACCCTGGAGGTTAGGAGGTGGGGCTAACAGTTCTGACCCTCTAATCACCCACCCCCATCCGTAACAGCTGTCCAAAAGCCATCTCATTAACATGAACTCTGGTGTGGTTAAAAGGAACCACTGTCCTGGCTCTTATCAGTTAAATTTTTTAGAGCCCTGTGCCAAGAAAGAGACAAAGACTAAAATATATGTTTCTCATTATAAGACACAATATCACAATCTTATTCCTCGATACATCTAAAAAGACTGCACTACCATCTGTATTCTGTATAGTTCAAAATTTCACTTGCCCAAAAGCCCAAACCTAGAATCATCTTTAAAACCTCTGTAAACAGGAGAAGTATAGGACTAAAGTAAACACCCACAGGTTTAAACTGGTAAAGAGGTATCCTAAAATGTGTCTTTAGGTGGAAGCAAGGAAGAAGGTATTGGGAAATTAACTAATGCTGAGCTTTGAGTTAGTTCGGGACAACCCCAGTTTATCGGCTTTCAAGGCTTTCAAGGCAGAATGAGGCCCGGAGTGAGTCCGCCCTCTGTGTCCAACACAGGCTAGCCAGCTCTGTCAGGAACCATTAGCTTATTAAAAACTAATGTGACTGGCATATACAGGGTATTCGTAAATGGAAAATATGATTATTAGAGTAAAATTTTTTATTAGAAACAATTTTGAGGGTGCATATAAACACAGGCTCAGGGTTTTCTATTGAGTGTGTACCAGCAAACTCTACCCATCAATCTAAACCCTCCAGTGAGGATAATTACTACCTTGGTGTACACTCAGCCTCTCAGAAAAGGGTAGAAAAGTCTCCAACTGGATCCTGACCAAGCACTATTTCACAGCAGAAAAGGGTGGAGAAAGCCATGTATAGTCAACCCAGTGGTTGATAAAAATGGGTACTTTCCACTCAATGGAAGTTTTTAGATTTTCATGCCAAGTCAACTAAGAGGCCACATGTTTCTGCTGAAGCCAATGGGAAACCAGGCACCAACTGTGGGAAGAGGCAGGACTTTGTGGAGTCTGAAAGCTAAACCAAAGCCTGCTCCAAGAACTACAGGATTCACTGGGGATTTGGGTAAATAACGGAGTTCATGCTCAAAAAGTCAATGGATACACCTAGAAGGTAAACAAAGCCATTTTTAGCTCCCTTACCTTCTACAATGGGCTAAAACTAGGAGAATACACCGATCACAGCAAACCCTGCTTTCTCATTGGACAGTCAAGGGGCTTTGAGCCCAGAAACCCCCATCCTGAAGAGCTGGCTCACACAGCCTTAGGCACTTACCTGGGGCACAGCTGTCTACCAAGGCTCCCAGAGCCTTGCCATCTTGCCAGTTCTGGTTAAAGTTGGTGATGGGCAAGTAAGGGATCTTGTTCTGAATCCATCCCAGCAGCCTCTGCTTTGGCGTCTGCTTCTTGGCATCATCATCCCCTTCGTCCTCCCACACGGGCATGGAGATGGAGTAGTGGAGGATCAGGGTCCACACCAGGCCCAGGATGAGCTTCAGGTTCCCATCCACGATGGCTTTGCTATCTGGGGAGAGAGGCACAGGTGTGGGTTGGCACATTCCTCTGGGCTACGAATGAAATCCTCAGTTGTTAGAGAACCATGCAGAACTATTTCAGAGTGAAAGGACTGTAATGTTAGAATCTGCTTCAAAATACTTGAGGATGGGAATGCATGAAATTAGATTCCAAAATGTCGTGCACCAGTGTCGTAAATCATGGGTACGTGAGAATGCATTATACTATTATCTCTACTTTTGCATATGTTGGAAATGTTCTATAATAAAAAGAGCTTTAAAATTTTAAAGGATTCATTTCAGAAATATAGACAATAATAAGAGGTGGCTGAATTCCAGGGACAACCATCTGTTAACTTGATAGTATGTGATCTATGAGATTGTGTGTGTGTGTGTGTGTGTGTGTGTGTGTGTGTTTGCTGTCCTGAATTTATAGTCTACCATACAATCAGTCTTGAAGTTTTTCTTTTCACTAATCATTATATCCTAGATATCTTTTCCCTATAAAAAGTTTATTTCTGTTTACACTCCCATCTACAGGTGTAAGAGGCCAGTTTCCCCTCAGATCTCACCATCCCCGGGGTGTTATCAATCATTTTCACCTCTGCTCTTCTCTCCAGTTAGTTATTCATAAGATAAAGTCAGTAATAGTTAAGCTAATCCAGCTGAGCAAAGTCTCTGGTGCCAGAAGGATAAGTGACTGGCCCAAGGTCCTGGCTCCTCTCTAGTCTTCCCTGAGCTTAACAGAACTAGCTGTACCCCATGCCCTTCTAGCAATCTTCCGGGAATCTCACTGCCGCTGGTTTCTACCTTCTACTCCCTTGGCTTCTCTGTGGGCCTTGGTCCTCTGTCCTCTTTCTAACCTCGACCTATGTCCACCAAAATCCAAATATTATTAATAAGATCTCTCTCTATCTCCCGTCTCCCCCTACATACACTTCGCCTCCGGTCCATCCCATGTCTTTCTCCCCTTCCCCCATACTTACCCTCCTCCAGCCCATCTCTCTCCCCCTCACCCACATCCTTCCCTTCCTATCTATTCATCCACCCACCCACTCCCCCCTCTCAATTGCCTCCACATGTTCCCCACCAAACAACCCCTGTTGCACACCTGTATTCTACGAGGACCCCAAACTGAAAATGTCGGAGCCATCTTGGACTCCTCCTTCACGTCCTAGGTTGTCATTTCTACAACGTGTCAATTCCCTACTCTATTCTCTCTTGGCAAATCCTTTTCTCCAACTTCCCAATATGTGGCCCCTCCTCCCCTCTCTCAGAGTCCTCGACAGCCATGAAGCAGAACTGTACCCACAAAACCCTAGAACTATCTTTCTAGTCAGGTACCTCTGTGCTTCCAAATTCACCAATGGCCCCAACTGCCCACAGTCAAACTTCTGAGACACACAGCGCCCTAAGAACCTCCAAACCCAGCCTGCTTTCTTGCCCTTGTCTCCCCCTTTCACCATAGTTCACTTTCCACACTCAGAGACTCCTCATTCCTGGACCACATTCTGCTTTGGCCTTCTGGATCTCTCCATATGTTCTATACTCCCTCATCAATATAAGGAATATACTGGCTCATCATCCAAGGGCCAGATCCAACTGGTGGCGGCCCTTCACTCCCACCAGCATGTGTGTGACTGTGCCAGGGACCTCTCAAGACAAAAACTGTGCACTCCTGGGCCTCCAAGCCCCCATTCTAGGACTGTGACCACCTGCCAAGGGGTAATGAGCCCTCGCCATCTTGCAGCAGCTTTACCCTGCCCCACCCATCCACCGCCCACCACAAACCACCTGAACGTCGGTCAGACACATGCCAGATTGCACTTAATGAAACCCAACTACAACCACATGAGAAATACACACACATACTGAGAAGGACTAAATGGCATGTCACTCAAAACTGAATGGGTGGAGACTTCTTTTTTCTTTAATTAACCTGTTTATTGTTAGTCCTCTCAAAAGAAAAGATCCTCTTAAAAGGGCACACCCAAACCCACAGAAACCAAAGGTACCTTTATGGTTGTAGATTCAGTCATAATAAAATGCGACCGTGTAAAACTGTACAGAGTAACGAGTCTCATGAACTGGCTGGTAAGACACTTTGTATTTTGAGCAATCCTCACTCAAAGTTAAGGTGCCCAGAGATTTTCTATGTAATGAATTGTATAAATAGTAACTTTTTTTTTCTACCAAATGTAGAAAATAATTTATTTTACAAAATGTATATGTAAACTGGAAAAACAAAAGTTACATATTCATAAAGAGTTATTCCATTTAGTATTTCTGAGGAGATAGTTTGAGATCCAAACATATTTTTAAATATTTCTGGTTTTTCTTATCCTTTCTCTTAAAATTTTTTATTTTATTATTTTTTTTAATAGTTTATTGTCAAATTGGTTTCCATACAACATCCATTGCTCTTCCCCACAAGTGCCCTCCTCCATCACCACCACCTCTTTCCCCCCCCTCCCCCTTCCCCTTCAATCCTCAGTTCATTTTCAGTATTCAATAGTCTCTCAAGTTTTGCATCCCTCTCTCTCCCCAACTCTCTTTCCCTCTTCTCCTCCCCCTGGTCCTCCATTAGGTTTCTCCTGTTTTCCTGTTAGACCTATGAGTGCAAACATATGTAACTGCAAATAGTAACTTTTAAACAGGACAGTCCATATAACTCACAGAGCCCAGGGACAAGTGAAAATACATGACTTCTTGCTCAAAAAAAATTAAGAATTTCAAGATGGCTACAGCTGGGCATTAAACCAAGCATAGAGCCCTTCTGAGTACAGAGCCATGTACAGCTGCACAGATGGTGTGACCACAAAGCCACCTCTGCTTCTGAGGTCCTGTTGTCCATAAAGCGGCAATAATCTGCATAAAACACTTGCCCATGCACAGAACTTGGACATTCGAGGAATTCATCCCACGGACCATATGTTTCTCCAGTTGGCAGCCCTTGATGATGACGGAATTTTTTTGATGAGATGTCCTGTTATAAGGTTGTCTTTGAAGCGCTATTGATTGCTGAGTTCCTACCTACCAATCATAAGAAACTCCAGGTCAAACAATTTTTCAGGCCAGAGTCCTTTATTTAAACTAAGGCGGGGGTGGGGGGGCGCCTGGGTGGCTCAGTCGGTTAAGCCTCTGACTTCGGTTCAGGTCAGATCTCACGTTCGTGGGTTCAAGCCCCAGGTCGGGCTCTGTGCTGAGCTAGCTCAGAGCCTGGAGCCTGCTTCTGGTTCTGTGTCTCCTTCTCTCTCTGCCCCTTCCCCTCTCATGCTCTGTCTCTCTCTGTATCAAAAATAAATAAAACATTTAAAAAATGTTTTTAATTAAAAAATTAAAAAAAAATAAACTAAGGGGAGAAGAGCAGTCTTCATAAGAGGGACATATGTGGGTGGGGAGGAAGTAAAGTACATGCATGCTTATCGTTAGTCAGGGTACCCGCGCTGGACCAGGTAGGGTCAGATCTTGCACCAGGCAGAATCTAAACGAGCCAGAAAGTCTCATGCAGCCACAAGCCAGCATCAGACTACAAAGTTCAACTTTCTTGAGGTATGTGTTAAGTGCTTTTCAAATGCAAACTTACAGATTTTATCCATAAATCAAAACATGAAACCAGTTTGCTCTATTTTTACCCAGCTTACACATGTTGGTCTAAAGGAATGAGACATGAGTCTTTTTCACAAAAGAGTTTAGGGGAAATATGACCCAGTAAAAGTCTGAGCCAAATTTATGAAAAATACAATGCCCAGAACTTCTGTTTCCAATGAATTCAAGGTGGGTGTCCAAACGGGAAAGCCCCCATTAAGGTCTCCTTGGGATAAATGATACTTTTGCTCTGCTATTCTAAGAAGCTGGAGAAAGAACAGTCCTAGTTCCAAAAGTGATTTTGACAGGTGAAGGTTCAAATGCTTTACCGAACCCTTGGAACAATAAAATGATGGCAACGTGCCCAAAATGCGCCCCCCCTTCCCACCCACATGAAACAGGAGACTCCCAATGCCTTGAAAATGAAACGCTCCACAGCATTACGGTGTCAATGTCTAACCATCACAGCAGACTAGAGGATTTTCCAACGTGAGCGTGCGCTGTGATGTTTATGTCGAGTGTAAACATGAAACAGAAATGTAAAAGGAGGAAAGGCCAGGTCAGCTGGAAGCCTCTCTGGCAGGATTCCACCTCATTGAGAGTCTCTTTCTGGAATAAAATAAGCCAGCGCCCGCCATGCCTGCAGACCTAGAATTTGCTTAGGTTGTCGCTGGGCTGGAATCTGGCCACAGGCTTCTCCTCCCCAGATCCAACCAATCATAACTCCCATGTAACTGGTCCTGGCTCTGCCATCACTGACCCTCCAACCGCACACACACCCTCTGGAACTACTTAAAATTATCCAGCATTGCTTCTAAGTGAGGGCAGTGGCTTTTCTTCTTTTTTAATAGCTAGAAAGTTAATTTGAGCTACTGCAAATTCTAGGATGGAATGTTTTCGCATCATTTCTGTACACGGGTTCTCCGGCCCTCCCTGAACAGCCATCGGGAATGGGTACATTTATGGGGGAGGAAGCCAGCTATTTTTAGGCAATCTTTGGAAGCATCTTGGAAACATCTACTGTGTAGACAAGTTCCTCTGAGGAAGGGAGAGGGTGATCTTTCCCTCTCTCATATCAGGAGGGCAGGATGCACATGATCTGCGTGCTCACCACGTTCACTGTGCCGATCTCCTCTCCGGTCACTGATTAACCAGGTGGTGTGGTGGCAGGACTGGGGGGAGAGGCCTGAGCAAACACCGTCCCACATTTCTGCTCTCCTGAGTAAGAACAGCAGGTCAGCCAGCAGCCACTGGTCATCCAGTGACCAGCTCACTGCCGGGTCAGAAACGGCCAACATGGGACTGCAGGAATCAAGGAGACATAGGAGTCTCAGAAAAGCTCCTTCTAGTACGCTTGAGGAAAAACACCCAGACCATAATCCAACTATGACTCGGTCATCTGGAGAAGAGCCTGTCACCGGCTCTGCCTCCCGCCCTCTCATCTCTATGACCCTGTGAGAGGCAGTGTGACACAGTGGTTTAAGTACAGGCTATGGAACCAGCAGCTCCTCTAGACAGGTCACTGAATAATCCATCTATCCCTCTCTGGGCTCTCTGTTTCCTCATTTACCAAATGGGAATGATCACAGTGAACACCTTTACAGGGCTGGTGTTAAAAAAGCAGGGTTATAGAACCCCATGAGCTGAGCACAATGCCGGGGACAGGGCAGGCACTTCATATTACCTCTCTCCCTCCCTCTCCTTACTCAGTCACCTCATACCTGAATACCTGCTCTGGCCCAACACACATCCCTAGAAGCAGAAGCCCAGGAGCTATAATCCCAGTTTTGTAAGCAAGCAGGAAACAGAAGGAATGACAGTAGTACCTTGTGAATTAAAAGGAGGATGAAATTGTTCAATGTGTCACTTCTCTGAGCCACGGAATTCATTAGATGAGTCATGAGCCTCTGAGGTCCTTGCTCCAGTGTCCCAGGGGGAGGCTGACCCGCACACTTTAGGTAGTGAACACAGGGCATGGAGGGAGGCGCAAGGGGGACACTGCTGCGCTGAGTGCCTTAGGAGACCAATACGGCCTGAGATCCCCAGGCAGAAACCAAGAGCCCAACTGCTGATAATTGGCCAGACCTTCTGAAAAGAGAATATGGTACGAAAAGCAGTCCGCTAGAGCCGGGGGTCTGGCCCCAACTTGACTTCCCAACTTTGTGTTCCCCTGGGGTTAACCTTGATCTTGGGCCTCAGCTGGCTTGGCCTGGAACTCTCTCTCCACCTCTCTTGACCTAGATAATGCCTCTTCCATGTCCAACTCTGCTAAACTAGAATAGGTCCCCGGTTAAGTGCCCCCTCAATGCCATGGGCCCTTCTCTCTCAGTCCAACTGCAGCTGTGCCTGCCTCCTTGGCTCAAAGCGGCAGCACCACAAAGGCAGGAACAGGCTGCTCTGCTCCCCTAAGCATGGACGCTTGGCGGTTCGGGGGACAGGCGTTGTGGCTCCCTGCCCTCTGCCCTCTGGTGCTCCATGAGAGACAGAGCTGCCTCCCCGTTGAGTGCATGCAAAAGTACACCCACGGCCTTTCAGACTGAATTCTAATCCGCTCCAGCCTGTGTCCACCTCTGAGCCCCCAGCAGGCAATGCAGCATGTGGCACAGAAAGATGGCTGGGGAGGTCCCTAAGGCTCTGCCGGTGTGGGCTCAGACGCCTGGCCAAGCGATCCGACCCCAGCTTGCCTCAGTCACTTTACCTGTAAACTGGGGATGATGTTGGAACAGGAAGACAGGGCTGCTGGGAAGACAGCCTGCCATAACACACTTCCAGCCTTCAGGCCCCTAGACAGCCAGTTGTCATTAAATGCTAGTATGGTTACTATTACTCTTACTACCACCATCAACCGTGAGACAAAAAGAGCAAAGGTAGAAGGGAAAAGTGAAAGCTTAGCAGTTAAAGGTGGTGACCTCTGCGTTGGCACTGGGGTTTCCTGTCAGCCTTGACTGCTTGGGTGAGCCAACGCAAGCAGCATCCCGGGAAGGGCTGCCCCAAGGTCGCCCCACCCTGCAGCGCTCGATCACCTGGGCCCAGGACCCAGGTAGAGGATGGGGCTCACTGGCATCCCAGCTTGGTTTTATGGTTCCTCCCCATCCTGCCTTCTCTTCCAGCCTGCACAAACTGTGGCTGAATTGTTGGCCTCGGTGGTCCAAACAAGAGGGTGCCCTCAACTAAAAGAAGGCAGTTCACCACCATCCTCACTTTCTCCAATGCTGCTGTTGATCATTGAAGACGACCATCTCAGTCCGCTGTTCAGAACCCGGGGTCCATTTCTGGGGGTGCAACAGTCCTTCCATCCATACAGCAGGTGATGGACTATGTATCTTGGCAAGACTGTGTACCTGCCTAGAGACCCCTGGGCAGGACGAAGGGGCCAGCTGGCTTCTCTCCGGCTCAGGGCTTCATACAGGGCCTCAACCATCCAAAGGCCACACAGACTTAACCAGACTTGACAACTCACACTGCTGATGGCTGAAGGGTACTTGCGGTGAAGGCCACGAAAACCCTGCCTCTTCTTCTCCCAAGCACGTGGCTTCCGGCTGGATGGTCCTTCTCAGCCTCCCTTGCAGCTCAGCGGTGTGGTGGCTTCAACACCGGACAGTGAGCAGGCGGAAGGATGCCATCACTTCAGGACCTTGGGCTGGGGAAGCGCCTCTGTGCTCCCTCTTCCTGCCAGCCAGAGCCCCTGACATTACAGTCACTTAGCTTGCACCTGCCCTCGGGGAGGTCAGGCAAGGTGATAGAAGGAACCTGGGTCCCAGAATAGGGTGCCCTGCCAACCTGAAGACTGAAAAAAGCCACTGTGTTTGGGTTTTTTTTTTATCTCTTTGTTACAGCAGCTTAACTGTAACAAGAGGATGTCGTGGGCCCTGAAGTCCCGAAGTCGCATGGGCCTATTTCTGATCGGCAAGATAAATACAGACCACAATAAAACAAGCGTGGATTGGGGCACTCTGGCCAGCTGGATTTCCGGCCTTTTCTTACTCAGGAACTCTCGAGGATGACAAAGGAGGTGTCTGAGTTAACAATTTCTACACTTCACTGTGTTAGGGTTCAGTTACTACGGACTTCATTTGGAAGGCCTTTTCATGTTAGTAATTTTTCAAGAGAGGACACAATAGACCAGGGGTGGCAAATGGCATTGGCATGTGAGGTGAAAAGCCTTTCAGTGTGTTGGGAAAGATTCTCAGGTCCTATGTGGGGTCAACAAGAAAATAGATTACTAATGTCTGCCGTGCCCCACAGGGAGTGGAGGCTCGAGGAGGAAGAACTATGTAGATTAGCCATGCCTGCTCTGGGCACAGCCTGGGGAGCCGTGGCTGGGACTGCTCTGCAACAGAACTGAGTCGATACTGCCAAATCCCTGATTTGAGACTTACTATAAGCCCCTAACACATTCCTTATGCATAACCTAAGACTTCAGATTTCCTACTTTGCCAACTCTTCCTTCTGTTTTCTCTCACTTGCTGGACAATTTTTGCCCAGAATAATTGGAACAAATTATTTCATAAATACCTTATTTTTATTTCCGTACAGAGTTTTTGGCAGAGGTTCAGATCACAGATATCCTCCTGCATAGTCATCTCGAACACCTGATTCTCTGGTTAAGAGGCATCCTTTACTTATTTAAAAGATGCATTTGCATCACCCAGTGGGCTTCCAAATGCCACTTCTGAAAAGGTTTTATCTCTTCTGGGAATCACTTTATATCCAGCGACAAAGGCATACTGAACTTTAAATGAGATTGGTATATTAGTGGTAACTCTCTTCCAAGGAGTGTTAGTGGGAAAGCCTTAAAAAGTGAGAACAAGGATTCTAGCCTTGTTGTAAAGATTACAGAAAGAAGGGGAAAAGGAAACACACCCCAAGATGGTCAGAGCAATGTATTCTAAACTAGGCTTTTGATCTCGAAGCCACGCGTCTCCTAAGCGAGTAGTAGGACCAGGGAGCAGGCAGTGGAAGAGCCCGGAGTCCAGCCCTTGAGAAGCGCCAGGAAACTCCAGTGTGAGCTCAGAAATTCTCTGCACAATGATGTCTGTCCCTCCTGGCTCACAGCTTTTAGGCACTACTGCTCTGAGAATATGTGCAGATGAAATAATAAACGCTGGCTGTGAATGGAGGTCCTTGTCACCTTCGGACTTCTGCTCAGCCCACCTGACACACAGCTCAAGGCCCGACCAGTGCACGCAGGTGCAGCCCCCAGGGAAACCCTTCGGGGAAAAGCATGAGGGCAGGAGGAAAGGCCCAGAAAGACTCCTAAGAACCTCCCCCTCCTTACATCAACAGCAACCGGACTATATCAGCAACTCCAGACTTTTCCAGCTCCTTCCAGATCTCTCCCCTGGGCCTGGCCCTGTGCCACATGCATCGCCTCACATAACCCTCACAGCAACCCTATGAGGGTCGCTTTTATGCTTAATCTCATTTTACAGATGGGAAGACAGAGACCCACAGAGGCATTTGTCGAAAGTAACATACAGGAAGAGGCCAGATTTAAACCCAGTTCTCTGCTGTCCAAGCCCAAACCTCCCTACTTCTCTGAACGCACATTATGCTGTGACAGCTGCATAAGGTGAGCGCAACAGGACTCATATTTCACACATGAGACTGAGCACAGGGGAGGGACACACCGCTGGGGCCCCCGGCCAGTCAGTGGCAAGCTTGGGAGGCGAACCAGGTAGAGCCTCTGAACCTACAACTGCCCCAATCATTCACACAACCCCTAAACTGTCAAGGTTTAGAAATGAAAAATGTGGACAGAAAGTGACAGCTTACCTGAGTGCCTCTGTCTCCGTCATGACTCAGCCACTACTCTATCCCAGATTCCAATGTCCCTCCACCTGGGAGGCCTGCCACACGTGTCCTACTGCTCAGCATGGGAAATCAGAGAAGATGGCAGAAAACACACTTCTGGGGGCGCCTGGGTGGCTCAGTTGGTTGAGCGTCCGACTTCAGCTCAGGTCATGATCTCACAGTTTGTGGGTTCAAGCCCCGTGTCATGCTCTGTGCTGACCGCTAGCTCAGAGCCTGAAGCCTGCTTCAGATCTGTGTCTCTTTCTCTCTCTGCCCCTCCCCTGTTCACACTCTGTCTCTCAAAAATAAATAAATGTAAAGAATTTAAAAATTAGGGGCGCCTGGGTGGCTCAGTCGGTTAAGCCTCCAGCTTCGGCCTAGGTCAGATCTCACGTTCGTGGGTTCGAGCCCCGCGTCAGGCTCTGTGCTGACAGCTAGCTCAGAGCCTGGAGCCTGCTTCCAGTTCTGTGTCTCCTTCTCTCTCTGCCCCTCCCCCTCTCATGCTCTGTCTCTCTCTGTATCAAAAATAAATAAAACACTAAAAAAAAAAGAATTTAAAAATTAAAAAAAAGAAAGAAAGAAAACACACCTCTGTTCCCATTTGCCTCAGCCTATTCATCTGTATTTTCCCTGGAAAATAGAAATTAGGGTCACTCACATACTTGAAAGCTCCATTTGTTCTCATACCCAGCAATACGTCTGCCTACAGAATGCCAGACCCTCTGTTCTGGATACAAATTATACTTTTATGTAGGATAATAAGTTTAATTGGCCTTAAAACACTCCACAAAGAGATGACAACACTACTGTAATGAAAACCATCCGCCAACCCACTCCTTGCAACCCTACCCCGAAGAAAGACATGGGCGATTTTTGAAGGGACAAAAGGAAAAAATAATTTTTTTCTTTTTTGCCTTTTGTCTCTCATGCTAAGCTGTTTCCTAATTTTTTTTCCTTTTGTAATTAGGAATAAAAGTAAAAAATAATAATGCTGATGAATAGGACAGGTCTGTATCCTTCCACTGCAAACTTATAGAGATTGAGCCTTGTTAGAAAAAAGATCAAGGTGGTTTCCGGGGTCTGAAAGGGGAGCGAGTTTGCATACGCCCCCAGCCCTGGCCCCCGCGGCTCACCTCATGTTACAACCCCTGTAAGCCTGTTACAGAAATGGCAGCCTGCCCAAAGATTGTGAAGTCCTAAAACGAACAAAACTCCCAATTTAAACTCTTGAATAGGAACCAAGCTGAGGGAAATTCCAAGTAATTTATAGCCGCTGGCCCCCATCATTACCATCAGAAGAAGGGTGAAGTTGGAAAAAAAGAAATTCTCAAAGGACAGATACAGGGAGGGGCACATTTTACCTGTATTGACGCTTTTCAGACAGTTCCCCACTGTCAAATTTGTACCCCCAAATTTGCATCTTCAACCCAAAATTACATGAGGAGGCCCTGGCCACACGTGTCACCGGCCACAACAGAGCTCTGTCAGCCCAGACCCGGGCTCCTTCTGTGGGTGTAATCCCACCAACATCCACGAGTGAAGAGCGTGGACACAGGGGCAGGACTGCATCTGCTCAAAGGGAAGCCCACTTGCTAAAATAGTTGGTAGCCAAGAAACCCGGTGCCAGGGACACTGAGTTGGTCAGCGATGGGGCAGGGCAATTAGGGTTCAGAGAAGGCTGGTTCTCCTCTCAAGCATGGCTACTGACTGTGGGGTTGCAGTGGGTCACTTCCCCGGTTTCAGCCTCCTCATCTGCAAGCTGAGAGTCAGAAGTGAACTCACGGTGTCAAGCTATTGTGAGATAAGGTAGTAAATCGGGCAGTGGTTCACCTGAACCAATCCACCACATCAGCAGAGACCAGGATAGCCACTATTATTATTACTGCGCTGTCACAAACACACACAAGTCCAAGGACTGACAGTGTCCCGTGAACATTGTGCAAGATTCAATGCCATTCAGTTCTGGCTCAAGACTGCTCAGAGCCAAATACCCCAGAACTCAGCCTTCTAATACAGACGAGCATTCCATCCGCTAAAGACCACAAGAGCCAGCCCCCCATCAGGGACCCAGGATTAAGGCTGATAGAATCAAGATGTTCTTTGCTCAGAGAGCTGCCCGAATGAACCGGCAGCTTGCTAAAATCCGCAGGCCACCCCAGCTCCTCCAGCAGATTCCTGAGCAGTCTGCAGGGGCCAGCCTGGGCCACTGTTGACAGAAAATTAAATGCAAGGTCAATAAATTCAATGTGAAGCAGAAAGTATCCAAGAAAGTTCCCTAATGGGATTCCTTTTTCTAATAGGGGGAGGGAGAGGCTTGGATACCAATGCGATCTTTACCCATGAAAGCAGTTCATTACCATAATATAATGAGGGGATAAAACTGAGAACAACATAGATGCCTCCCCGTGAATAAATAAGTAAACTTTACAGAACATTCAAGGAGAGAGGAACAGGAGGCTAGGAAAAGAATGGGAAAGATATGTTTGTTCCACTAGGGACAGGACCATTTGCAGAAAAGTATAGAACATGCATTTCTGGTTTGGAAAAGGCAGGACTCCGCATCTGAACAGAAAGACCTGACGGCACACACATCGCACTGTTGCTCACTGGCTCTCTCTGGGAAGAAGACCTGGGTGATTGCAAAAGACAAGCTTTCTTTTTGTTGTTGGGACATGTTCCTGTGTTGTCTGAATTTCTTTTCTTAGTTTAAATCACATGTGTTGCTTTTATAATAAATTGTGACACACACCTCCCCAAAAGAAAGAAACACAGGAATGTATATGTTAAAGAGCTCTTCACTGGACAAAACTGCTGGTCGGCATCTATAGGCATTGATGTGGGAAAACTGACAAGTTTTATCAGACAATGAAAGCAATGTGTATAGTGGGCTCCTACAGAAGTAAGGGGTGGCCAGGGAATTCCATAACTGGATTCATATATGCATAGAATACCTCTTGAAAAAACAAGAAACTGTTCACCCACCACGTTACTTCTGGGTAGAGGAACAGAGAAAGGGGGTGAGACGGAGGGGGAGGGGCCAGTCTTAACTTTTTAGACCACATATGATTTACACCATATTTAATGTTACCTATCAACAAGGAACGGACAAATCCATGAAGGCTTGGCAAGACTGGACGGTTGTTCTCTGATCTCCTTTCCTCAGTTCTCACATGGTAGGTCATCCAAATGCCTTACCAGTCCTCAGCCACACACACTCTCCTGGACAAGCAGTGTCTGGGTCTCAGGAGATGGCCTGGGCCATTTCCAAACAGACGGCCAGAGGAGGGGAAGATGCAGAGGGAGTCATCTGGTTGTCTGTGGGCACGCTTACTCTTGATTTCGGCTCAGGTCATGATCTCGTGGTTCATGAGCTTGAGCCCCACGTTGGGCTCTGTGCTGACAGCTTGGCGCTTGCTTGGGATTCTCTTTCCCTCCCTCTCTATTTCTCTGTGCCCCCCCCTTTCTCTCAAAATAAAGAAACTTAAAAAACAAATCAACTACCCACATTCCTGATGCCTTCCTACCTCCTTCCCTGGCACCCGGAGAGTGTCTTTCCCAAGGACACAGAGACCCAGGCGCTCAGTTATATGTGAAGACACAGGGCCTGGCCCAGGGAACAACCCCACTGAACTCTCATTGCTGCCTTAGGAGGTACCCCTGCTAGTCCCATTTTCCAGATTTAAAAAACTGATAAGGAGATAAATTGAGCCCAAAGCCACAGCGCTCATAAGTGGTAGAGTGGGATTTGAATCCAGGCCCTCCAACTCCAGAATCTGTTGTGGACCAGCCACCTGGAGACCAGGATGGGGCTGCACAGGAAAAGACGCATCCACAGGCATGATAATATTACAAAGGCTTTCTAAACTAGCAAAAGCTGGAGAGGAAATAAATGCTAAGGGTTACATCATCCTCCTAAAAGAGATTTATCGCTGTGCCCCTGAACTCTGTCCTAAGATAAACGGCTGTCGCAGTAAAATAAACAGACCAAGCACACAGCAGGTCAGCTTCTCTGCTAAAATGGGAACAAGTTCCGACATCCCTAAGGCACGCCGTCCAAGTGCAAGGTAAGCAAGTGACACACACTGAATATCCAAGGCACCACCCTAGCCACAGCTGCCAGTTATTGAAGACACACGGCCCACAGCCAAGTGTCTTCAAAACCAGTACTTTATCTAAAGACTCCTGCACTTGAATCAGAAGCTGCTTCCTGGCTCAGCAAAGCACAAACTGTGCCTAAACTTGGCCTTGAGGAAGATTTGTCTCTCTGGCCACACTCACAAACCTCTTCCTCTTGGACCATTTACTGGGGTTGTTTTCCTTAAATCAATTTACTTTTATATATGCACACATACACACATGCACACATATAGAAATACATATATAGAATTTATGTACATATATGTGAATATATGAATGGTGCCCTAGTCACTTTATTTTTAAACTACGTGTAAAAATACATAAGTTACAATTTTTAAACATAGGTTGTGTAACACCTAGTAGCATCTTGTGTACCATAACTTTGAAAAGACTGCATTAGCCATTAGCTAGTTTTCCAAGACAAATGGCTCCCCTGGTCAAATAAGCTAGGGATATATGGAATCTAACAAGAACAAGTTTAAACCGCTGCAGGACTTCTCAGAGCCTTTAATATGCAAACATACATTGACCATCTCCAGGAGAGTGCTAGGGTGCCACATAGCACTTCCCAACTTTACTGAACTAGGGAACATTTAAAGAAAAGTTTTAATGTTTTTTTTTAATTTACTTTTTGAGAGAGAGAGAGAGAGAGAGAGCAAGCGTGCACAAGTGAGCATAAGGGAGGGAGGGGTAGAGAGACAGGGACAGAAGATTCTACATGAGCTCTGTGCTGACAGACTGACAGCAGCAAGCCCAATGTGGGGCTCAAACTCACAAACGCGAGATCACGAGCAGAGTTCAAGTTGGAAGCTCAACCAACTGAGCCACCCAGGTGCCCCTGGACTGGGGAACTTTTTAAAATATTATCTCAAAGGACTCTAATAGTTTTCCAGAAGATATTTCAGGTAATTCTACCTTGAATTACCCTTCCAAGCCCTTCCAGATCTCCTACAAATACTTCTCCTGAACGCTCCTACAGGCTTGGAGATTACGTTTTATAAAAATGGTAGCTGTGGGGTGAGCGAGACAGACAAGAGACTTACAAAAGGAGGACAACAGGAAATAAGCTATTAAGGCTTTCCCTAATCTACAACTATTTCGGTGGCAGTGATTATGAATCTAGAACCTTGCTACTTGGAATAACTGAATTTTGCAGATAAAGGGTAATAAAACCTTCTCAAAACGTCATTTCTAATGATAAGGGCTAAAGCACACCCCTTAACCACGATGTTTATAAAATTCTGGTGATAGCCAGCTCACTTTAAAACCGCACTAAGAAACATCTTATTGTTCCAATGCAAACTATAATTCTTAAACACGGGCAATGATTTAGAAGGATCCAAGCCAAAACCAGCTTCCTCCTTTCTGGCTCTGCTTTGGAGCTACTAATGTCAAAGTCTTCATCCGCAGCCAATGTACTGCCAAGTGGGAAGAGTCAGAGATGAAACCTGGTAATTTGGACCATAGCTTCATGCAGTAGAAAGAGGGGAGTGGTCCTGATGGGAGCTATTGAAATATCAAATTCTACAAACTGGGGGAAACTTCCAGACTCTCCACCCCATGGCCACTTAGCTCTAAACTTTCTATACTAGGGGGCTGGAGATAGGGGTTGGGGGGGGGGAGACTTAGTAAAAATTATTTACATAAAAACTGAAATATGTCCAAGTAACATTCCTAATGCTACTTAAGGATACAATACTCATAAGCATACCAATAATAGCAATGAGCCACAAAGCTGAGTGCTAATTAAATCCACTCTCTAAATGTCTGTGTTGTGTTGGATCTGAATCTGATTAGTCAACTGTAATCCAAGCATCCTACACACAGGGATCCAGCTCTGTCTTTAGCATCATTGTGATTCCAGTACCTGACATGATGCTGGTCACATAGTAAAAGGGGGTGAGAGCAGGGCGGAGGCAGGGGACCACTGCCTTCTATTACCCAACCGACAACCACCCACTCACTCATCAATACACCAATCAACCAACAATCAACCAGACAAGCTGACCAGACAACCACTAGTCCACAGACCTATCAAACAACCACCAACCCAGTCAACCAACTACCAAACTCGAGTGGACTCATCCTCGACCACCCTCTCCCACCAAATCTCCCGCTCCCCCCAGTCCTGCTGTCCACCTCTAAACTGACCCCCCGCCCAGCAAGCCCTCAGCTAACGGCAGGTCCCTTTACTGGCCAGCCTGTCTCAGCCCAGATCAGAACTCTTCTGAACTCTTCCCAAATCTTTCCACCAGCCGCTGCAGGGCCACCTTATCGCCCTCAGGGACATGCACAACAACTTGAATGTTGGGGGACTGGGTGAGGGGGGATTGATCCCCAAAAATAAGAAAATTGAAAGAAATTGAAGTTAATAAATGTTTTATTAAATGCCGGCATTTAGCATTATATCTTCCTCACTAACTGCAATCTCTGGCTGACATCTACAGAAATTTCATTACATTTAAGGATGAGTTACAGGTTTATTTTCTCACATCCCAAGAATTTCAAACTACACATTGTAACTGCTGAGAAATCAGTCCGTTGTAAAATAAAGGAGTTAGTCATGGCCAAATAATAGAACACAAATATAAGCAAATAAAAGCAAATGTATTTTTTTAAATCAAATTATTTTATGACAACACAAGCACAAAATGCACCCCCCCTTTTTTTTAAGTGTGAGAGACGGGTGTGTTTTATTGTATCAATAGAATGCGCCTAAGGCTGTAGCACACCCCAGAGGAAGTCTAAACTCCTGAGCAGCGCCCTGGGGCCCCATGGCTGGCCTCTGCCGGTGTCCCCAGGTGTCCCCAGCTGTGCTCTCAGTGCTCCCTCTGTTCAGAACGCCCTCTCCCCATCTTTCACTCTGTGGCTTTCTTAGCCACCCTTCAAGATTCAGCCTTCCCTGAGACATCCCCTCCTCCCTGGCCTCATCTTTACGTATCTAAAGAACATCTCACAAAGTAGACAGAGATGGAACTTACCACATGACCTACTAGGAGGCCAAATGTCTGGGACAGTTAGAAAGACAAACCACCATCCTCAATTATGTCACCGCTTCCTATGAGGGACTGTCTAAGTCAGGGACCTTTGCGGGGGAAGGCAGGACAGGTGGGTGGGGGTCGGGGAGCCTATGAGCTTGAATAGGAAAAAAGTGAAATCTTTGTCTTTGGTAACCTCTATCTAAAATGTAGCATACTGCTCCACTATGGAATGGACACCATAAAGGGCGCCTGGGTGGCCCAGTTGGTTAAGCGTCTGACTTCGGCTCAGGTCATGATCTTATGGCTTGTGAGTTTGAGCCCCATGTCCAGCTCTGTGCTGACCGCTCAGAGCCTGGAGCCTGCTTCAGATTCTATGTCTCCTCTCTCTGCCCTTCCCCTCCTTGTAATAAATAAACATTTTAAAAAAGTGTTTTAAAAAGACACCATAAAACATCGGTATATTAGTAGCACCTGTGGTTTTATCACCAGCAAAATTAGATCTTTCCCCATCAACATTGTAGGGTTGGCAATATCTCAAAATATCTTTTATGCTCATTACTACATCAAAATCATGGCAGTTATTGGACTAGCTGTTAGATCTTACTAAACATCTAAATACATATGTGTGTTTGTTACTGTATCCAAAACTTTCTCTTTTTTAAGTTTTAATTAGCCAACACACAGTGCAATATTGGTTTCACAAGTAGAATTCAGTGATTCATCCCCTACATATAGCACTGCGACGCAGTGCTCATCAGAACAAATGTCTTCCCGTCACACATCTGGCCCCCACCACCCACTCCCCTCCATCAACCCCCTTCTTTTTTTTTT
The DNA here is from genome assembly GCF_006229205.1 of Suricata suricatta. Lineage (NCBI taxonomy): Eukaryota > Metazoa > Chordata > Mammalia > Carnivora > Herpestidae > Suricata > Suricata suricatta. The sequence goes on along the minus strand of NC_043711.1, from coordinate 25,324,683 downwards.
TTTTTTTTAAATCTTGGTGCACATAACTGCATTGTGTTGCTATAGTTGTTCATTAACTGTTTCCAGTATATTTAATTTTTTAATGTTTATTTATCTTTGAGAGAAAGAAACAGAGCACAAGCAGGAATGTTTCAGAGAGAGACACACAGAATTTGAAGCAGGCTGCAGGCTCTGAGCTGTCAGCACAGAGCCCGACACGGGGCTTGAACTCACAAACCTTGAGATCATAACCTGAGCTAAAGTCAGATGCTTAACCAACTGAGCCACCCAGGCACCCATTTTCTCTATCATTAAGAGTATCTTGTGGTTTGTTTCCCTCTCTCTACTTCCCCCCTTCCCATCATTTTTGTTCTTTAAATTCCACATGAGTGAAATCGTATATATTTGTCTTTCTCTATTTGACTTACTTCACTTAGCATAATACCTTCTAGCTCCAACCACATCACTGCAAATGGTAAGATTTCACTCTTTTTGATGGCTGAGTAATATTCTATTGTATATGTGTACATCTTCTTTATCCGTTCATCAGTTGAGGGACATTTGGGCTCTCCCCATAGTTTGGCTATTGCTATAAACATTGGGGTACATTACCCCTTCAAATTTGTATATTTGTACCCTTTTGGCTAAATACCTAATACTGCGATTGCTGGAATCATAGGGTAGTTCTAGTTTTAGTTTCTTGGGGAACCTCCACTGTTCTCCAGCCTGGCTGCACCAGTTTGTATTCCCACCAACAGTGCAAGAGCATTCTGCTTTCTCCACATCCTTGCCAACACCTGTTGTTTCTTGTGTTGTTACTTTCAGTCATTCTGATAGGTGGGAGGTGGTATCTCATTGTGGCTTTGATTTGTATTTCCCTGATGATGAGTGATGTTGAACATCCTTTCATGTGTCTGTTAGCTATCTGGATGTCTTCTTTGGAAAAGTGTCTATTCACATCTTTTGTGTCCATTTCTTTCTTAACTGGGTTATTTGTTTTTTGGGTGTTGAGTTTGATAAATTCTTTATAGATTTTGGATACTAACCTTTTATCAGATATGTCATTTGCAAATATCTTCTCCCATTCTGTAAGCTGCCTTTTAGTTTTCTGATTGTCTCCTATGCTGTGCAGAAGCTTTTTATCTTGATGAAGTCCCAATAGTTCATGTTTGCTTTTGTTTTCCTTGCCTTTGGCGACGTGTCTACTGAGAAGTTGCTTCCAGCTGGGGTCAAAGAGGTTGCCGCCTGTGTTCTCCCCTAGGATTTTGGTGGTTTCCTGTCTCACATTTAGGTCTTTCATCCATTTAGAATTTATTTTTGTGTATGGTGTAAAAAAGTGGTCAAGTTTCATTCTCCTGCATGTCACCATCCAGTTTTCCCAACACCTTTTGTTGAAAAGACTGTCTTTTATCCACTGGATATTCTTTCCTGCTTTGTGGAAGATGAGTCAACCATAGAGTTGTGGCAAAAATTTATTTATGATAAGTGCATTTCAATATAACTTGTTTCCTTTGTAACCTCATATATATGATCTTATGCATAAGGAGAAGAGTACAGACTTCAGAAAGTCAATGGAGTTCAAGACACACTGAGTTAATCCTGGCTCCGCAATGCCTGGCCGGCTCAGTCAGGAGAGCGTGCAACTCTTGATCTCGGAGTCATAAGTTTGAGCCCCACGTTGGATATAGGGATTACTTTAAAAATAAAACCTTTTTAAAAATTCCTGGCTTCAATTAGTAATTTTTAGAACCAGAAAGTGAAAGGATTTCAGTAATGGACGTTTTGCTAAATGGGCCATAGATTAGTGAAACTGCACCTGCCAGAGCATGGCCTTGGTCATCTCTCATGGGGACCCTTGTAGGTCACTGTGAATAGATCTCCCAACCAATATAGCCTATCCATCATCCTTGAATTATCCTCTTAAGCCATATATACAATCATTTATGTTATTTGCAGCATGAAGGCCTTCTGTTGCTCCCTGTGGTCTATGGCAGGGGTCAGGAAACGTTTTCTGCAAAGGGCCATACAGCAAATACTTTTGGGTTTACAAGTTTTATGTTTTAACTGTTCAAATCTATTATGGTAGTGAGAAAGTGGCTATAGGCAATATGCAAATGAATGTTGTGGCCTGTGTCCCAATAAAATTTTATTTACAAAAAACAGGCAGAAGGTCAGATTTGGCACCACCATTTCATGTAAGTTTCTGTGATGACAGAAATGTTTTATATGTACACTGTCCATGCTACTAAGCCACACTACTGAGCACTTGAAATGTGGTTGGTATGACTAAGACGCTAAATTTAAATTTAATTATTTAATTAATTTACATTTAACTAGCTACATGTGGCCAGTGGACAGGTCTACGCCATCAAACCCAAGCTGTTTTTCGTCCCTTTTGAGGTTCCTCATAACGCGGCCAACACCACGATGAGTACTAAGCGAGTACTAAGCTGAGTACTAAGCGACGAGTACTAAGTGATGGGTACTACGCAGGTACTAAGCCGAGTACTACGCACTGAGGGCAGTCAGCGGGTGGTACCAGGAGCTCTCGCATTCCTGCATTCACTTCCCACTCCTGGGCCCTGGTGGTTCTGCAGCCCAGAACCTCCATCTCCCTGATCTGCCCCTTAAACTGCACTGTTCACCAGCCCCACCCTGGCCACAGGCCTTCCCTGATTCCCACATCAAATGTGTTGATCTTCATGCCTCGCTGAGAGCCGATGTGAGGACTTTCCCCTCCAAAACATGCCACAGTGACCTGCGCACTCGTTCTCTGGCTTTTTTCCCTTCACTCTCAGATATGTGAAGATGAAACCATGTCCCTAGCACAGACCATTAAATTAATTAGCATTCACTAATTTGTGAAATGACTGTACTTTAATTATAGCTGAGTACTGAATACAAACTGTCTTTAAAAAAAATTCCTGGGGCACCTGGCTGGCTCAGTTGGTTAAGCAGCCAACTTAGACTCAGGTCATGGTCTCACAGTTTGTGGGTTCAGGCCCCATGTGGGGCTCTGTGCTGACAGCTTCGAGCCTGAAGCCTGCTTCAGATCCTGTGGCCCCCCTCTCTCTCTGCCCTTCCACCACTCAGGCTTGCTCTGTCTCTATCTCTCTCCCTCAAAAAATAAACATTAAAAAAGTTTTAATTCCTTTGAAAATTAAAAGATTTACCTAAAATCTGTTTACCACATTTTTTCAAGGGCTGGAATCTGGATTAAAAAGACCAGATGGATTTACAATCTACAGTACAGAGGGCTACAACCACTCAGTTAACAGCCCATTCCACTACCACAAGATCTCACCCTCCCCAAACCTCAGTTTTCCTCTTCTGTAAAATGGGTTGACAGTGCCTACACCCAGCAGGAATGGAAAACACCTAGCACAGTGCTGAGAGACACACATGGCAGCTTCCTGGTGGGTACAAATGCCCCCATGAACAGGGAGTGGAGGAGGCACACAAACCAAGCTTATCAGCAGGGCGGAAACAGCAGGGTGACCAATGGATTCCTGCCTCAGTCTCTTGTATATGTCTCCTCAGAGCAGGAAGGGCATGACCTGTCCACAACAGCTGTGCTCCCTAATGTCCTCAGCGCACAGATCACACCACCACTTGGGGTGGGTCAGTGCACAACTCGGGCATCTGCCAGCCCAAGAGCTATATATGGTGTGCGGTGCTGCTCTGGCTGCTCAGGTGACAACCTGCCGTCCCCATAAATGTCACAGCCAGCGCACACAGAAGAGTCTGGAAACAGATTTTTGCAGCTTCTGGGGCTTCTCTCAACAGATAAGAGAACCCGGCCGGGACACTCGTTACCCTGGTTTTCTGACCCAAGCCCCGTTTCCCCTCTTACTCAGCTGCCTGACTCAGCGGGCTGGGTGCCAAATGATTGGGACATTAACAATCAAATCCACCCTCCGAGGGGAGGAGGGCCAGCAGCACTTCTGAGGAAATTCTAGGACTGTTTTAAACTCAGTTACAAAAATGGTTTTGAACTCCCAGCAGCCCTGTTGGAAGAAGTTCTTAATCTGAAGGGATCCCATTCACCTCTTGTGCTGGTGCTGATAGAGTGTTTTATCCTGATCACTGTCTACCATCCTGAGTTATAAAATACACCATTACAATCAATTCCAGTTTTATGCGAAATGGGAGTCAAATAAATTGAGTCTCTCCCTACTAATAGGCCACAAGGTTGCTCTGCTGGTAATGGTGGTCATGACCTTGGTCCCAACTCAGGTTTGGCTTATCTAGACTTTCTTCTCAAGCCTCAAAGCCTCTGTTACTGACAGAAATCACTCACTTTAACCCTGACTATACGCTGGAATTAGCTGAAAAGCCTGGGGGGAGAAAAAAAGGCAGTGGCCCTCCCCCAAAGAAAACAAAAGGAGGGTTTCTTCGGGGTGGGGGCAGGTATCTATAATTTTTAAAGCTTTCGAGTTGGTTCTAAGGGTTCAGAATCATTGTTGACAACCAAGAGAATCCACTCACACCAAAACCCCCACCCAGGAGGCCAATCTTTTCCTTGACTGGCAATGGATCTGAAGCAGACAGACCCAAAGAGAGGTGAATGGGGAAGGAGAAAGGAAATCAAGTGCCCCCAGGAACTCAGGAACTTGGGGCCCAAAGCTATTGCATCAAGCCTTCTTTCTCACAGACGTGATAAGCCACTTGTCTTGAGACTATAAAACCACGTTCTAACAAAGAAAAGGAGGACTTTGCCAGTCCCTTGGAATAAATGTGCTGCAGTGGTGAACAGAGGTCCTCTGGAGACTATGTTGCAACTTTTCATGTTTAAAAATATCCATTAATAGTGAGAGCTTACAGAGGACTAGATGGGTATTGCAGAAGTTGCTCATTGCAGAGGCTTCGCCCTTGCTTCCTGGGGCGACTCCAGACCCACCCGTTTCACGGAGGGATCAGAGAGATGGAGAGGGTCCCAAATGATGAATGGCCAGGCATACTCAAAAGCAGAAGTGGGTTCAGGCTCAACTCTTTTGATGACTTCCTCTAAAATGCCCCGTCAGCATCAGCCACCTACGGAGTACCAGCTCAGTCCCTCGACGCCCTGGTTACGGTCTTTCCCACACAACAGGCACAAACAGCATCCTACCTCAGAGCTGCCAAAACAGAGGCTTCAAGAGGCCATGCTGTTTGCCCAGGGCCACCGCACCAGGGAGTGGCGGAGCCCCAGCGGGAGGATGTGGGAGAAAAGGAGGCTCGAGAGGATCTGTCCCGGCCTTGCCGTTATGTGACCCAACCTGGAGATGCAGAGTCAACGCTTCCGAATTCTAACCGGACAAGAAAGCCAGACGGGATGCAGGCCAGATCTTCAGAAGCTGCGCTCTGCGGCTCCCACTTGCTTAACGGAAGTCTTCGCACCCAATGAAGTGTGCCCGCCATTAGCGCTTCAGCCGGGCAGAACCGCCCTGGGTAACTACTTAAGGGGAACTTCCAATGCAAAACCCAGCCCCGGGGATCAGACCCCCACCCCCGGAACCCGTCTTTTTCTAGAGTGCTTTATGGGAGATTCCAAATAAAATTAAATGGCTTTATTTACCACACACAGCACTTGATTTAAGTCAGGTCTCCTTCTAGTCAAACAGCCCAGTTGTGTAGAATAAATTAGCCTTCGAAAAAAAAAATTGTAAAAGCTTGCTCTGTTTCTTCAAATTCACAAGGTAAAAGAGGATTTTTTTGAGTGTCTAAATCCAAACAACTTGACCCCTTTGCCCAAAGCCCCCCATTCCCAAATGGAGGGACCAGATGGTACCAAGTACGCATTTTCTAGAGCTGCCCTGAGCAGCACAGTGAACACGTACCACATTAGCCTCCCTTCCTCCCCGATGGAAGGGCCCCTCTCAGAGCTACAAAGCAGTTCTGACACCCACTTTTACAGCTCCTGGAGTGTTCGCCGAGAACAAGCCAGCTTTTCCAGGGCACTGGGCCAACGGTATAATCGCATGCCGCGTTAGAAGCTTCTGGTTGTTCATCAGGGCCCTGAAACTTGGCTGGGGGCTGCACACAGCAGGAGGCTCCATTAGGTTTCCTGTTGTAACAAATTCCTCCACACCCCACCTATGAAAATACATTTCCATTTATTACCAAAACTGGAGCCCTGTCTTTCTAGCTTTTTCCTGAGGCCTGGAAGCTGGCTTTTCCAGCTGATGATGTCACTGACAGCCTTCTGACAATGGCTCCCGAGAGCCTAAACTTCTCACTAATACCTTGCAAGAGCACATTCCTCATGGGTGAGGTCATGGTTAGCTAATTACTAATCTGGCCCCTACCCCAGGGCCTGAAGCCACAGCATGAAGAGATGCCATTATGGTTTTCTCCTAGAACACTCGGGACACTGCACCAAACATGGGACTACCTTGCACCAAACATGAAAACTCCGAGCAGGCAGTGGGACCTCGGGTTGCCAGATTTTGCAAATAAAATACAGAATATCCAGTTAAATATGAATTTAGACAAATGATAAATACTTGTTTAGTGTAAGTATATCCCAGTCAATGACTTTATAATAAGAGAGAACTGCCTACCACGTGTGGAATATACTTCTACTTAAAGTTATTCGTTGTTTGCCTGAAATTCAGATTTAACTGTTTTCCCTGGTAACCTTGGGGGGCCACAGATGGCTCTCAACTCCTTCATTTTGGGGGACTGTTGAATTATGTGTAGAAGAAAAATTACTGTAGGGGTGCCTTGTGGCTCAGTCAGTTGAGCGTCCGACTTCAGCTCAGAGCATGATCTCACAGTTCGTGGGTTCGAGCTCAGAGCCTGGAGCCTGCCTCACATTCTGTGTCTCCTTCTCTCTCTGCCCCTCCCCCACTCGTGCTCTGGCTCTTTCAAAAATAAACATTTTTAAAAGAAAGAAAGAAAGAAAGAAAAGAAAAAATTACTGTAAGAAGTAAGGTGGCAGGGGAGAGGGAAGAGAAATCCAGAGCATTCTATACTCACCCCACTTCGACAAGTGTCCTAGTACTCTACCTTAAAGATGTTAAAACTAGAAATTAGATGATGCCTTTTGAACATGTTTTGTGCAAGAAAATCCCTGGGTCTCCAGCCAGGGCACTGTCAGAAAAAAAGTGCTGGTCTTACATGAAAAGGTGGGTGATGGGCCACCACACATGGGTTCCATGGGGCAGATCCACACCCTGGCATTGGAGGAGCAGTGCCTGGCACAGAGTACAAGGTCAGATGATCTTTGTGGAATGAATCTCCCTGGTTAGGACTTTATTTCTAGAATAATAATGATGCTGAAAGTGGCCAACGCGAATCCATTCACTACCACCCAGTCAGATTGAGTCTATCAAGCATAGAACAGAATAAATGGCTATAACTTGGTGACCTCATTTCTTAAACTAATGCCGTAAAAAAGTTTTGTATGTAAAATCTCTGATAATATGGGCTAATACTTATTTGTTGAATAAGCAATGATAAAACCAAGAACAAGGGTGTTTGAAAAGGAATGGCAAGAAAATGTAGGTTTTAAATTACAAAGGGTGTAATAGAGGCACCTGGGTGGCTCACTCAGTTTAGCTTCAGACTCTTAAGCATCCGACTCAGCTCAGGTCATGATCTCACGGTCATGGGATGGAGCTACATGTCAGGCTCTACATTGACAGCATGGAACCTGCTTGGGATTCTCTCTCCCTCTCTCTCTCTCTGCCCCTTTCCTGCTTTCTCACTCTCTCTCTCAACCTCTCAAAAATAAATAAATAATCAAATAAATAAATAAAATAGGTTTAACCCTTTTAAGGACTCAAAATGCAGTCAATCAACATGCATCATGCTTTCAGTGTTACTAGGCCCTGCGTTAAACATCTCCTTTCATCCTTCCAACAAACCTATGAGGCCAAGACCCATTATTATCCCCATTTCACAGACAGGGAAACTGGGGCTCAGACACATCCCCAAGGCCACAGTGGTGGTGAAAGGTGGGGCCAGGACTTAGAATCAAGTCTTTCTGACTATCCGTGGGTTTGAATACTCTCCACCCCTAGTTTTCTACCTCCAGATCGGCACAGTGAGGATTCTGGTCTGATTTGTATGACTGCCAAGCACTCCAACCCTCATAGGTAAAGAGCCCTCATTTGGAAATCTCTCCTCTGCAGCTTCTTAGGGGCTGGGGATTGGGAAGGGAGAGCATACCCTAGAGCACCAACTCCACCTGGGAGACATTTTCCAGTGGCTCTCATTCAAATACTCCCTTCTTGGCCGCCCAATACTTTGTTTCAATCAAAAATAACTTGTGATATGAGGGGCGCCTGGGTGACTCAGTCAGTTGAGCGTCGGGCTTCAGATCAGGTCATGATCTCACGGTTTGTGGGTTTGAGCCCCGCATCGGGCTCTGTGCTGACACCTAGCTCACAGCCAGGAGCCTGCTTCGGATTCTGTGTCTCCCTCTCCCTCTCTGACCCTCCCCTGTTTGCGCTGCCTCTCTCTGTCTCTGAAAAATAAAAACCATTAAAAAAAATAACTTGTGATATGAAAGAATTGCCTGCCCAGTTTAAAAGAGTGGTTTTCCATGAGTTAGTTAAGAATCCCAGTTGTGGTTCCAGAAGCAACTGCAGTAGGCACTCAGAAATTTAAATGAGGGGCGCCTGGGTGGCTCAGTTGGTTAAGCCTCTGACTTCGGCTCAGGTCAGATCTCACGTTCGTGGGTTCGAGCCCCGTGTCAGGCTCTGTGCTGCCAGCTAGCTCAGAGCCTGGAGCCTGCTTCCGGTTCTGTGTCTCCTTTTCTCTGCCCCTCCCCCTCTCATGCTCTGTCTCTCTCTGTATCAAAAATAAATAAAACATTTTAAAAAATTAAAAAAAAAAATTTAAATGATTATCTTATTTTTTTAATTGATTTTTTTTTTAAGAGACACCATACCACCTCTGGCTGGGAGATGTAAATACTCTTCATGTGAATCATTCAAAATAGGATGGTTTAACTTCCAAATTTGGGAAAATGTGAAAGCTTATGTTTACAATAAAAATGGGAGTCAACCAGCCACTAGCTACATTTAAAAAATAAAAATTACTCACATACATAATTAATTGCTAATTACATAAGAAGTATGTGTTGCCAGCAGGAGATTATAACTCAAGATGCTTCCCTCCTGCCAAAAAATGTTGATTCATTGGTGAAAATTGTTGGGGTCCAGGACATTCATGCAATCTCAATGTAAATTACAATACAAAAGGGCACCAGGCTGGCTCAGTCAGTGGAGCATGTGACTCAGCTCTCGATCTCAGGGTTGTAAGTTCAAGCCCCACATTGGGTGTAAAGATTACTTAAAAATAAAAAAAAATGACAGGGGTGCCTGGGTGGCTCAGTTGACCGTCCATCTTTGGCTCAGACCATGATCTTGAGGTTCGTGGGCTCAAGCCTCCCATCGGGTTCTGTGCTGACAGCTCAGAGCCTGGAGCCTGCTTTAGATTCTGTGCCTCCTTCTCTCTCTGCCCCACCCCCACTCACATTCTGTCTCTGTCTCTCAAAAGTGAAAAAACGTAAAAAACACTTTTTAAGAAAATTACAATAGGAAAAAGGTACCATTCCGGGGGGGGGGGGGGGCTGATGAACACTGCTTGAACCATGAGAAGGCACTTAGCGTCACTAATGACAGGACAAACTGACATAATAAGCCTCCTGATGTGATACAGTGAGACACATTCATGACCTTCTTCAAAAGAGCACTTGCTAAAAATGCTTAATGTGAATTTAATCATGAGGAAGCAGACAAATCTAGAATACAGAATATGCTACAGCCTTGCTACTCACGTGTGGTCTGCGGGTAGGCATCCCTGACATCACCCGGAAGCCTGCTAGAGATGCAGACTCGGACCCCACAGGGTCTTCCAGAATCAGAACGTGCATTTTACAAGGACCCTTCCTGCCACCCTGCATGCTCCCCCACTCCTCACCCTGTCATTCTTGTGCACGTAACATGTGACAAGACAGCTGACCTAATTTCTTAAAAAAAAAAAGTCAATGTCAGAAAAGACCAAAAGCAAAAAATGTTAAAGATGGAGGCTGTTTTAGATTAAAGAATAGGATGAAGTAACTTTGAAGCCAAAGTCGATTGAGTAAGCTTTATTTCCTGGATTTTAAAAAAATGACCATAAAGGACACCTGGGAGCATTTGGGGAAATTTTATACCAGATATTATTGTACCAGCGCTACCCTCTTCGGTATGCAGTGACACTGTGGTTCAAAAAATGCCTTTTTTCTTAGAGACACTTGCTGAAGTATGTGGGGGTGAATGGCCATGCCGTGTCCTAAAGACTTTCAAATGATTCAATAAGAGACGGGTGTGTAATGTGTATCCTTAGAGAATGACAAAGTAAACAAATGTGGCCAGAAGTTAACAACTGGTGACTCGGGTAGGCTTAGATGGGAGTTTGCTAGGCTGTTCTTTCACACTGTTCTTTCGTACAGTCTGGAGGATTGAAAAGTTCCCAATGAATTTCGGAAAAGGAAAGAAAAGTACATTATTGCTAAAATGTAAATTTTTTTTTAATTAGTCAAATATTTGGAAAATAAATATAAGGTAAAAGCTCATTACAACGCTGGCTCTCGGGCATCTGTGTTATTAGCATGTATTAATACTCTTGGCAATACAAAAAAGAACCTACTTTCTTCCACAAGCCAACTTTTCTCCCAGGTGTCAAAACATTTAAGAAAAGTGGTAACTACTTAGGTACGGGGGGCCTAAGAAAGTCTCCCATTTCATCTCTAAATGTAGAGACCGACTCCCCAGGAAAAAGCTTACCAGGCAAAGGAAAAATAAACCTGAAAATTTTACAGCTTTATTTTCAAATCCGAGCCCTGTATAGGCTTGATCCCCCTGCCCTGGGCCATCAAAAGGAATGAAGTATGGATACAACACGGATGAACCTTGAAAACATTTTACTAAGTGAAAGAAGCCTGGCACACATGTTTTAAGACCACATGCTGTATGGGTCCACTATACAAATGTCCAGAATCAGCAAATCCATACAGATGTAAGTAAACCAGTGGCTGCCGGGGTCTGGGAGGAGGGCAGACTGGAGAGTCTGCTAATGGGTACAGGGTTTCTGTGGGGGAGAGAAAATGTTCTAAAATTATACAGCGGGGATGGTTGAACAATTCTGAATATTCTAAAAACTGTGCAGTTCAAAGGGGTGAATTTTATGATGTGTGGATTATATCTCAGTAGAGCTGTTTGGTTGGGTATTTTTTGTGGGGTTTTTTTTTTAAATCTTATACATTCGTCCATGCTACAGGCTCTGCCTTATTCTTCCTAGCAGAAGGCAGTTACAGGACTAAGACTGGCAAATCTTTGAGACCTTGGACCCCGGAGGCCAGGGTTCTAGTCCAGCCACCAAAACTTGGTGACCTTGGACACATCCTGTCCCTCTTCCGAGCTTTTATCTTCCAGACTGCAAATTCAGGGCTAGACTTGAAAGCGTTTCAAGGTTCTCCAAGACATTCTGAGAGCCAACTACAAGTCTTTTGCTGCTATTTTAAACAGCACAGTTATTAAACTTTAGTGAACTTAAGAATAAACTTCATTCAGTACATCCAAGATATGAATTGCGTTATTTCCTTTAGATGATCTTAGGGTTCAATAACATGGCATCTGTGCTCATACTTAGCATTCTGACTCTGCTCAGAAGACATAAACATGGGAAAGAAAAGTCATTTTCAACACTGAGCAAGAATTTTTATAGAAGTTTTTCCCCAACACACTTATAAGATTTCATTTTTTTTAACTTTTTATTTTTGAGAGACAGAGCATAAATGGGAGAGGAGCAAAAAGAGAAGGACACACAGAATCCAAAGCAGGCTCCAGGCTCTGAGCTGTCAGCACAGAGCCCGATGCGGGGCTTGAACCCACGAACTGTGAGATCATGACCTGAGCTGAAGTTGGATGCTCAACCAACTGAGCCACCCAGGTGTCCCCAGGATTTCATTTAAACAAAACTCCACCCCCAAGTGCTAATGCAGAAGGGAAGGCCAGCCAATGACCTACAAATCTGGGAATTAGGGTTTCTCACACCTAGTAAAGGTCAGTATGGCAAAGGGACTCAGTCCATCACCGGGCTCATTCCTACAAACTCATTTCCCATCTTCTGGCCAGCAGAAGCCAGACACTGCAGCCACAATGGACAAAACTCTCAGCGGAGCCAAAGGCAACACGCTGGAAGTAATCAGTGCTGATTAGTGTTTGGGGAAATCCTTGGCCTAAGTGCACTCTTTTATTCAGATTTTCCAGTCAAAGCCATCCCGAGTCATGCTGACTTGGGCTTGGAAGGAGGAAATTCCCATTCATGCCTCTCAGACAGTACCGTCTCCTCTGCAGGAAGGATGGACCCATGTAGGAGCAGAGAGCAGAGCTCAGAGAGGTCCTGAGGTGCTGATCTTGGCCATCGCTTCCAGGCAGGAAGCAGGCGTCCATGTACCTGAGTTGGAGCTTCATCCAACATTTTCCTAGTTTGAGACAGAGGCCCTTGATGCTATTTCTCATCAACAGCTTAGACTTAAAGAAGGCTTCTCAACCAGATAAGGAGAAGCACCTATCTGTCCCTTCCGTACCATCAGCCTTCCCATCACACTGTCTCTGTGAAGAGGCTCCACCCATCCAAATTTGTCTTAAAGGGCCCAGTCTCGGCTTCCACAGCTAACTGGATTGGGGCGGAACCTCTAAAGTGAGCTGAGTCTCATTTTCCCTTGAGGTCTCTGTGTATGGCTAGACTGAGTGAAAGGTAAACAGCCAGGGGGCACGGGGCAGCCGTGCTGTGTGGGGTGTGCCAGCAGGGCCCATCTGCAGGGGGGTGGAACAAAAGAGGCAGCAGGGAACCAGAGGTGGTCTCCATGGCTTTCCAACTCCTGGTTCTCAGCCTTCCAGAGGCCCCCTGCCTTGCCACACTGCCCTTCATCGGTGAACCCAACCCATAGTTGTTCACAGTTGTTCAGTTGTTTCTGATACCACGGATGGGGGAGGTGCATGTGACAGTCCCCGAGAAGCACAGAGATCGGTTCAGAGCTGGGCATTGGATTCAAGGGACCGAATCAGCAAATCTTGGGACCCGTATCGGAGCTACAAGAAACGGTGTTGTGCTCGCCACTCTCACCCTCTCCCTTGCCTGGCTGGGCTTAGTTCTGGGAGGCCTAAAGGCCCAGAGATGCAGCAGCTATTCTGCCACCACGTGGAGCCCAAGCAGACAGAGCTAGAGATGAGGAGAGATCAAACTCTGATGAGCTGTTTGAGCCAAGACCCCGCCATGCTTGGGGGTCGCTCTACTGCGGGACCTCTCAGTTACTGGGCCAAGTGGCTCCTTCTTTTGTCTTTAAGTAGTTTCAAATGGGTGTCCACCACTTGCCACTAAAGCAGTCAATCTTGGGGCACCTGGATGGCTTAGCTGGTTAAGCATCAGATTTCAGTTCAGGTCGTGATTTCACGGTTCATTGGTTCAAGCCCTGCATTGGGCTCTGTGCTGACAGCTCAGAGCCTGGAGCCTGCTTCACATCCTGTGTCTCCCTCTCTCTCTCTCCCACCTCTCCCACTCATACTCTGTTGCTCTCTCTCTCAAAAATAAATTAAACACTAAAAACATAAAATAAAAATTAAATTAAAAAATCAATCTAGATAAAACCTCCCTAACCAAAAGAACAAAACAAAACAAAACAAAAAACCAGTATTTTGCAGTGAAGCTAGCTCAAGTGAGTTTCTCCCACACGTAAAAGAATGGTGCCCAGTAAATCACCAAAACGACAAATCTGATCTATCAGGGTACAGTTTGAGGCATACTTTCTCAAATTACCCAACACCGCAGAGAAAAGCCCATGAAATCTCCCAATCCCTTTCCAGTCCATCAGAGCTGACGAGGAGTCTGTCCCCCCACCCCGACCCTGGTCAACAGCACAGTGCAGTCCAGCCCTGGGCCTCCCGGGATCAAGTCCCTCCCAGCACCACACTGAACTGCCATCAGCATCCCTAGCATCACATCACGAGCAGGATGAGGGTCTGAGGACAGATCTACAGACGCTAACGCTCCTAAACGCTGAACAAACAACAACAACTCATGAGCTCCTCCCATCCACAGCACCAGGCAAGCCTGAGGCTGACCCAGTGTGAATGAGCAGTCCGCAGCCAAGCGCGGAAACAGGCCGGCAGGAATCAGGCTCTTTAGGAAGATCTGTTCAACCCAGGTCGCAGCAAACCCACACAAACCAAATACTGGCGGCTTCGCCGAGAATGCAAAGCTGGGCTGCACCTAAGACAGTCCCTTGAAGGGCAAAGGGATGAATGGGCTCAGCTGGGAAACTGAAGAGATGAAACGGTTTACAAACTGACCACAGAAGGAATCTCAAGAATGCTAAAATCTTTAAACCCTAATGAGTCTCAGAACTCTCTCTTAAAAGAAAGCCATGAGGGCGGCTCAGGGCAACCAGCTGGGGGAGTCCCCTGTGGGGCTGCCTGATAGATTCGTGGTGTGACTGGGACCACCCACAGGCCACAGTCAAGACAGGCGGTAAGGCCACCTGAGGGAGGCTGACAAAGGCAAGCCAAGCAAGGACTCCGAGGTAGCTTGGACAAGCACAGCCTGTGACCTGCCTGATCACACAACTGCTCTAGCCTCAGCTTGTTAAAACAAGGGTTTGTGGATCCCAGGGCTGTGGTCAAGGCCGTCTGGCGGAAAGCACAGATTCAAGGCAGGTATGTTTACGAGCCAAGAACTGCCTAAGATACCAAAGCAATGGGGTGGATAAGTTACCCATTATTTGGAAATCAGTTAGGAATGAAAGGGCTGCCTTAGAGTTCCTGGGCTTGCCCCCTGGGTGGGTGGGGTGGGTGGTGGGGAGGGTGTTCAGGAAGAGCAAGGAGCCCTCCCAGCCGGAGGCCACTGGCATCCGAGCCTGACATCATATTCCCTGGCTCAGAGACTGACACGGATGCACACACCTGATGATTCATGTTTGGAGATCCCTGTTCTGGTGTCTTTTTATTTTACTGTAATAACCTGGAGGGCTTTACTTCTGAAAACAAATAATGTAAGCTCATTCTGCTTATAAGTAAAATGATACTGAATAAAGTGAAATCTTTCTGTCCAGAAAGACACCCCACAGAGCTCTGTTTGCCAGAGTTGCCCAGACCTGGTGCTAGGCTCAGCCACTTGCTTTTACCAGCTGGGTGACTTTAAATGGAGCCTCAGCTTCCTCATCTGTACAATGGGAATGAACACCATTCCTCAGATCTAGTATGAAGATTAACTGAGATGAGGCAAAAAAACCACCGAGTACATACTAGGCACTTGATTATACTAAGCACTCAATATCTTAATTAAGTTTCTATAATGATCGAACTTTTTGTAAACAAGCATGTACTTATCTTGTGATCTAAAAAACCATTAAAGTTTTAGAGAAAAGAGAAAAGTATCAGATACACTCAACATCCACATTTCAGAACAGGATGGAGGGGGAATATGTTTTAAAGAAACTATGTCCTGGGGCGCCTGGGTGGCTCAGTCGGTTAAGCCTCCGCCTCCGGCTCAGGTCAGATCTCACGTTTGTGGGTTCGAGCCCCGCGTCAGGCTCTGTGCTGCCAGCTAGCTCAGAGCCTGGAGCCTGCTTCCGGTTCTGTGTCTCCTTCGCTCTCTGCCCCTCCCCCTCTCATGCTCTGTCTCTCTCTGTATCAAAAATAAATAAAAACATTAAAAAAAAAAAAAAAACTATGTCCAGGGCGCCTGGGTGGCTCAGTCGGTTAAGTGGCCGACTTCAGCTAAGGTCGTGATCTCATGGTTCATGAGTTTAAGCCCCGTGTCGGGCTCTGTGCTGACAGCTGAGAGCCTGGAGCCTGCTGCTGATTCTATGTCTCTGTCCCTCTCTCTCTGCCCCTCCCCTGCTCACACTCTTTCTCTCTCTCAAAAATAAATAAATGTTAAAATAAAATAAAGAAAAATAAAGAAACTATGTTCTCAGATCTGACCCCCTCCCCATCAGGCCTTGCAAGCACAGGCCAGGAAACTGCCAGCTCCCCTAAACCAGAAGGCCAATGGCTCCGTAAGAGTGGAATGTAAACGGCCATCAGGTTGTTGGCCAAAGGCCAGCTCCTTGGAGTAGCCTGTAACTGTTTACTCACACTCCCCTGCAGTTTCAGGGACAGTCTATTTGCTTTTGCTCCCTGGGTCAGGGTGTACTATTATTCAACACATACTAATCCTGCGGGAGAGTTGTAGAGGTCCGATGCTGCAGCCGAGGGTGGGGGGAGTTGCTGCAGCAGCACCCCAAGGACCTGGCTTGCTTCTGCACATATCTTCACAGGGTGGGATTTCACCTTCCTGTAGTGAGCACGTACCACAGTTCAACCCTGCAGCCGAATCCTGAAGTTCTCCACCCATCAATAAAACATGGTACCATTCTGGGAAAGAAGGAGTACAGGCAATAAAGGGATTGGCATCTTTCCAAGAACAAACTAAAGCACTTCTGAGTTCTTTGCAAAGAAAAAAAGCCCCAATAAATTTCTATTTTCAGAGACCACGAAGGTTAGTTCTGTTCATTCTAGTGACTGTCACTCAGCGACCCGAACAGGGCAAAGTCTAGCAGACGAGAAAACAAGGCTTGGGGAGGTAACCTAGTTTCACCCCCATCAGACTAGCTTCCAGGTTAGTTGTTAACCCCTGGGCATCAGTGTTCCCATCTGAGAAGTGGGATGTCTGCACCATCAGGTCTTCCCTAGATGTTCCCAAAGAACAGAGATCCAGTACATCATTTTCCATAAGAATTTGCTTAAGGGTGGAATTACTTTTCTACAAGATTTTTTCATCTACCAAATACTAACCCAGCAAAGCAAAGCAATGAATGAGTCTCCCTACCAGTCAAAGGCACAGGAACTAACCAAAGCCACATGTGTCTGATTTTCCACTCAATGGTTCTGATGATCCTTATACAATTCTTACTTTTGACGGTACACAAAGGTGTTACATGCAAGGTTGGGACTACGGTATCAAGCTCTACAGAGGTCTGTCCCTTCCAGGCGCTGGGCCCCTGCTGAATCAGCCTTTCCCAAAAGGGGCAGGACAGACAAAGCAGACGAGTTAGGTGGTAACTACCAGAGTTGCAAGCTTCAAAGAATCACCCTCTGATTCTCAGCAGGCCTCTCAGTCAGAGTCTTCAACAAGCCTTTCGAGAATTAAGCAACCCTGTTGTTTTCATTGTTTTTACTGTTATAGTTACCTACTCGTCAAGGCCAGTGATAGGGATTTTCTACTGATGACTGATCGTATTCTCTAGTTTCCTTGTGAAGCACAGGAATACAAAGGAAAATACTAGTTTTAGTGCATAGATGTAAAGAAAAAGTATTCAGAAAATAAGTCTGGCAGAAATCACAATGGTTAAGAAAAGAGTTAAAGAAAGGAAAGGAACAGAAAGAAAAAAAAGAAAAGAAATCATGATGGTAATATATGAAAGCCACAGGGCTTAGAGGCCGCTCTGGTGGAGGGCTATAGTCATAAATAGGATCATGGCCATTTTATAAAGATTATAATCTGTGTGTACCCTGCTGTGGGAACACAAGAGAAGAAAGGACTAATTCTACACGGGGGATTTGAAAAGGACTTCTACACAGGAGAGGCATGTGAACTGGTTCCTGAACTGCAAGAAAAAATGAGCAGCTAAGCAGAAGGCAGAGCAAGGGCCCACGTATGGGGGCGTGAAGGGGAGCGGCACTGTTAGCGGCGAGGGGCTCAGTACAGTTGGTGTGAAAATGAAGCCAACGCCCAACACCAGCAGCCCCCTGGGCACAGTGTGCTTTGTGTCGGCTCTTTGCAGGGCGAGATTCAAACTATTATAGATAAAGGGGAGTTCAGGTTCATACAGTTTCATCAAGACAATAAATGGGTTTCATCTCAAGGACCAAATGGCTGCCTGGAGCACCATATTGAAAAGGATTCTAATTCCCGGTCCGGGCTCAATGGGAAAGAGACATCATTGCTGTCTGCCATGGAGAGAGAAAAGCATAGCACGGGTGCCACCTATGTGTCGACCCTGATTCTGGATTAGAAAACTGAGGCCCAAAGACAGAGATGATGAAGAGCAGAGTCAGAATAAGAACCAGGTGTGCAGACCCCACACTCTTCCCATTCTGAGCTCTACGAACCCCTTTCACCTGAGTCAGAAGCTTTGAAGGCTGTGGATTCATTATAAAGAAAAGCAAATCTGCTCTTAGGCCTGGGTCAACTCATTAAGAGGCTTACATTTATGGGTCCAAAACAATTAAGCTTTGTGGACTAAGGGTGCTGGTGAGACCACCAGTGAGAAATGGACAGTCTTATTTGCAAGGGCATCCTTATAGAAAGTTAATCCCAGTAAAAATCTTTCCCATGTTGCTGCCCCAGGCCGAGTATGTTGTGCTGGACCAGACTTCACACGTGGTCAACTCACCTGCCCAGTGAATAGAGTGGCCTCCTCTAGCTGGAGCTGTGATGAGGAGGCCCTCTGACTATCCACTGAGAAATTCTTGAAGCTTCCACTTTCCTCCTAACAGAATCTTCCAATCTGGAATAACACTCAAAGTGACTGAGGCTGCTGGTTTGTCACAAGTCCAAGCCCCATAACCACGATCTTTTTTTAGTTTTTAATTGGGGAGAGTCACTGTGGCTGAGCTACATTTTCCTCTCCTTCAACACAGAGCCTGGAAGGCAAGCAAACCCCCTTTCTGCACTCATTCATTCTTTCTTTCAACTCTTCCTCCTAGAAAGGGCAGTGGGGTGCCTGTTGCTTTCACTAAGCTGCCATTTTGCACCCTCTTTAGGTGGGAATCCAACAAGTCCCCAAGACTGAGGCTCACAGGTTGCCTGGTATTTGGCTGTGGAAATTACATCACTTAAACTTCAGGTCAGATTTTATTTTATATCCAAGTCTAACTAACACCTTTTAATTATATAGACAGCTTTTAAAAATCCTCAAGCATGCTACAATTTACTCGTTGGGGGTTTTTTTTGTTTGTTTTGTTTTGTTTTTTCCTGTTTGATCTGCCTGTGAGGGTGAAGAGGTAATCTCATTTGGGTGGTGGGGGGGATCTCATTTGGGGGAGGGGGCACCATAGAGGTAGTCTCACTTGAGTGGGGAAAGAGGTAATAACCTAAGTTACAGGCTATAAAAATACCACAGCCAGAGGTGCCTGGGTGGCTCTGTCAGTTAAGCATCTGATTTCGGCTCAGGTCATGATCTCACGGTCTATGGGTTTGAGCCCCGCATTGGGCTCCGTGCTGACAGCTCAGAGCCTGGGGCCTCCTTCAGATTCTGTGTCTCCCTCGCTCTGCCCCTCCCTCACTTGTGTGCTCGCTCACTCTAAAATAAACTTAAAAATAAATTTTTAAAAAATACCACAGCCAGTGACACACAGAGTTTCACAAAATGAAGGGGATTTATAAAGAACAAATAGCAACCTAGTAGAGCAGTGGTCCAGGGTGAAAAGCCTCCCTGGGATCCATTCTTCCATCCTCTTCAATGTCCCAGATTGGGAAGGGAGAGGGAAGGCAGGTCATGTGATCTAGGTTAAGCCAATCCCAACAGTCACACACCCTGACCAGTGATTGGTTAAGAGGGCAGGTGGCACAGGCTGGTCCAATCAGAGTAAACCTCAGGCTCTGCCTTCTTCCTTAGAGAGTTGTGGATGTGGGTACAGCTATGCGGCCAGGAACTACACCAGCCTGTCCATGAGCAGAGATAACAGAAAACAGAATCTGAGAGAAACAGAACCAGGGTTCTGACACCCTCAAAACCTCTAGGTCAAATGCACCACCTGCAGCTTGCCCCTACCCATGGACTTTTTAGCTGCAGGAGCCAATGAGCTCCCTGTTTGGAGGGACCGGGGTAAGTTGGGTTTTCTATGACATGGAAGCATACACAGCCTAAGTGATACATTTACTTCCAAAGTCTGTCTCTTCTGCATCCTGGCTATGCAACATGTCACCAAACTTCTCAGTGCCTCAATCTCCCCAACTGTAACATAGAAGTAATACCAACTCACAGGGCCATTCGAGTTAAGTGACATATGTGATGTAAAGCACCAACTTAGCACAATCCCTGGTACATGACAGATATTAGCTCACCTACCCATGCTGGAATGATGGTTTGTGAGAGACCCTTATTTCAAGAAGCACCCACCACCTTACTAGTTAGCCACAGTGTGAGGACTACAGGGTTTTTTCCTGCAAGTAAACTGATTATAGAATTTGATGACAGCAAGAGTGAAAGCTTTTGTGGTAGAGGACACAGAAAGAAGTGACCAAAGCCACAGTTGCTTTTACCAACTAGCTTAAAGGATGGTCTTTAAGAAAACATTTCTCCAGGCGCCTGGCTAGTTCAGTCAGTTAAGCAGCCAAATCTTGATTTCAGCTCAAGTCATGATCTCATGGTTTATGAGTCCAAGCCCCATGTCAGGCTCTGTGCTGACAGTGTAGAGCCTGCTTGGGATTCTCTCTCTCCCTCTCTGCCCCTCCCCTGCTTGCTCTGTTTCTCTTTCTCAAAAATAGTCTGCTTAATAAATAAATAAAATACTTGTATATATTGTGAAATGATCACCACAGTAAGTCTACTTAACATCTTTACCATAGTGACAAATTTTCCTGTGATAACTTTCAAGATCTAATCTCTTAGCAACTTTCAAATATGCAATACAGTAGTAACTACAGTCACCATGCTATACATTATATCCCCATGACTACTTATTTTATACCTGGAATTTTGTGCCTTTTATCCTCTTCGCCCCTTTCATGTACCTCCCACCTCCCACACTTCTTATATCTATGAGTTTAGACTTTTTTTTAAGATGTCACATATAAGTGAGATGAGACAGTATTTGTCTTTCTCTGACTTATTTCATATACCATAATGCCCCAAGGTCCATTTGTTTTCTCACAAATCACAAAATTTCTCTCTTTATGTTTATGGCTGAATTACACACATATACATACATACATACACATATCTCACATTTTCTTTTCCATTCATCCATCAACAGATACTTAGGTTGTTTCCATATCTTGGCTATTGTAAACAATACAGCAATGAACATGGAGGTGCAGATTATCTTTTTGAGTTAGTGTTTTCTTTTTCTTTGGATGATTACCCAGAAGTGAAATTCCTAGA
The DNA here is from genome assembly GCF_006229205.1 of Suricata suricatta. Taxonomy (NCBI): domain Eukaryota; kingdom Metazoa; phylum Chordata; class Mammalia; order Carnivora; family Herpestidae; genus Suricata; species Suricata suricatta. The sequence continues at coordinate 25,303,580 of NC_043711.1, read as the reverse complement.
TCATATGGTAGTTCTATTTTTACCTTTTTTAGGAACCTCTATACTGTTTTCCATAGTAGTTTTACCAATTTACAGTCCTGTTAACAGTGCACAGTGGTTCTCTCCTCTCCACATCCTTACAACACTTGTTATTTCTTATCTTTTTGATAATAACCATTGTAACGGACACAGGTTGATATTTCATGGTGGTTTTGATTTGCATTTCCCTGATTAGTGATGTTTGAGTGGTTTCATGTACCTGTTGGCCATCTGTAGGTCTTCTTTTAAAAAATGCCTTACATATTCTCTGCCTATATTCTCTTATTTTTATATAATCTCTACACCCAACATGGGGCTCGAACTCACAACCCCAAGATCAAGTATCACACACTCTATCAACTGAGCCAGCCAAGTGTCCCCCAACAAAGTAATTTAAAAAAATTTTTTTAAATGTTTATTTGTTTTTGGGAGACAGCCTGCATATGAGCAGGGGAGGGGCAGAGAGAGAGGGAGACAGAGGACCCATCTCAGGCTCTGTGCTGTCAGCATAGCACCCTAATGGAGGTTTCAAACCCATGAAATGTGAGGTCACGACCAGAGCTGAAGTTGGATGTCTAACCGACTGAGCCACCCAAGTGCCCCTAGAATAATTTTTAAAAAATCAAATGCTTCTGAGCTCATATGTGCAGGTACCTGGGAAACTATACAAGAACTACCATATGGTGGTTCGGACTTGACTTTGGCCATAATGCAAACGTGTTCTTTGAATGCAACTCCCTTAACACTCAATCCACTGCTGAACTACCCTTTATCTGGATTATTACCCACTTTTTTTTAATGGTTTTTTTTTAATTTATTTTTGAGAAAGAGAGAGACAGTGTGAGCAGGGGAGGGTCAGAGAGAGGAGTCACAGGATCTGAAGACAGTCTCCAGGCTCTGAGCTAGCTGTCAGCACAGTGCTCTTCGCGGGGCTCGGGCCGCCAACCGTGAGATCATGACCTGCATTGAACTCGCACTCCCAACCAACTGAGTCACCCAGGCGCCCCTATTACCCACTTTTAAGGACAATGCAAATATCTCAGCAGTCCCCTGAGGTATTTCCTTGAGAAGTATCTCCTTTACTTAGACAAAAAGCCAGTGATTGGAAGCCCCCAGAGGCAAATATCTGAAGCTCTCTCTGACTTTGAGAAACCCTGGCCTGCCATGTTCACAAGCAACAGGAGGAGCCTTACATTCTAAGGTTATTAGCTCAGGAGTTTCAACACAGACTTGGGGAGTGGGAGGGAGAAATCCTGTGAAGTGTGAATGTCTTTTGTTTTAGGATCATCCTTACATCTTGAGGACGATCTGTTTTCTTTCTTACTAGTTGGGCCCAAGCTTGTCTTTAAAACAAACAAACAAAACAATAAAGCTAGGATACATTTCCCCCTTCCCTTGGTCAAGTTCATTAATGCATTGTAGCAGCATTAAAATGATACACTTTTTGGAATACACTTTTTTGGAGATATTTCCAACAAATACACACAAAACTAGAGGACAAAAAGAGCAGTACAATAAACACCATGCAACTGAAGAAATAAAATGTTACAAAGAGTTGAAAGCCCCAACACCCTACAGGCAACCACTACCCAGAGGTTGGTGACAGTCATTCCAACGAACACATCTTTATTTCCATTACATATGCAGAACGCTGGATAAACAGTATCATGGCATATGTATCTTCCTGCAATTTGCTTTTTTTGCCCAACATTGTTTGCAGAACTGATCCAGGGTGATAGACTTGGTCACGTCACTGTGGCCTTGTCCGGATCCTCCTTCTTGGTCCACGTCTCATTTCAGCCACAGTTAGGGTGGGCACAAATCACTCTCCGGGGTCCACCTACCAACCCAAGCACTCACCTCTTCTTTTCCCTTTTGCGCCAGCAGAGCCAGCAAGCATGGGCGTCCAGCCTGGAAGTCTGAAGAATGAGTGCCTCTACCACTGGGGACGAGCGAGTGGATGGCCTGCTTCCTGAACTTCGCCAGGAGGGCAGTTCTAGAGGCATTCTGTACACTTCTCGGGAGGTCCCAGCGGAACCGAGCCCCTGCTGCCCTCAGCTGTGCCCTGGAGAACCCTACTTCTGGTTTCTCCTCCTTCCCTGTCTCCCTCACTGTCCCTCTTTCCTGCTTCCTGGGATCGCCTCCCCTGAAAAAGGCATCTCCCCGTGGGTGCAGGTCCTTGGGTCCAGCCCACCCTCAGCAGAACGCAAACTAAGCAGTTCTAGTTTATTTATTATTGCTCTGTATTCCATTTTTATTGGCATAATTTATTTTAAATGAATATACCCCTTGGGGCACCTGGGTGGCTCAGTCGATTAGGTCAGACTCTTGACTTCGACTGGTGGCATAGAGCCTGCTTGGGATTCTGTCTCTCCTTCTCTCTGTCCCTCCCGCACTCATTCTCTCTAAATAAATAAATAAAGTTAAAAAGTTGGTAAGGAAATAAAAAGAAGAACCTGGGTCCTTGATGATGGAGCCACTGGATCCCACAAACCCATAACCTGCGCTGAGCTTGCTGACATGAGCCAATCAACTTCCTTGTACGTGAGCCAGTTCGGGGTCCAATTCCCGCAGTTGAAAGGCTTCTGGTTGCCCCACCGGCCCCTTGAAGACTCTTCTCTCTGTTTCCTTCTGGTTTGACCCATACACAGTATCTTAGGGAACTCAGGCCCCTTCTGAATGTCCTGACGCCAGTCAGCAGGATCTAACCAAATCCCAAAGCCGGCATCCCCCTTCCCCTCCCTCGCACCCAGCCCAGAGTAGTAAATGCCTGGGCCCTGCGATCAGAGAAGTGTGGGATCACCTGTGGCGCGACCAAAACACTTCCCATGTGGTAAGTACTTTACAAAATTTAGCTCATTAAACCTTCACACCCACTCTTTCAGGGAGAAACTATTATTATCCCCAGTTTACAGGTGAGAACGCTGAGGACCAAGGCTCCAGAAAAATCATGTGCCTCGATCCCAGGTCACACAGTCAGTCCCAGATTTAACCCCGGAGCTACCTGGCCCCCAAGTCCTCCTTTTTTTAGAAATTTTTCCTGTTTCTTTTATTTTTTTTAATGTTTACTTATTTATTTTGAGAGAGTGTGTGTGTGCATGCCCAAGCAGGAAAGAAACAGAGAGGAGAGAAAGAGCATCCCAAGCAGGCTCCACACAGTAAGCACAGAGCCCCATGCAGGGCTCAGTCTCATGAACCGTGAGATCCTGACCTGAGCGGAAACCAAGAGTCATCGGCTTACCCGACTCAGCCACCCAGGCGCCCTGCAACTCCTCATTCTTAACAACAACTCCCCTCCTCCAAGGAACCCAAGAGAGGCAGGTGTTGCCTCAGCTGGCAGATGGCCAGTGAAATCCGTCTCAGCCTCAATCCCACCATGTTAAAAAACACCACTCATTCCTGGACACCAGCTGGAGGCGTTTCAAAGGTCCAATCTTGGGGTGCACCCTGCTTGCAGAAACTACAGGACATGCTAATCTGAGAGGGAAAATAGTGTCGTAAAGAGCATATCAGGCCATCTTGCTTTTATCTCTTTACAATAGCATGGACTCCAAACCTCAAATTGGGCCTTAGGGAACTAAGGTTAGCTAGGATGGATCCTTCTCTTACCACCCTAAGAACAACGGCACAACTTTAATATATTTTATTTCCCTAGACTCATTCTGGACTGAAATGGGTTTATTCATTAAAAAATTTTCAAACTATGGGGCATCTGAGTGGCTCAGTTGATTTCAAATTAGGTCAGGATATCACGGTTTGTGAGATCAAGCCCTACGTTGGGCTCTGTACTTATAGCACAGAGCCTGTTTGGGATATTCTCTCTCTCTCTCTCTCTCTCTCTCAGTAAATAAACAAACAAATATATTTTTTAATTCCAAATAAAATTCAATTTTCTAAACAACTTTTATTTGTAAAAGACTTCTATACACATGACAGAACCTAATTCTGTGATTTTCTTACTGAAATCTTTGTGGCCTGTCCTGCTCTTCATTAACAGTAACCTACTCCTATGACTCCCAGTGGACCATGAGCTTCCCAAGATGGATGACCAAGCCCCACCCCCTCTGTCCTAGCCACTAGGATCCTGGCACAGATCCTGACACTTACTGAAGCCTCTACAGGTATTTATCAAACAAGGCATCTATACATCACTACTCTGAGCTATTGGTGACACTCCATCAGTTTCTCTGCATCACTAAGACAATATTACTCTCCAATTCTTAGTCTTTCTGGGTAGGTCAAGGAGAGAGGCTCAGTGTGGCGCTAGGTTACTCTGAACACCTATCTCTGGCTAATTTTCCTGTTTGTTTTTTTTTAATGTTTACTTATTTTTGAGAGAGAGGCAAAGTGCAAGTGGAGAGAGGCAGGGGGCGGGGGGGGGGGGGAGAGAGAGAGAGAGAGAGAGAGAGAGAGAGAGAGAGAGAGAGAGAGAGAGAGGAAGAGAGAGAGAATCCAAAGCAGGTTCCAGGCTCTGAGACATTAGCACAGAGCCCGATGTGGGGCTTGAACTCACAAACTGGGAGATCATGACCTGAGCTGAAGTTGGACATTTAACCAACTGAGCCACTCAGTCGCCCCTAATTTTCCTTTTTAACCAAAAGAGTCAGCCTCCTGCTAACAACAGGCAATAGCGCTAGCCAGAATTTCGTAACACTGTTTTGGGCTTACTCATGGTTACCTTGATTTACCTAGTGACACTGCTTTTTTTGTTATAACAGTGACACAAGTCTCCTTTTCAAATGCATGTTTTAAAAATAAGTCAACTACAGAGGAGGAAATGTTAAGAAAAATGAAATAGAGGCAGCCATGGGACATGGCAAAAATAATAGAAGTGGTTCCTTTGCAAATGACTGAAGTTTGGGAAACACAGACCTAGTCCAGTTCTCCCCTTTTACAGGTGGAGAAACAAGCTGAGGGATGGAGGCAGGGCTCTCCAAGGCCCCAGCGATAGTGGAAACAGGCCCAGGTCTGCCTGGGACCCACAGTCGTGCCAAATCCAGCTTGCTCTGGGCCTTTCCCAGGACCAGAAACTGGTCTCAGGAAGCAGAGTGGTGAACACCTGCTGATCTTACTGATAACGCCTGATGGTCAGCGTTAATAGCTGGTAAAACAAAAGCCATTGTGCAAGTGTTTAAATTTTTGCCCCGTCACATGGAAACAGTGCCCAGGCTGACTAATTTCTTCCCATCATTAAAACGCAAAGATCCACATTAGTCATCACTCAAGTAAAACCCCCACAAATTCTACCTCTGGGGAAAGGTGTTGGGTGCTCCCTGCCCCTAAAAGAGACAACCTAAAAATGACATTCCCTTAAAAGGCTGCAGTATTAGAAATCTGGCCCAACCAGGGGACCAGCAGATGGCGTGTACTCAAGGAGCAACTGATGGAAACAGGTAGTTACACAAGACCCAGATCCCTTCAGCAAGGCAGGGCTAAGACTAGCGTACCCTGAAAAGAACTGGCAATGATGCTCCCCCCGCCCCCCAACATCCCACATCCTTCAAGACTTAGGAGCCACAGAATTTGCCGGTGCCAAACTCCTCCAGTCACCCCAGTCCAATAACCCAGATGCTGTTTGTACAGGGTGTGACCCCAGGATCTCAGTTTCCAAGCACTACTGTAAAAATATTGTCACTAGCTCCATGACATGAGTTTGGGCAGTGCTGGGCTTAGGACCACACCCAGGGCAGCAAAAGTCTTGGCAGGAAGCCCCACCATAATCCCAGGTATCAAAGGGCCAGGACTAGAAGGGAAAGGAAACAGTGCCCAGGGCCAAGGCCGAGCCAAGCCTGGCTCGAGGAGGGCAGCTGATACACACCCCATGCAGGAGCAGTCTCTTCTCCAGCATGGCAGCTCCCTCTTCATCCTCCTTGACTGAGCCCTGAAAAGGGTTAAGTGGGAGGCATGGGGCTTCACAGTAGTTATGCCCATGCAAGCATCACAAAAGCAGCGGCTGCCATTGATCACTGCCTATGACCAGGAACACAGGTGCTAAGGGGTTGAGATGCACATTCTCTTTATAAGGCAGAGCAGTCTATCAACACAGTCTGCACCTAGAAGACAAAGACAGGCCCCTAGAGGCAAAACACTCCCTAGGGTCGGCCAGCTCTCAAGGGGCAGAGCCAAGGCTCAGACCCACCAGCATATCACCTGGATGGCAGAACAGCCCCTTCCACCAGAGCAAAACCAGGAAAGAAATGGGAGTCAAGGACATTCAAAGAGACAAAAAGGATTAAAAAAAGAAAGGTAGGGCAAAAAAGCTAGTTAAAACAACAGATCCGCTAGCTGTGAGCCAAACAGGACAAAAGGGAAAGTAGGGGAAGATGTAGAGAATAGTTGGCACCCGTTTTCTATCCTTAAACTAAGGGAGCTTGGCCGCAAGACCAGGAAGTGCCTCTGGCCCATGGTTCCTGCCCAGCAGCCTCTCAAAAACCCAAGTCATCTCTTCAAAAAGCAAGCTGACTCGGTAGGAGGTAACTTTGACCAATTTCTGGGAGTCTTCCCACCTATTCCTCCCCTCCCAAGATAATTAGGTCACTTCTTCCTCCGGTCTGAGGGGGCCACCCCAGGTCAAGCAAGGAGGAGAGAGAAGGGGGAGGAGGAAGGAAAGACTACCATTCATGGGGCACTTATTATCTGCCACATGCTTTGTAAAGACCGTATCGTTTAATCTTCAACAACACCGACACCGGGAGCACCACTGATAGCCTGGGACACCGCACCCCAGAGAGGTCAAGCTACTTGCCCGAGTCTCCCAGCCAGCACGGGGCAGGGTCTAACTGACCCATCCTCGTAAGCACACTCAGGAAGCAATTTCATTCCAACTCCTTTCCCTCAAACAAGGCTAAGAACGATGACTCCGTGGACCTGGTGCCCTGAGGGCTGTTGAGAAAATGTCTCAGAACACCAGCCATGCATATGATACTCAGACTTCTAAAAGTTCCCAGATGGGCAAGGGCGAACCAAGCTGCCCGGCTACATTCTGTTGGGCTCCTATTTGAGACATTTAAATTGTTAATGGAGCTGAGCAACTAAAAGTAAATGAATTTCCACGCTGAGCTAACCATGAGACAAGGGCATAATATTACCAAGCATAATAACTATTATTAAGAGACCCTGGCAGTCCCAATAAAAGTTGCTCCTAAAAACTTTTAAGAGGCAGAAAGTAGATGGAACATCCCCACTCTGTGGTTGACCAAAACATATTTCTAGACCAAGGGAGACTTGCAAACCATGAGCCTCAACCAAGACCTCCAATTTTAATGCTGGCACACCTCCGTGGTAACCCGAGGATGAATCTTGTTACAACCATCAGTACAATCAAAATGATTTCACAAAACGCTTGCAGGCCAGTCTCACTTTTCCTGAGAAAAATGCAATCCCTGTTTTCCTTTCTGATCAAAAGGCAGCTGTTATCCAAAACTCCCCTAAAAGTAGAAAAACATCTAAGGTTCTTCACAGAATGTAAAACGGTGTTTTTCTTTCTATTTCTCTATGTTCTTGCAACTCTCTTACAATAACCACAAATGCTGTTTTTTAAAGCAGGCATGGTCCAGTGGGGGAACAAAACAGCAAGTCAGGAGATCTCTGGAGCTCAGGAAGCTATGAAATGGGATGGCATGGGGTGCCAGGGGAGACGTGGGCATCCAAGGGAGGGTCTCATGCCCTCCCCCACCTCAGGTGTGACTTCCCATGGGTGTCAAACAAGAGTGCCAAGAAAAAGGGACAAGAGAGGTAATTATGGTAAGGGATGCATGCCCAACAGGAAGCATAATGTGACACCTGGATCATCTCCTGTAAAGGACTCCAGGACAGGAGAGGCAGTCCCCCAAGTGCCAGCTTGCCTCCTTGAGTGCAGATAAGGAATGTGACACGCCGCTGCCTGGGTGCTTGCAAGCCAACATCCCAAATGCTCCTTTTCTCAGAACCAACTGGGTGCTGCCCCTGGATGGCTGGAAGCCCCCCAGAGAGTCCCCCCTCAATCCCACCAGCAGGACACCCTTGGCCTTCCAGCCTCTGCCTCTTCTGACAAGGAATCTTACAAACACAACCCAGAACTCTGCTAGTCACAAAAGCCTTGTTAGGACTGAGCCCAAAGACCTCAGCACCTTTGGTCCCCTGGAGGGTGGCGCCTGTCCCCGCCCCACTCCCTGGTGGCTTTATGCCACCAAGGGAACAATCCCTCTGTCCTTGAGAAGAAACCCCAGGCCCAGCCACGCTCCTAACAGACTGCAGAATGCCAAATAATTCTTGTTTCACTGGAATATCTGATAAATCACTTCAGGGAAGTGCAGAGGAATCGGGGTGATTCACACAAGCAGGGCAGTACCAGCATGATAAGAACTTGATTATTTTCTTGGGGGCAGCAGGGGACAAGCAGGAATCTGACTTTAGCCACTGAGAATCTTTTCAGGCCCCAGCCTCCACGGGAGGCCTGCCTCTGCCTCGGGTCACAAGCAGCGGGAGGCCAAAAGTGACACCATTCTTGTTTGTAGAGGGAAAGCCGACTGCTGCTGGCCTTTTTTAATCTTAAAATCTGAATTTATGGGCCGCAGCAAATTTACATATCCCTGCCACAAATCCCCACCCATTTCCCTATAGCTCAAAAGCCAAAATTCCACACTGTATTCTCGTTATATCTAAACGGAAATTCCAGAGAAGTTGTCTGGCATGGCCAAAGCGGACCAGCCTTATGAAAATACCCAGAAAGGTGACCCATTTAGTCAAAAGAGCTTTCAGATCTCCATGAGAAAAGGAATTCATGCCAGCATAAAGGGCCTTCAGAGAGGGAGAACAGGAGTGTTGTGTTCACGCCCAGACCGCGCTACAAACCAGCCCCAGCGATTTCTGGGGAAGGCTGAGCCCGGAGCAGGCCGGCCAGACCAGCTTCCTTTCTTGGGAGTGCTGTAGAAGCCCTTGGGGACACAGGTCCGGCTCTGGAGCAGCTTGGTGGAGCTCCGAGACACAGCGAGGCTCCCTGAAGGTGCGCTGGAGCTGCTGGCCTGAGTGGGAGCAGCCTGTGCCAGGGCGGCCGCACTGATACAGGCCAAGTGCCAGCCAGGCAAGAAAGCTTCTTCTGCTCAGCCACAGACACAACCCAACACACTCCCACGGTTAAAGTTTAAAGGTGGCAGAAAGAAGGACGGAGGGTGAGGTCATTTCGGAGAGGGCACAATTGTGCCAATGGTACTGTCACCAAGGATCTCCCAGCATAGCTAGGTCTCCACAAGCCCTACCACTGCCCCCTGCAAGTGGGGTGCACCGTGAGCCCCACAGGAGTGCACCCTGGAGGAATGCCAGGAGCACCTCCTCCTCATCTCTGGCCTCCAGGCCTCACAAGCAAAGCCCTGCATGGCTGTCCCAAGCCGCCTTCAGCTGGTCCCCACTCTCCAAACCTGCAGTGAAATCACTGGGCACCAAATAAAGGCAGGGAAAGACCCAGAGATGCCCCAGAATGGAAAAGAAGACCCCAGCACTGGAAGAGGCATGGTCAATGGGCCGAGAAAAGTTTTGTTTTGTAGAAGAGAATTTCAATTTCACATTAATCAAGCTCAAGTAATGTTTCAAACTAAAAATCAAAACAAAACAAAAAACAAAAAGAGAACTGAACTAAGGCTGCATGAATTCTCCCATTATAGTGTATCTAGTTTACTTTAAGTGTGAAACCAAACTTTGAGATTAAAAAAAAAAAAATACTCTGCAGTTTGATGCAGGCAAACATCACACCTGGCATGGGAAGGGAGGCTGATTTGAGCCTCAGTGTTCTCATCTGTAAAATGGAAATAAATACAAAGCCATTCACTTTGCAGGGTTCATAATGAGGACTAGAAGCAATAAAGGTAAGGCACTCAGGACAATACTTAGCAGGCAGCAGCCATAGGAAAATGCTAGATACTGTGTGAGAGGATGCACGTGCACACCTCAACACTCATTACACAGACGTCTTCATTGGCATGCATCCTCGGAAAAGCCGAGGAATATGCAGGAGGAGGACGAGGGTCCTCCTTACCTACCCGCCTACCGATGCCAGGCTTTTATGATGGCGGGAAGGAGGAAGTCAGATGCTCTGTCAAAATAATTCAGACCTATAACCAGTCTCAAGCAAGTGAAAAATCAAACCGCGTTTTGCTTATAGTACAAGAAAATCTTAACCAAGGACATTCTACTGCACAGAGACTGGTCAAAAGGGGATCAGGGAAGGTAACCATTATGTTTGTAACCAGACAGAGGGTGTAAGTAAAATCCCATCGATTTTTTATGTTATAACTGAACAGTTTGCAGAAGAGTTATAACAAGTGTCTACGGCTTATCAAATGAATGTATTTAAGACAACTGCTGTATGGCTCTTGGAAGAACGGTAGCAAATGCATGTACAGCACAGTATGTTTTGGGATGAAAAAAATCATGCACTAAGTGGACAGAATGAAAATACCCAACAGTTCCGTCCTTTACACCACGTATAACTACTCTCATGTGCTGCTTTATCACTTTAGTATAAAGAGAACCATTTGGTTTTCTAATCATCTTTCCCCAAAACTCTCTCCCTAGAACACAGACTCAATTTCCCAAGAAAGGTGAGCAAAACACTTAAAAAATACAAGGCCACTTTCCAAGCTCCAGAAGAGGAACGTGCTGTTGTTTTTTATACAGTAACCCGAGCCGATCTGGTGATTATTGAACATGTTTAATGGATAACTAGACTTACAGCAGTAATGAAGGATGGCTTCTAGTAGAATGTCATGAAAGGCAATTTTAATCATTATAAGAGCAGGAAATAGCACGCATTTAGACTGAAATGGCTCATTCCAATGGGTTTATTCATTTGGTTCAACTTCTTGGGGGAAGGGGATAGAATTATAGATCCACCTCCTTAACTGAGGATAACTAAAGATCAAAACTGAATGGAAAAAAAAGCACCAAACGGGGGTAGGGGGTGAAATGAAGAAATACAGGCCCTCAGGGGCCTCCAAATAGGGTACATATACCCCAAGGGCACACAAGATAATTCATTGGAGCACAGGAAAAAACAGATCTTGTATTTGGATTTGTCATCTAAAATGAAGATAAGTTTTACTAATATTTAATATACAGACTGATAATAATATATGAATGTAGCTTATAAATTTGCATATATAAGAGGCACATTATCATTTTTTACTGGCAGGAATGACTGGAGTAACAGTCAAGAGGACCCCAGATCAGATGTTGGATCCGTTTCAGCTGGGTTCACCTCCCCCACACCAAACACCCTCAGGGAAGTTGCCTGGCTGGCAGCCTCTAGCCTCAGAAGGCCCTTTGTGAGACAGCTCCTGTCACCAGTGCCACTCCTCTGACCTCCACGTGACAAACTCTTCCACTGCTGTGCCTCACTTGGCTAACTTCACCTGCTTAATTCTAATGAGGCTGTAAGTCCCAGCTTAAAGGCCACTCCCTCCAGGAAGCCCTCCGGACTACCCAGCCCAGCCCGGGGGAAGGTGATCCTCCCACTCCCAGGGCTTGCCCTCTAAATCTTCACTACCTACAGCGTGGCCCACCATTCCACCACCACCACCACCACCAACAGGAGCAACTGGGAGGGGGCCGGAAGTCCCGAACTTCAGCCTTCCAGCCTTCACACCTGACCTGCTGAATCAGACCTACACTTTTACCAAAGTCCCTAGGTGATCAGTGTGTGCCTGAAGGTTTAGGAGGACACTTTCTGGTTACTCCCTCCTCTGCACTGAGCAGTATAGGACGCAAGCCGTGACTCTCATCCCTGTGGTCCTAACACGGGGCCTGGCCCAGAGTTGGTCTTTCTTAGCTTTACTGAATAAGGAAAGGAAGAAAGAAAGGAGTTTAGGAGGCATCTTCCTCACAAGTTCCAAGCTGGGGGAGAGGGAATATCTAACACTAGATGACAGCAGTAGGACTGGCTGAAGAGCAGATGAAAAACTAGACAAAGTCCTAGACTTTGGTTCAGAAGCATATTGATATTAATAATGATAATACCAGCACCATGCTATAAACTCCACTTAGTCACATATAATGCTCTCAGCAACTAAGATAAGAACTAATATTCTCCATTTTACAGATGAGGAAACTGAGGCTCAGAAAGGTTAACGCAGTGGACCAGAGTTACACAGCTGTTGGGGAGCAGAGTGGGGCTTAGAATCCTGGCAATCCAGCTTCAGACGCATACCCTGAACCCTTCGGCTCTATCTACTATAGCCTAGTATATGCTGACCCAGAGCCCATTTATGGAGAAAGCAGATGACTTGGTACCCCCACCCCACCCCTGGCCATGAAGCCACTGCAGCCAAGGCCCAAAGGCTCTGAGCCTGAGCGTCTGTTGCCAAAGGAGCAAGGCAGCCATCCTCAACTACCCTGTGCACCGGCCTCAGAGCACAGAACTGGTGTCCGGGCAAGAGGGGAAGGGGCAGTGCCCAGGAGACGTAATGTGGGTCCACACCGAAGCCCTCCCTTCAGCGCGCAGCCCCTCCAGGAATGAAGGCAGCGGCTGCCTGGCACGCTGGCTCCGCTGTGGCAGGAGGAGCTCCGCAGAGCCCGCTGCCATCTGGAAGTGATCTGGCCCAGAGATTCCTGAACGGGGTGGAAGGCTGGAATGACCAGCCGCCCCAAGCTCCAGTCCAGGTCTCGGAAACAAAGCTGGTATGAATGGGCCCCAGAGGCAGCCGTAACGTAACCAAGGGGCCTCCCCTTCCAAGGAGGCCAGTCCACAGCCCTATTTAGCAAGCAGCAGCAACACTAGCCAACCAAGCTGCTCTCCCCAGCGCGGCCCCAATTTCAAATGTCCTTTCAGCTTGCAAACCTTCCAGCGTGACTTTTGAGAATACTGTTGGCCAGGAATTTATTTATTGAGTAAACACTCACGCAGCACTTACTATGTGCTGCTCCAAACATTTTTTTAAAATATTGACTTGTTTAATGTTTACAACAACCGTTTAACCGTTGTCATCCCCATTTTAGTGATAAGGAAACTAAGGCACAGATGTTTCTTAGCAGCTACTTACCTAGTGGCAAGTGGGATTTGAACCAAGAATCCTTGCTCTTAACTACTGTAAGATCCACATCTCGTACCGTTACTTTGTTGCAAAAGGCCCAGAACTTGTTAATTGTGACAAAGCATGCAACTTTGGTACTTTTTTAAAAAATATTTTTTTTTTTTTTTTTGATACAGAGAGAGACAGAGCATGAGAGGGGGAGGGGCAGAGAGAGAAAGAAACACAGAACTGGAAGCAGGCTGCAGGCTCTGAGCTAGCTGTCAGCACAGAGCCCGACACGGGGCTCCAACCCACGGACGTGAGATCTGACCTGAGCCGAAGTCGGAGGCTTAACCGACTGAGCCACCCAGGCACCCCAACTTTGGTACTTTTAAAGCATTCTCTATACTACTTTCACCTGAAAGACTTACTTGGCATTTGCTAGGTAGTTCAGGAAAGAATAGAATTCAGGACTACTGGATTTGTATGTTGTTTGGGTGGGGGGCGGGACAACAGGAAGGGAAGGGGGCTGAGTGCCATGGTGACCCACCACCCTGGAACCTCTGCCCAGTGACCCAAGGTCTTGGGAATACACACCCCGCCTGCTCTGGAGCACTGGCCTGGCACAGGCACCTTAAGTAAACATTAGGGTCAGACCGCATCCTCTGAAAAGGAAAGAATTCCTTTTTCTAAAGGATCAAACCAAAACACACCACCCAAACTTCTAGGCAGCCAGGATTGTCATTCTTGGGCTGGGAGACCCCCTTTTTCTCCAAATTGGCTGAAAGCTGCCAGTGTCAGAAAGGTTTTTGGAAAAACAAGTAAATAAAACTGCCAGCTCCTGGCAGGCAACTAGAATTATTTATGCGGAGGCCTCACTATGAACTGCCCAAGACAGAACAAGAAACTGAAGAAAACCTTCAACTTTTGGATGCAGCCTCGTCTGGGCCCACCTTACAACAAATCAAAATGTGAATAAACAGCCAGAACTGTCTTTCGGCGACCTCTAGGCAGAAAAGCCAGTCCTCGGGCAGCTTCTGACATCTCACGTCTCAGAGCTGGACGCCTGTATACGAGTCACGATTCCCAACAATGTACACTGTTGGAAGTTATCCAAAGTATACAGAACCCAGTATCCATTCAAAGATACCTCCCCAGATTATGGAGTAAAACACCATCCATTAAGTGGCAGGAAATACCACCCCAACCCCACCCCACCCCCCAAAAAAGCGCAGTGAACGCAGGGCAGCCATTCCCTTAACAAGTTCATCTGATGCAAGATGCAGACTGACGGTGCTCACCTCCTGACCGGACTCACCTCATGGGACCCTCATCCCAGTTCAGAGGATTCATCCTCCTCTCACTGAAAGCCTTGAGATCCCCTCTTTGTTCAAGACTTTGTTCAAGGCTCAAAGTATGAGTGTCCAGCTGCTACCCCAACATCCCGGACTTGCAAAACCTGGTTTTGGGGGGCTCTCTGGTTGGGGGAGAGGGGCTGTATTTCACTCATTTCTGACACCGAAAAGCAAGTCAGTTAAGAGTCAATTTCACAACTGGCCAGACCCAGCGTCCAGTCACCATTTACCATTGGGGTGACCTCTGCAAGTTACTTCATGCCTGTTTCCTCATCTTTAAATGCAGATAATAAGGGGCGCCTGGGTGGCTCAGTCAGTTAAGCTTCCAACTTCAGCTCAGGTCATGATCTCACGGTTGGTGAGTTCGAGCCCCACATCAGGTTCTGTGCTGACAGCTCAGAGCCTGGAGCCTGCTTCAGATTCTGTGTCTCCCTCTCTCTCTGCCCCTCCCCGACTCATGCTCTGTTTCTCTCAAGTGTTTCTAAGCACTTGGGCAAGTCCTTTACCCTCCCGGTGACTTGATGAAGTGGAGCATTATATAGACAAGGAAAACAGACCTTGAGGATTCAAGGTGGTGAACAACTGGGTTATGAACAAAACACACTTAACACCTAATGTGTGCAACCAGACTGGAGCCAGGGTCCTTGTCAGCACAATGCGACATGGCTGATCTGAAGTCCGAGCTGGATGTGACTTTTTTCAGAAGGGCCATGACCCAGAACAGCCCCAGGAGCAGGGAGAAGAGGCCTCAGGCATCGCCCCCGCGGGACTTCTGGCACTTGGCAAGTCTCCCTCCTGTCTTCAGAGGCTGGAAAACCTGTTTACTGTGAGATCTTTCTGGAGAGCAACTAGGCAGCCAATGACAGGACTCATAAATGTGGTCACACTCTGACCCAGGAATGCCACTTGGGGGAATATAATCCAAGAAATAATTTTAAAATAAAACAAAACAATGTAGTCTGTGGTGGGAAGAGGTCCACAGCAAGAAGTTGCCAACAGCCCAGAAGTCCACAACCAGAGAAGGGGCGGCTAATCCTGGAATGTCAAGACAATGGAAGATGCTATGTCCTAGGTGGGTTCAGAATGAAAATGGGATCGAAGTCTAGAATGGGATCCCCAAGTTCAGGGCAGTGATGGGATGCCACGCTGGAGCCAGCCCAGCCTCTATAAACAGTTGGTAAATGAGGCAGTCCAGGATTTTCTGGTGCTGTGGTTTCAATTGTTTGTTTGTTTTGTTTTGCATTTTTAAAGAGATTTCATGTTTGGATACTCCTGGTTTGCTTTAAGTTTCTTTGTTCAGTTAATTAAATAAATACACATTTTTAAAACAAAGAAGTGATCCAAGTTGAGCTCAGGCTGGCCTTAAGTTTTCCCCAGAAGTAAAGCTGGTTTCTGAAAAGGGAAGAATTCCAGGGTAATTCTGGGGTTCATCTTACACAGTTATAGGAGATGGGACACCCCTAAAAAAGAGGCAGCATGTTACACAGCTCTGCAGAGCAGCCACCCTGGATGGGGCAGCTGACTGGGCGGTGACAGCTGCAGGGGCCCAGGAAGCAGGAAGCGGCCCTACCTGCTGGGGCAGGTGTGGGGGAAGGGGAGGGAGAGGAAGGAGGAGACTCAGCCTAGAGGGAACCCCTTTTACCGGAGAAAGTTGCAGCAGCCACACCCACCACCCTTTCTTCCAATCACAGGAGTCACTATAAGGCCTAGTTTTCTCCAGAAGAGCCCAGAAAGAGACCCCAGACCCAGGCCTGGGTCCACTCCTCCAGCAAGGTGCTCACCTGGCAGAACTCACACATGCATGCACACACACATAGGTGCACACACTTTCTCTGCACACCCATGCTGTGTACACACTACATGCTTATACACATATGCTGTGTACACACGCATACTCGGCACACATAAAAGCGCACACACACACACACACACACGCCTACACACTACATACCCCTTCCCCCTACAGTCACAGCCCAGGCCCTCAGCAGCCTTGTGACTTTCCAGGAAGTTTTCAACTACTCCAGGTCCTAGTGGGGACCTGACCCTCATTCTCTCTTCCCAGCGGAGAGGAACCTGACACCAACTCCCTCCCCCTTCTCAGGAAGACCCAGTGTGGGGAAGGTTAGGAGAGGAAGGCAAAGTCTCCTTTCATTGTACCCGCTTCCTTCAATTCTCTTCCTACTCCCAAGACCTCGGACAAGTCAATTAACCCTCTGGACCCCCACCCCCACCCCCACCCCCGCCCTTGTCTGTAAAAATAGGTCTAAGGACATCCCAATTCCCTGCTTGTGTAAGGACTGAGAACTTGGAAGACTTCTGGCACACAGCGCGCTCAAGTTTGGGCTCTCCCTGCAAAACAGTAGTTACTATACCACCACTGTCCCTAAATTATCACTGCGGCGGCAGAGCTGGCTCACCCCGAGGCACCCAGCCAGAGCTGAGCAGGGAGCAGAGGGAGCGAGGAGGACACACCCCCGCGGCTCCCCTTCCCACCTCCCGGCCCACACCCAAGCCAGAGGCGGCGGGGGAGGGTACCAGGTCGCCGTCCCCACCTGGGCAGAGAGGCCCCAGGCTCGGAGAACTGTCCCTCCCCAAGTCTCCCGCCAGGCGTCAGAGCCACCGCCCATTCTTCGGCAGCTGAGCGCACTAGCCTGGACGCAGCGGGGAGAGCGCTTTGGGGAACATCTGACCAGGGGCCCCACTTCCATGGACCATAGACCAGAGGTTTCCAGCTCCCCCGAGGGGCACCGCGGGTGCAGAAAAATGTCACGGCCTCACCTCTCCCCGTGCAGCCCCGACCCAAGCCCGGGATCCACAGCCCCCCAAGGACGCATGGCCAGGCGCACGGCGGGGAGCCAACACACGAAGTCCCAGCCCAGGGAAAAAAGCCCTGGGAAGGGGGCCTAGGTCTCCTGAGCCCCCACTCGCTGGGGGGACAACGCCCCCGCCTCAGCGCCCACACCCAGCCCGCGGCTAGGGGTGCAGTGGGGGCGTGCGGCAGGGGGCCCCCAGACTTCCCCCAGCGCACGCGCGGGGGAAGGCGGGGTACACCTCGGCACCCGCCCGGGCTAGGGCACTCACCGATGGACACGAGCTTGATGCTTTCACGGTCCAGGAATTCGAGCGCCACGGACACGTTCTCCAGCTGCATCTGGCGGAAGGTGGGCCGCTGGTGGTACTTGCGGTACATGCGTTTCTGGCTGAGCACCTCGAGCAGCGCGATGAGCCGCAGCCCATCGCTCAGGTCGGTCTGCAGGTTTCCGATGCGTTTGTTCACACACTTGAGGTGCTCGTTGCACCAACGCGTGAAAGTGTTCTGCTGGATCTTCTTCCACGGCGCGTCCTCCGCCAGGTCCTTCTCAGTTACCGGCATCCTGGCGGCGGGGAGAGCGCAAAGCGCAGCGACTGCCGGGTACTGGCGTTGGAAGGCCCAAGGGCCGGGAAAGCGAGAACCGAAGCAGAGGGGGAGCGGGGCTCGAACTCGCTGCTACTGGAGCCGCGACCGGGACTGCTCTGCAGCCGCCTGCCCCTGGCCGCGCGAGGCGTCTGAAGTGGCGCCTGCGCACTGAGTCGACCCGCCCTCGAGGCCCCGCCCCGTCCTCCAGCCCCTCTGGTGTTCTCGGACCACGCTCGCCCCCTGCGGTCCCAAGCGTGCACTGCACCGCACCTCATGGCCTCCAAGGTGTCCAGGGACCCCGCTGCTCTCCGTGCTCACCACCTCGGCGAAAGGAAGCCAGGGGATAGACTTCGGATTAAGGGGAAGATCACAGTCTCGGTCCCGGTCCCCGGAGTAAGGGACGTGCAGGATTGGGGGGAACGGCGACGTGGGCCATGAGAGAGGGGAGTACTTGATCCACCTATAGGTTCAGTAAGGGTTTTTATTGACCTCCTGCTGTGTACCGGACAACAGTGTTAGGCACTGGAGGACACGGAGAAGGAATGGACATTTTACTATTCGTAGTTATTAAACTCACATGAATGATGATAGTATCATCAGTAGCATTTATTGAGTACCTATCGTGTGGGAGCTCTTCTTAGTGCTTGAGAACTAATGGTAGGATATTTTTAAATCAACTGATTAGCAATCTTAAGCTCATCTACAACCTTAATTCCTCTTTGCCACAGGTTCTGGAAATTAGGAATTGAACATCTTTAGGGACTGTTATTATGCCTACCAACATCGTATATTGAGTACCTGCTGTGTACTCCCCAGGCCCTGTGCTAGGTGCTGAGATATGGCAGAAACCCAGGCCAGACCTCTATTTTCAAGAGCTGAATAATTATGAAAGTAGCAGCTAGCTTTTCCTGATTTCCTTTTTACCTGCTCTGCCCCTGTGCTAAGAGCTATGCTAAGCAGTTCCTTTGCTTTTGGCCACACCTGACAAGAGTTAACTGAGAGGTTAAGGGACTTGCTCAAAGCATACAGTACAAACAGGACTGGAATGCAGGTGTGTGCGAGAAGCACAGTGTCCTGGGGCCAACAAGAGACACATAACATAGGTTTAGGGACAGGGATCTTCCTGGGGAATCTGAGTTGGGCAGGATGGAGGTCAAGGGCTTCCAATCTGAGTTGCCCAGAGCCAGCAGATTGGTGGTTGCAACATTTATACAAACAAGTCATTTGCATACAACACTGGAGTGCTTTGTTCAGATTGCCTCACTCACTGGAACGCTCAAAACAGCCTTAGGGGGAGAATGGGTCACCTGGTCCTGGCCCATAGTAGGTACAAAATAACTATTTGACGGACTGTTCCACTCCTTTAGTGATTTTTTTTAAACCTTTTAATTTATTTTTGAGAGACAGAGTGAGCAGGGGAGGGTCAGAGAGAGAGGGAGACACAGAATCCGAAGCAGGCTCCAGGCTCTGAGCTAGCTGTCAGTACAGAGACAGACGCGGGGCTCGAACCCACGAACCGTGAGATCATGACCTGAGCCAAAGCCAGACGCTTAACTGACTGAGCCACCCAGGCGCCCCTCTACTCCTTCAGTGATTAAGTGAAGAGATTTGTTAGAAGTCAGCTGGTACCGACTAGGCGATGCTGGCCTTGAATCTGATTCTAACTACAAAGTCTGTACAATGGCCCCTCTAAGGGACCCCTGAGAACCTCAGTCTGGATTTTGCCTTTGTCCAGACTGTATCAGCCCCAAATTCCCTAGAGGCAGTGTTGGTAACCTTTGCCCTCCTCATACCCAAGGCTCCTGGTTCCCCATGCTTTCTCCACCCAAACTCATCCATCAAAACTTATCAGCCAGTGTCTCACTCCCCAGAGCACCTGCCCCTGCCAGGAAGACGGGAGCTAATGTGCTAAGGCCTCCTCTCTTATATAATTGTTTTCATCAGGTCTTGACACAAATGACTGAACAATTCTGCGTGTAAATATCCAGTGCGCCTCCCCCGGAGCTGAGACACCCCGTTTTAGGACGAGTCTAGTGATTCCACCCAGTCAGAAGAAACCGAAGAGTTCTCCAAGGAGCCATTCACGGAGGATGAAGGGGCCTCAGCAATCACGGCAGAGGGGGGCGGCCAGTGGCTTCAGAGCCGAGGAGAGGACGCACACAAGGTCTTCAGATGACTTCTTATCCACATTTGATAAAAGATAAGAGCTGAACAACTCAGGTGGGCATTTCTGCAGGTAGCATTGTAGCCAATACATTTCACAGTTTTGCCCAACAAGGCCTTTATTTAACAAATACCAATCCCTGCTTTCTAAATTCTGTCCTAGGTGTCTCTGATCTCCTGGTATAGAACTGCCCCAAGTGGGAGAGTGTAAAGAAGTGAGAAGCCCAGGCTCTGAGTGTGACCTTTGGCTATTCTGGCTCCGTGAAGTTGAACAAATAGCTTCTACAAGCTCCAGGCTTCTGGTCTAGGTAGTGGAGATAACACACCTCTTCCTAGGGTGCTTACATAAGGCAAGCAATACTCTTAGCATAGTGCCTGCCACACAGTAAGCGTTCTGTAAGTGTAGCTGGAAACCAGGCAAAATTAACAGACTGCATGAGCAGTCCCTGAAAAACCCGGAATTAGCTGCAGTTTCCCTAGCTGACTCTAGTCTGTCTCTGTATGAAGCCGTGGCTCCTGTCCATGTTGCTACTCACAGATGTTGACACCAATCGGCTGCAGCCCCAAGAGATCCCGGTCAGAATAAACTGACTGGGAAAACACAAGCAGAGCAGTAGCCCCTACAGGTCGGGGTGGACCTGGCAGGGCAGCAGCAGATGCTCAGACACCTACGAGGAAGAGACTGGCTAAACTTGAGGATAAACTCCGGGTGGAGGACTGAAGCACTGTGAGCCTACTTACTTCTCAACATTGTACAAGTTGCCGGATCAGTAGGGTTGGAACAGTTTCTTCTTTCCAAGCAAGTGTGCGAAAGTTCACCCCATGACCTCCATGCTTTTGCTCAGACAGTTCCCTCCGCCTAGAATGCTCTCATCTCTCCTCCCAACGTGGGAAACCCATGCCTGTCCTTTAGTCTTCACTCTTTTTTTAAAATATTTATTTTTGAGGGGGAGGGGCAGAAGTCGAGGGGTAAAGAGAATCCAACACTGACAGCAGAGACCATGATACGGGCTCAAACTCAGGAACTGCGAGATCATGACCAGAGCTAAAGTCGGTGCTTAACGGCCCAAGCCACCCAGGCGCCCCTCCTCTCTTACAGCCCTTGCAGTCATACCACTTATTTTATGCTAAGGTTTAGTTGCTGTTTTCTGTGCCACTTGCTGGAGGGCAACTGTCACATCTGTCTGCTGGCAGGGTGTAGCCTGGGGTTTCAGACCTAATAGAACCTCTACTATCCAATGAAAATATAATGAGAGCCACATTATAATTTTTTTCCACAATATAAATTTTAATTTTCTAGTAATGCTTATGGTATTAAATGTCACTTAAAAAAGAAACAGGTGAAATTACTTAAAATAATATATTTTAATCAATAATAAGATGACCAACTCAGAGCACCTGGGTGGCTCAGCTGGTTAAGCGTCAGACTTCAGCTCAGGTCATGATCTCACGGTTTTGTGGGTCTGAGCCCCGTATCAGGCTCTGTGTTGACAGCATGGAGCCTGCTTGGGATTCTCTCTCTCTCTTTCTCTCTCTCTCTCTCTCTCGTCTTTCCCCGTCTCTCTCAAAATAAATAAACTTAAAAAATTATATAAGATGATCAAGTGTCCTGGTTTGCCCAAGACTAAGGGGTGTCTTGGGCTGCAGACCTTTCATTCAGCCCTAAAACCAGGAATGTCTTGTGACAGCCAGAACAAGTTGATCACTTTACCCAATATATCTGAAACGTTATAGTTTTAACACACAATTCATATTGTTTAATGTACGACTGTCTTCGAAGTCTGACGTGTGTTTTATACTTACAACATGTCTTTTTTTAAAAAAAAAAAAATTTGTTTAGGGGCGCCTGGGTGGCTTAGCCTGCTAAGTGTGCGACTTTGGCTCAGGTCATGATCTTGTGGTTTGTGAGTTCAAGACCCACATCAATCTCTGTGCTGATAGCTCAAAGCCTAGAGCCTGCTTTGGATTCTGTGTCTCCCCCTCTCTCTGCATCTCCCCCCACTTGCATTCTGTCTTTCTCTCTCTCGAAAATAAATAGTTAAAAAATCTTTAATTAAAAATAGTTGTAAATTTAAGTAATCTCTACACCCAATGTGGGGCTCAAACTCATGACCCTAAGACCAAGAGTTGTATTCCCCTCCAATGGAGCCTGCCAGTGCTCGGCTTACAGCATGTCTTGATTCAGACTCGCACACTGCCACCTCCTTTAGCTACTGGGAGTTATCACATTGGACGTTGCAGGTATAGAGATATATCTGATATTGCAATAAACCGGTTACTAAGCTGGAGACACACAACTCTCACCAGGGTCCTGACCTTGGGACCCCACCCCTATATGTGAACCCCACCTCACACTTCAGGATCCCCAGCGCTGTGAAAGGGGGCCCAGGTGAACCTGGATTCTGTGGTTTCTTGGCATCCTGGGGTCCACTGCTACCGTAGCATGTCAGGATATGAGTTACAGTAAAAATAGTAAAATCAATAATAATAATAGAAGCTTCCATTTCTTGAGTACTGCCATTTTCTGATGTAATCATTATAACAACCCGAGGTGATGTTATTATTTCCATTTTACGAGTAAGGTAATTGGGGCTGAGAGGAATAATCGTATGCCTACGGTCACAGACTGACAGCCTGGATACTAAGGAAGGGCTAAGAAAAGCAATAGGCAAGATTAAGAGCAGGGAGCTGGGATTGCCTGTAACCTACATTCATCATATACGTTGGAGGCGGGGGGGGGGTTCTGACAAATGAGAAGCCATGTGTAAAGCGCTTAGCATGCCAGTATCTGTGAGATTATGATATGACCACGTCTGATAATGTCATGATTATGATAGGAATGGACATCAAAGAGCAAAGACTGAAAGTTTCCAAGAGGAACAGAGATGGAGACCCAGGACTTGCAAAATGAACTGACAGCCTCCCTAGTTACATTTTTGCCCCAGGGCGGGGGCCTTTTCAGTTGTAATTTTACACCAAGGTCCACGCCCTGCCAGAAAGAAAGAGAAGCAAACTGTACGAAGAATATTTACCTTTGCTCAGCCTCCACCCGCAGCCCTGGGGCCATGTGGGTGGGTGCCGGGGAGGCACGTCTTCCCCCAAAGAGGTGGCAAAGGCAATGGCAGTTTGAAGGATCGGCCAGCCCTGCCCTAAGACAAGCTGGGGGTGCTGTAGGCAGGCTGCTCTAAGAAGTCACCCCGCTCTCCCACTCACCCGCTGACTAAGGTGGAGCTCACTATGGAATGGGTGACATTCATGAATGCCATTCTTTCCCGGACTCACACAACGTGCTACGTGACTGTGATTTTATCAACATTCCCTCCTTGAATCCTACCGCTGTAGTAAAGGGCCACTTTCCCAAGTGCCTGAGCACTTCACATCCATGACTTTTCTTCTTTAATCTTTGCAAGAACTCTGTGAGCTTGGTGCTATTATTATCATCCCCACGTTACAACCAGGGAAACTGAGGCTGCAAATAACAAATTAAGTCACTTGCTCAGGTCCCTTTGGTACTAGGTGTCAGAGTCTGGATTCAAACCCTAGTCTCACCCGCTCCAGAGGTCAGTTCTGAGTCTCTGAGCTCACAGTCCCTCAGAGGCCGGGGCTGTGACCGCCAGAAGCAGTTTGCCTCACGCTGGTAAAGGAATGAAGGCGGTGGCCACCATCCACTGGCCATATGTGTGGTGTTCATTCAGCAGCGGCGGGAAGACAGGGCCTCCTGAGGGCTGTGATTCTCCCCCCTGGGCCTTCCCAGCCCAAGGTGGAACTCTCTCAGAGCACACCCCATCGCACCCTCCCCAGTCTTGCTGGAATCACCAAAAAAAAAAAAAAAAAAAAAAAAAAAGAGCTAGTTTGCAAACGACTGGGCTCTCTTCCTCACCCAGTTTGACTTTGGCTTCTTCGGAAGATTTATGTACGGGACTCGTTTGTTTTTTTTAAAAATGCAGACAAATGCCACAGAGCACTTTTCTGCTAAAGAAAACCCTGTCTAGCACTGCTCACCTGGCAAACCCAGACTGTCATCCAGCTGGAACAGAACTGCCTTTGTGGCCGCAGTGCAGCCGACAAAGACTTTTCCATCCTTATCTCGCGTACTCCCCTCTCCCCCAATGCTCGGCACGCCAGGGTTAGAATTATGACTCTCAGAGCACTCAAGGACAGGGACTGTTTATCTTTATCCCTAGGGTTTAAAAGAGTAGAGGCATTTGTGACCACTCGCTGAATGGCCAGGGACGAGGGACTCACCAACTTCAGAAAGGTTAGGTGACCCACTCTTACACACCGTTAATATCAGAGCTAAGGAGTTCAGCGTTAGGTCCTCGGACTCTGCTGTTTTTTCCAGCACTGTTTATAACAGCCCAGTGTCTCTCATTGCGGGTCCCTCACATTCACCATATACAGCCTTGCTTCTCAAAGTACGGCCCCACAAGGGGCTTGGTCAGCACCAGGGAAGGTCAGGCGCCACCCCAGACCCACTGACTCAGGAGCTGCAGTTTCACATGATCCCAGAAATGATTCTAATGCTCATTATGTTTGATAACTACCACATTACAGTACATCCATCAGAGGGATTACTTTGGTACTTTTTACAAAAGAGTGTGATGGATCTACATAGACTGATTGAAAAGATCTCAAAATGTATTGTTTAGTGGGGAAAAAGAAAAGCAACTTACAGACCAACATGAATTTTGACAATCCAATTTATGTACCCATTTTTCATTTTTTTATAAATTTACTTTTTTAAAGTTTATTTATTTAGAGAGAGAGAACGTGCACAAAAGCAAGGGAAGGGCAAAGAGGGAAGGGGAAAGAGAGAGAATCCCAAGTGCTAAGAGCATGAAGCCTGACGTGGGGCTCGAACCCACAAACTGCGATATTATGACCTGAGCTGAAACCAAGAGTCAGATGCCCAACCAACTGAGGCACCCAGGTGCCCCTATGTACACATTCTTTTAAAACAAAAATAAAACTAATATATGTTAATATATGCACTGGGCTAATCAGCCCGGCAGCCCAGTAGGGCACCAGTCTAGCAGGGGAGCCCATATAGCAATGGGCTAGATCAAAACGTGGTGCCAGTTAATTTGGGCTTCCACGTGGGACAGCATTGTTGGAACCAGTAGGAGAAAAAGCATCCGCTGAGGGAAATTAGAACCTTCTCTTTCTAGCAGTAGGGGCAACTCTTGGCTGTGCCACTAAGCCAGAGTCCAGCTGGGTGACAATTCTCTCAGGTCCTTGGTCATGTCAGCTTATCCTTGGTCAGAGCTACGCGCTCCCCTGAGCCCTTGTGATCTGTGAGTGTGGCACCTGAGTCACATGCCCTTTAATACAGGCACCAAGGGGCAGACTGCTTGGACAACTGTAATTCCTGGATAATTCCAAATAAGTTAAAAGGTCAGCTTTCATTCTGTGCATGTAACAAATCCTTTATTTGGAAAGAAAGAGGAATGATATATTTTATTGTAACAGAAAATCAGTTTCTCCACATCTTGCCTCACTAAATTTTGAAAAACTGATTTTAAAATATTAAGTTGAGGGATTGTCAGATTATTAGCCTGTGCAGGGCAACTCTGTGTCTCAGTCAGAGTCTGTATGTGGATAGGAAAACAGAGAACGCTGGAAGGACCTATAGGAAACAATGAATCAGGCAGTCACTAGCCGGTGATGTTATAAGAACTTTTACTTTCAGGGCACCTGGGAAGCTCAGTAGGCTAAGCATCCCACTCCTGATTTAGGCTCAGGTAATGATCTTGCAGTTTGTGGGTGGGTTCGAGCCCCGTGTCCAGCTCTGTGCTGGAAGTGTGGGGCCTGCTTGGGATTCTCTGTCTCTCTCTCTCTCTGCCCCTCCCCCACACATGCTCTGTCTCTGTCCATCTCTCAAAAGTGAATAAATGTTAAAAAAAAATAAGAAAAAGAAGAACCTACGAATATACATAGCTACATAGCAGAATCTCAAAATAATTATGCTAAGTGAAAGGAGCCAGACAAAAAAAGAATACATACTGTGTGATTCCACTTAAAGAAAATTCTAGAAAGTATAAACTAATATATATATTTTTTTTAACTTGTGGGGGAGAAAGAGAGAGAGAGAGCGTGCATGCATTATGGAGGAAGGGCAGAGGGAGAGAGAGAATCCTAAGCAGGCTCCATGCTCAGTGCAGAGCTTAACACAGGGCTCGATCCCACAACCCTGGGATCATGACCTGAGCCGAACTCAAGAGTCTGATGCTCAACCGACTGAGCCACCCAGGCACCCCTGCAAACTAACTATAAT
The DNA here is from genome assembly GCF_006229205.1 of Suricata suricatta. Classification (NCBI taxonomy): domain Eukaryota; kingdom Metazoa; phylum Chordata; class Mammalia; order Carnivora; family Herpestidae; genus Suricata; species Suricata suricatta. The sequence continues at coordinate 25,277,393 of NC_043711.1, read as the reverse complement.
GACAGAGCAGATCAGTGTGTGCCTGGGCTGTAGGGGGGTAGGTGAGGAGAGATGGGTGGGAGAGATTACGAAAGAAGATGAGGAGACTTATAGGAGTGATAGATATGTTCCCCGTTTTGACTGTAGTCAGAGTTTCATTAATATATACATGCATGTGTGTCTGTGTGTGAGGTTGGGGGGGAATGTGTAAACACATCACATTGTGCACTTCAAATATGTGGCAGTTTACTGTGCACTTGGGTGGCACAGTCGGTTGAGCGTCAGACGCTTGAGTTCAGCTCGGGTCATGGTCCCAGGGTCAGGGATCCAACCCTCATCAGACTCTTGCTGGGTGTGGAGCCTGCTTAGTGCTTAGGATTCTCTCTTCTCTGTCCTTCTCCCCTGCTCGCTTGATGTCTCTCACAAATTAAAAGAAAAAAAAAAAAGAGGAAAGAAGGAAAAAAAAGAAAACAAGTCTGTTTAACTTTTACAGACAGAAAAAAGCAATAAGGATTCAAAGGCACACCCACATAAAAATGTGTGCTCTTTCACTACATCAGATGTTTGTCTTCTAAATCTAGTCTCCCCTACCCAACACTGCAGAGAATAACTTCAATAAATGTGCTCTTTAATTCAACTTGTTTAGAATGATCCGTTCCGTTCTCTCCCCCACGTCCCCCGCCAAGCTCAAACTAGGTGGGATCCTGCTGAAATGGAGTCAGATAAGATTTCCTCACCACCCATGCACCAGGATGGCCCAAGCTTCTCCCCATGGAGGTTACAGGCTGTGAGGAATGTGATGACGTGTTTACTTTGGAGCAGACTTTGGCCCGTGAATGTGCTCTCTGCTCAGACCAGAATCAGCTCCTGATAGGAGATAGGCCCTTCCAAAATATCTGGAGGTCAGTCCTCTCTCCAAAGGCCCTGGGGTAGATCTTTAATGATGGGAGGGAAGGGTTAGAGCTAACACAGAGCATTTTTCCCTGGTGTCCCTAGAGCCTAAACTGGGAACGCTGCTGGCTACAGAAACTCATTGAGAAGTATATGAGAACAATTAGAATGTGATTGGCCGGGCTCAGCGAGGTCTCAGAGGGTCCCCTGTTCTCCAAGTATGAGAGGCGTGCACCTTTCTTGGCCTCCACAGTTGACCAGTCATATGATCCCAAGTTAGTTAGGACCAGAGGGAATCCACTAGGCCAGATAGCTCTCCAAAATGCAAAACTTCTCTAGTAATAACAATGATAATCATAACAAAAACTGCCCCATGTACTGAGCAAGGGTTTTATGTCTACTGCCACATGCAACCCTCACATACCTCAATGAGATAGTAACTAAGGCCCAGAGAGGTTAAGCAAGCAGCCCAAAGGCATCCTGTTAACAGATCTGATTCCAGAGCCCAACTCTGAACCAAGGCACCATATTGCCTCCCAGGAGGCTGTGGGAAGTCCATGCATGGCAGATTCTGGACTCACACAGGTTCAAATCCCTGCTCAGCCACTGATGAGCTGTGTGGGAATAGCAGTCATATCCACCTCACACGGCTGTGCTGAGGCGCTTCTGAAATAATGAAGGTAACGTGGGCTGTGCACATGGCAGCTGGTCAAGAAGGAGTCGCTGTCATCATCATTAACATCCTCGTGGCCCAGAAGGATCTTCATCCAAAACTCCTAACTTGATCCCACTGAGTCATAGTTACAGACATTCACATGGTTCACTCCCGCGCTTCCTCAAATCTGGACTCAAGTCCCGTGTTCTGTGAGGCCTTCACCACCGCCCCATATAAACTGAAAACTCCCTCAAACCTCCCGTGGCAACTCCCCACCCTCCTTTTCTGCCTTATTTTTCTCCTTGGCACATATCACCTTCTAGTGGATAGTGCATCAACTATATATATACTATGTAACTTATTGTATGTAACTTATTGATCTCATCTGTATTCTTTTTTTAAATTTTTTTAACTTATTTATTTTTGAGAAACAGAGAGAGACAGATCATGAGCAGGGGAGGGGCAGAGAGAGAGGGACACAGAATAGGAAGCAGGCTCCAGGCTCTGAGCTAGCTTTCAGCACAGAGCCTGACATGGGGCTTGAACCCACAAAGACCTGGGCTGAAGTTGGACGCTCTACCGACTGAGCCACCCAGGCGCCCCTCATTTGAATTCTTTCTAAATAATTCATGAAGACACCACTCTCTAGAACATGCCTGGCACATAGCAGGTGCTCAGTCAATATTTGATGTAGAATGAATGAATGAACCTGGTGTTCAGATTCTGCTTCTCTTTACCCTTGTAGCATTGATCAAGGTGCTCAGCTTCCAGGAGCCTCATTTTCCTCAGTGGTTGAAAAAGAGCGCTAACATCTGTGCTCCTCAGGGCTCTGGCAGAGTCCACGGGAAGGAAAAAGCTGTGCATGGGAAAGAATCAGCTCTAAACACTCCAGAAATGGTTCCTGAGAGACTCTGATCCATGACACACAGGACACTAGGCACCGGAGGATGCAGACATGCATCTGAAAGCCCCTGCCCTCCAGGAACCTGTGACCTAGGCAGCAGACAGACATGTCAACAAAGACTGACAACCCAGTTAGGCAAGGGCTCTCATCCATAGCAACCCGTGATCAAGCTAAGCACCTTGCATTCACTGTCTCAGGTAGCACTCAGACTTCCATACCATTACCAGCTCATTGTATCCACAAGGAAACTGCAACAAGAAGTTACAAAACAATGGCTTATTCCACACCTGGGTATATACCCAAGGGAAATGCAAATATGCACAGAGACTTACTTGCATGTAAATTTTATAGCCACATGATTCATTCAAGCCGAAAGGCAGGAACAATTCAAATGTTCCTTAAGAAGTGAATAGATACACAAAATGTGGTACATCCAGACAACGGAATATAATTCAGCCATGAATAGGAATGAAATACTGATACATGCTACAACTTGAATGAACCTCGAGAACATGCTAAGTGAAAGAAGCCAGACACAAAACTTATATCCTGTATGATTTATGCTATATGATACGGCCATAATAGGCAGGTTCAAGGTTACCAAGGATGGGGTGGAGAGGCTGGGGAGTCATTACTTAATAGGCATGGCATATATGTGATGTGATGAAAAAATTTTTGAAACTAGAGCTGGTTTTTGCGCAACACTGTTACCCTGTCACTGAACCATGTGCTTTAAAATGGTCCGTTGTATGTTGTGTGCATTTCACCTCCGTGGGCAAAGAAACGGGGACCAGCATTATAAGTAGCAAAGGCTGAGCTATGACCAGAATGCGGCCAGCTCCTCAGAGCCTGTGTGTGACCTGAACTGCAAACCTCAACTTCAGCATTGTGTTTTTCAGTTTGGGAACTTCCATTTGACTCTTTTTTTTATATATATATTCCAGTTTTCTGCTGACATTCTGTTATCTAGTTTCCTGAATGTACTCCTCGCAGTTGTTAGAGTGGCACCTCAAGCCTGTGCATCCATCTGGGTACTACTGATGGGGGTGTATTCTGAGTTTTGTGGCCACAGGCCTCAGGACACCAAACACTGCCAGGTTTGCAGGCCCTCAACTACCACAGTCAGCACCTGCCCGCAAGGGAAAAGCAGCTCCTGATTTCAGGCGCCTGTTTCCGGTCCTTTTCCAGGTGCTCTTGGCGGGCAGGATTGTTGACTTGATACCACTCACCTGCCCCGGTGAGAAGCAGGAAGCACCAGACCCCCATCTCCACCCCCCTGCTGCTCTTCTGCCAACAGATACAGACTTCAAAATTAAAAAGCACAAAAGGAGGGAAGGAGGGAAGGAGGGAAGGAAGGAAGGAAGGAGGGAAGGAGGGAAGGAGGGAGGGAGGGAGGGAGGGAAGGAAGGAAGAAAAGTTAGGTGAAATTGCAGTTTTCAAAGTTGTGTCATTTATTTACTTATTTGAGGGATCTTTCTATTTCATTCCAAGAAATACCATACAGTATAACATCTGAAAGAAATGAATGATAAAAACTTCCACTCACTGAGTACTTTTGAAGGGCTTACTGCATTATGCATTTTACATGTATTAACTCACTTAGTTCTTATAAAAAGTGAAGAGCATGTTTTGCCATCTCTACCACCCTGGTTGAAGAGCCAAGGCCTAGAGAGGTAAAGACATTGGCCCAAGGACACACAGTTTCTATCATGTGGAGCAAAGACAAACCCCGATGTGGCCAAACATTCTTTTTTATGACCTAAGAGCAAGGAATGAGTAATTTTAATGAATTAGAGGATCTAGACTTGAGAGACCTAGAAAGCCTGAAAAAATGAGATCACTTGAAGGAAAAACAGCTAAGGAGGAGGAAGCAATGTTTGAGGGCAAGAAAAGAGTCCTGAGTTTTCTTCGGTGGGCCCCAGCTTTGAGGACAGGTAATGTAACCTCTCAGGCCTCAGTGTCTTCATCTGTAAAATGGGACTGTTTAAAGCACTGACCCCCTGAGCTGACCCTAGGACTCTAGCACTCGGGTCCCTTTCCTATCCCCCTCTCTAAGTGAGGCGATCGGGCTTCCCTGCTGGGGGAGGTTTGGGTCAGGGAGAGGGAACAGGGACTCAGCTTCTGGGTGGGAGCCCCATCCTTCTTTGGAAGGAACCTTAGATGTGGTTGCCAGGGCCTGCAGATGGGGAGAACAGAGAGAGTGCTTTCCCAGGGGAGAATGCTCTTCCCCAGTCCCTGTGGTCCTATAGGAAGCGGGGCCCTTACCATGAAATCACCCCCAAACTTACAGAGAGTACCAGAGCCCTCTGTGGTCAGTCAGTCAGTCAATGTGTGTTCACTGATAACACACCTATCAGTCGGGACTATCCTGGTTGCCAGTGATAGGAACTCAGCTAAAACCCCTAAACCAAAGAGGAGAATTGAGTGGACCCTGTAACCAGACTGTCTGGTATGTCTGGACTCAGGGCCCTAGGTGACATCACCAAGATCGGCCTCACTCCATCCAGGGCCTCGCCTTTCCTTCTGTTGGCTTCCTTCTCAGGCAGCCCCCCACCTCCCATGGTGATAAAGACGCCCTCCCCTCCCCCAGCCACTCCAGGCTGACCTGCTTTTCCAGAACGTCCAGCAAAGTCCCGGGCTGATGCTAGCTGGCTCTGGCAACTCCTCCCAATCCCACCGTCAGAGGGATGTGGGCCCCGCACTGGCCAGAGCTGGACCCCGTGCCCACCCTGCAGGAGGGGGGACCTCTCACCCTCCCCGCAGGAGGGGGGACCGCGTACCCACCCTGCAGGAGGGGGACACTCGCCCACTCTGCAGGAGGTGGGTGCCAGCTACTTAGCTGTTGACAGGAACAGGCGTAAACTCCAGGTTTCCTGAGCCCTTACTGTGCACAGGACACTGTTCCAAGTGCCGCACATGTATTTAAAACCTCACAGAACCCTGTGACGTAAGTACTATGTGTTATCCCCTTCAGGCTGGCGAGGAAACTGAGGCACAGAGAGGTCAGGTGCCTTGCCCCAATCACAGAGCTGGGAGATAGTGAGGCGGAGCCTCACACGCACACGCTCCGGAGCCTCGACACTACACGGATTCTGCTGTTTCTCCCTCCACCCCTGTCCTCGGTCCAGATTGAATCACTTTAGATCCTCAAATGTCTGAGCTTCCGCCCATCTCCTGGCCTTTGCACAAGCTGCTCCCTCTGTCCCGCACCTCCCCTCTCCTCCCCTCCTGGGGAACTCCTACCCGCCCTCAGTCTCTGCTGAGGCAGCTCCTGCTCCACCCTCAGCCTGACCAGGGCCCCTCAACACCTGATGTCCCCAGCGATGGATCACACCTGCCTGTTGCTTGATGATGTGCCCTGCCAGGTGACAGTCCCAAGAGACGGCTCCCGCACTGCTGTTGCCAGGGACGCGCCACACCTGCGCAGCCTCCAAAGTAGTGGCTTAAAACAACACAAGCATGTTCTGTGTCGGTTGTGGAGACCCAGAAATCCGAAATCAGTCTTGCTGGGCTAAGACTAAGCCGTTGGCAGACCTGGCCCCTCCTGGAGGCCCCAGGGAAGAATGTTTCCTTGCTTCTTCCAGCTTCCAGAACCCACCTACATCCCTTGGCTCCTGGCACAGCCTTCCATCTTCAAAGACAGCATGTGGCACCTTCAAATCTTTCTGTCCCTCTGCTTCATTGCCAGGTCATCTGTCTGAAAGAGACAGGAAGACACTCTCTTATGAGCACAGTCCAGGATAATCTCTGTATCTCAAGATCCTTAATCGCATTTGCAAAGCCGCTTTGGCCATAGAAAGTAACAGGCACGGGTGCCGGATGGGGCTGTGCAGAGGGTCTCTCTTGGTCTGCCTACCACAGGGGTGAAGCATGAGGGCTCGAGGCCCGGGTCCTGCTCCTGAACCAGGCGGCTCAACCTCTGACTTGCTGTGTGACCAAGTGGCTGAACTTGCCACAGAGGGCAGAAGGCAGGAGGTGAGCACGCACAGCAGATTGAGGAACCGAAAGCAATTCAGGCTGCCTGCGGATGGGTCCTGAGAGGAGTCATTTGGCGTCAAGCCGCAGCTCTGAGTCAGTTCCGTGTCTGCAAAATGGAGACGAGAAGGGCTTCTTCCTCGAAGCCCTGACTGTTATGGGATTAAATGAGCCAGAACATGTGAAGTACTGAGCAGAGTGCTTGGCACAGAGAAAGTGCTCTGTGAACGTTGGTAGTTCACTATTGTTTTAGTTCAGGTTTCCTCCCAAGCAGACTCTGAATCCAGAATTCAAATGCAAGACCTTTTGAGAAACGATCCTTGGAAGCACTGGCAGAGGGTGTGGCAGATGAGACAGACAAGGAAGGAAGCCCTTCAAGGGTGTGTTAATGAGGGGCCGCCCCTGCCGCCCAAAGGGCCAGGAGCAGGGGTGTGTGCCATTAGTGTGATCACCGGCTCTACTGGAGGCAGCGGGGCTGCTGTGACCTTCTGGGCTACCGCATGTGCAGGCAGAGCATGGCCCTGTCATGACTGAACTTGGTCATGACTTCATTCATGATAAGCACTCACCCAGTGATAAGGTGACCGGAAAGCCATTGGGCAACAAGACTCAGCTGCTGGCAGCTAGAAGTAAGTGGCACAGGCTGAAAGGGCATGGGTGGGCCCCAGCGTGTGCTACAGACCTCACACAAGGCCATCTCTGCCAAAGAACCTTGATCCTTGGTGGGGAGCCTGGGTGGCTCAGTCGGCTGAGCATCTGGCTTCAGCTCAGGTCATGATCTCGCAGTTCATGGGTTCGAGCCCCATGTCAGGCTCTGAGCTAGCTGTCAGCACAGAGCCTGGAATCTGTCTCCCTCTCTCTCTGATCCTCCCCTACTCACACTTCTCTCTCTCTCTCAAAAATAAATGAAATATTTTTTAAAAAGCACCTTGACCCTTGGGACTGTCCACAAAGTGCCATCCTCAGAGGGATGTGGCTCCTTCTGCCATAGAAATGGGCTGGCCAGGACTGAGGCCCCTTCTAGGTCCTGAGGAGGACCTTGACCTCATCTGAGATTCAAAGAGAGGCCTTTTGGGGTGTTTTTCAACCCCGAGACACCCCCTTCCCCACCTCCAGGCCCCGTGATCTGTAGATATAACCTCATCTGTCCTCTGAGAGGTAGAAGAGGAGAATTTAGTGTTCCCTATTAGTCTCCCTGATTCAAAGAGAGCCTGTGATCAAGAGTTAGAAGGGCTGGGCTCTGAATCCAGCTCTGCTATTCACCAGCTGTGAGACGTGGGGCAAGTTACCTGACTTCTGTGAGCCTCCGTTACCTCTCTCTCCATGAATAGTTGATTTTTTTAAAAGTAAACTCTATGCTCAGTGGGGAGCTCAAACTCATGATCAAGACTGGCACACCCCATTGATCGAGCTGGGCAGGTGCCCCTCTTGGTAAATGGCCAATTGGAATAGTACCCATCTGATAGAATTGTGATAAGTAGACAAGTTAGTTCATGTAAAACACTCAGCACAGAGACCAACGTATAGGAAACCATCGACTTCTCTAACTAATATTTAATTCTGATACCCAAGCTTTCTTGCCCAGTACCCTGTTCCCCTCCAGAGCAAATTACCTTGCTATAGTTGGTTATAACTTTCTGGTAACTTTTCAACCCTTTACTAGAAGCTTCCTGAGCCTACAACTCTGCCTCACTTGCTATTTTTCCCAGCACAGCACACAGATATTTTTTAAATGTTGATTTTGAAAGTATTCCTATTTTACAGACCAGGCGGCTGCCAGTGGAAGGCTTCAGGGACATATTCATGATTCCCTCAGTAATGGGGAGCTCCAACAGAGTCCAGCCCATGCTATCCTGTTCCATCTACAATTCTTTTTTTATTAATATTTTATTGTCAAATTGATTTCCATACAACACCCAGTGCTCTTCCCCACAAGTGCCCTCCTCCATCACCACCACCACTTTTCCCCCCTCCCCCTTTCCCTTCAACCCTCAGTTCGTTTTCAGCATTCAGTAGTCT
>NC_043711.1:25241472-25268870 GCF_006229205.1 Suricata suricatta | reverse complement strand
TCCTCTTTGGAGAAGTGTCTGTTCATGTCTTCTGCCCATTTCTTCACTGGGTTATTTGTTTTGTGGGTGTGGAGTTTGGTGAGTTCCTTGTATATTTTCGATATTAGCCCTTTATCCGATATGTCATTTGCAACTATCTTTTCCCATTCTGTCAGTTGCCTATTAGTTTTCTTGATTGTTTCCTTTGCCATGCAGAAGCTTTTTATCTTGATGAAGTCCCAAGAGTTCAGTTTTGCTTTCATTTCCCTTGCCTTTGGGGATGTGTTGAGTAGGAAATTGCTGCGGTGGAGGTCTAGGAGGTTTTTTCCTATTTCTCCTCGAGGGTTTTGATGGTTTCCTGTCTCACATTCAGGTCCTTGAGCCATTTTGAGTTAATTTTTGTGTATGGTGTAAGAAAGTGGTCTAATTTCATTCTTCTGCATGTTGCTGTCTCCAACTACAATTCTTGAGTGCCTTCTGTATGTCAGGCCTTGGACTAGGCACCAGGGAGAGACAAAGAAAAGCAGCTCTCAGCCCTGTCCTTGACAAGCACATAGTTGGTGCTCAGGAAATAGTTGTTGAATTAATGAGTGAAATAAGACAGAGACACCTGGAATAGCTTAGTCGGTTGACTATCTGACTTTAGCTTGGCTCAGGTCATGATCTCATGGTTCGTGAGTTCTAGCCCCTGCGTTGGGCTCTGTGCTGACAGCTCAGAGCCTGGAGCCTGCTTCAGAGTCTGTGTCTCCTTCTCTCTCTCTGCCGTTTCCTTGCTCATGCTCTGTCTGTCTCTCAAAAATAAATAAACATTAAAAAAAAAAAAGAGGAGATAATGCCTTTTTCAAAAAAAAGTCATGTAAATGACCAAAGAGCACATGAAAACATGCTCAACATCACTAATCATCAGGGAAATGCAATTCAAAGCCACAGTGATATTCCCCTCACATCATTATAGCGGTTGTCATCAAAAAGACAAGAAGTAACAAGTATTGGCAAAGATATGGAGAAAAAGGAGCCTTGTGCCCTGTTGGTGGGATTGTAAATTGGTGCAGCTGATATGGAAAACAGTATGGAGGTTCCTCAAAAGAGTAAGAATAGAACTACCATATGATCTGACATTTCCACATCTGGGTATTTATCCAAAGGAAACAAAATTGCTCTCTTGTAGGTATATCTGCACCGCTTATTTGCTGCAGCATTACGCACAATTGCCGAGACATAGAAAATCCTAAGTGCCCATCGACTGATGACTGGATAGAGAAAATAGGTCATGCAAGATTATTCAGCCATAAAAAAGAATGAAATCCTGCCATGTCCAACAACACAGATGGACCTTGAAGGCATTATGTTAAGTGAAATAAGTCAGAGAAAGACAAAACTGTATGCTGCCGAACTCATACTGAAAGTGGACTGGCAGTTGCCAGGGGCAGGGGAGAGGAGGAAATGGGGAAATGTTGGTGCAAGCTGTAAGAGAGTAAATTTTGGGGATCTGGCATACACAGCATGGCGACTATTATTAATCATGCTGTATTATCGGGGTGTCTTGGTGGCAATTAAGTCGGTTAAGGATCCGACTGTTGACCTCAGCTCAGGTCATGATCTCATGGGTTCATGGGTTCAAGCCCCTTGTCAGGTTCTGTGCTGACAGCACAGAGCCTGATTGAGATTCTTTCTCTTTCCCCCATCTCTGCCTCTCCCCCACTCACATGCACTTTCTTTCAAAATAAACAAACTTTTAAAAAATGCTGTATTACTTGAAAGTTGTTAAAAGATTAGATCTTCAATGTTATCACCACAAAAAAAGAAAAAAAATGGTACTTCTGTGAGGGGATGAAGGTATTTATTCACCTTATCATGGTAATCATTCCACAGTATATACATCAAGTGCATCAAATCATCACATCGTACCCTTTAAACTTACCTGTGTTGTATGTCAGTATCTCAGTAAAGGTGTGAAAAAGTGGGGATCATAATGGCTCCCTCACAGGGGCTACTGTGGGATACATTGAGCTCTTGACCATGCAACACCTGGCATAGGGCCCAGACTGGACCAAGGACTTGGTACCTGGGGCTGGTACCGGTCTGTGGGCCTTTCCTTGTCCCCCTTGTCCCCATTGTCCTTTCTCCTTTTTGTCCCCCAACCCTGGCTCACTCCCACTGAGTGCAGTTGTCGCCACCTGCATGAAACAGCCCTGTGCCGAGGCTGGCTTAGTCCTCTCTTCTGCGTTCTTGAAAGAGCCCGAGGTTTAGATGAGCACCCCAGAATGAGGAAGCGCGTATGTTCATTTCAGCCACGGCTAAATCCCCCGACCTGGCACATGATCAGCCACACAGTAAATGCTGGGTGAATGAAGGAAACAGGTGCGCGGGTGGGTGGATGGCTACATGGACAGATGGATGGACACATGGATGCATGGATGGGCAGGTAGTAGGCTGAAAGGCAGCATTTCATCCTGCAGGCTGTGAGCAGTGCTGGGGTGCAAGGCATCCACAAGTGTGTGGCCTCCAGCCTGACCCTTCGGGCCTGAAGAATCTACATCCTGTCCCTGCCCTGGGTGGGGTGTTTGCTCTACGCTTACTTCCACAATGCAATTAAGTGCAAGCACTCTTGGTTCAGGGAGACAGATTCTAGAAAGTCAAGCAGCCCTTCTCTCCCTGACCAGAAAAAGAGTGACAGGATCTTGCCATTCGCCTGTGGCGTCCTCGAGATTGTACGCTCCCAAAGCTCACAGCCCCATCTTTTTATTATTTTCTTTTCTTTTATTTATTTTCTTTTTTTTAAAAAGTTTATTCAGTTTTGAGAGAAAGAGAGAGACAGAGCATGAGCAGGGGAGGGGCAGAGAGAGAGGAAAACACAGAATCTGAAGCAAGCTCCAGGCTTCTAGCTGTCAGCACAGAGCCTGATGTGGGGCTTGAACCCATAAACTGTTAGATCATGACCTGAGCTGAAGTCAGATGCTTAGCCAACTGAGCCACCTAGATGCAACCCCTTTTTAAAAAAAAATTTTTTTTTAATGTTTATTTATTTTTGAGAGACAGAGACAGAGCATGAGTAGGGCAGGGGCAGAGAAAGAGGGACACACATACTCTGAAGCAGGCTTCGGGTTCTGAGCTGTCAGCACAGAAACCGATGTGGGCGAACTCACGAACTGTGAGATCATGACCTGAGCCGAAGTTGGAAGCTTAACTGACTGAGCCACCCAGGCGCCTCCCCATCTTTTTATTTTTCTTTTATATATACCAAAACATTATAGTCACAAGTCTTTGTTTTTAATCTCAGGGATTTCCAGTTTCCTATGACCTCTTCTGAACCCTATTCTCCTGAAAGATAGCAACTACCCAATAGAAATCATATGTATTCTGCTCTTGATTTTTATTTGACATATTACTTTTCCATGACACCAGATATGATTTATTTCTATAACTGCTGTGGCTGTGGCCAGGCCCTTGCTATACAGTAATGCAGTTTTCTTAACCATCCATCATGGTCAGACAACTGCGCGGTTTACAGGGTCTGACTAGTCTGAGCAACGCCGTGGTTGGGTGTAGAACAGTGTGGCTGGTGTGTTACCTTTGTGTAAAATAGGTGGAGCAAAATATATAGATTTACCTATCTGTGCACAAAATACCTCTGGAATGACTCACAAGAAAATGGTGACATTGTTACTTATGGGAACAGCGTTCTGAAGAGACTTTTCACCTGAATCCTTTGGTATCTTTTGCATTTTAAACAAGGAACATGAATTTTTTCAAAGATGGTTAACATTAAAAAAAAAAGTCAAGGTTGGGACACCTGAGTGGCTCAGCTGGTTAAGTGTCTGATTCTTTTTTTTTTTAATTTTTTTTAATGTTTTACGTATTTTTGAGAGAGAGAGATAGCGTGAGCAGGGGAGGGTCAGAGAGAAAGATGGAGACACAGAATCTGAAGACAGGCTCCAGGCTCTGAGCTAGCTGTCAGCACAGAGCCCAATGTGGGGTTTGAACCCATGAACCATTAGATCATGACCTGAGCTGAAGTCGGACGCTTAACCAACTGAGCCACCCAGGTGCCCCAAGTGTCTGATTCTTGATTTCAACTCAGGTCATGATCTCTTTTGGGATTCTCTCTTTCCTGCTGTCTCTGCCCCTCCCCCTCCTCAAAATAAATAAATAAACTTTAAAAAATCAAGGTTTCCTCCTGGAGGTGGAGCCTAGTTCTGCCCTCTGGCACTTGTGGGTGATATAGACCTATTGATTCACTTCCAAGGAGTAGAGTTTCGGAGGTGAAAACTAATAACTTCACAGTGGAGGGGGTCAACAGATACCACCTTAACCATGAGTTCAAGGTGAAGCTCGCCAATGGTGTCAGAGTCCTTCGATTGGATGTGATAAGAAGGTCACTTCACCTCTGTGGTGTTCTAAAAACCTATAGCCCTGATCTAATTGGGAGAAAATCACCAGATGAACTCAGACCAGGGAATATTCTACCGAATAGCTACCAGTCCGTCTTAGGCTTCTCCAGGTGTAAAAAGCAAGGAGAAATGGTCACGGATTTGTGGGAGTTGTGACCACTAAATGCCGTGTGCTTCTCTGGATTGAATCTTGGAACAGAAAGAGAACATTAACGGGAAAATCGGTGAAATCCAAATCAAGTCAGGATTTTAGTTACTAGCGATGTGCCAAAGTCACTTTCTTGGTTTTAACAAATATATTGTGGTACACAAGACATTCGGGTTTTTTTAAATCTTTTTTAAAAATTTTTTTTTTTTTTGAGAGACAGAGAGAGAAAGCGCGAACAGGGGAGGGTCAGAGAGAGAGGGAGGCACAGAATCTGAAGACAGGCTCCGGGCTCTGCGCTGACAGCGCAGAGCCCGACACAGGGCTCGAACCCACGAACTGTGAGATCATTACTTGAGCCGAAGTCGGACGCTCAAGAGACTGAGCCACCCAGGCGCCCCAACACAAGACATTAGTAAGGTGAGGAATAACGCTAATCTTATATTAACATGATAAGATGTTAATAATGACAGGAATAATGGATGAGAGAACTCTTTATATTATCTTTATAACTTTTCTGTAAAACTAAAATTATTCCAGAATGTAAAGCTCCCTTAAAAAATACAGATTTCCCAAGTTTTCATGAGGAATAAAACAAGAAGCCCTACCATAAACCTTTTTTAGGTTTATTTATTTATTTTGAGAGAGAGAGAGGGCACGCGTCCGGAAGGAGCACAGAGAGAGAGGAAGACAGAGAATCCCAAGCAGGCTTCATGCTTCTGATACAGAGCCTGATGTGGGGTTTGAACCCACAAACTGAGAGATCGTGACCTGAGCCAAAATTAAGAGTGGGAAGCTGAACTGACTGGGTCACCGAGGTGCCCTACTAGAAACATCCTGGAATATAAATTTGGGTCCCCTTTTTTCTTCTTTGCCTGTGGTCACAGAAGCATGGGGTGTGGTGAATCGGGGAGGAACGGGGACATTTCTTGAATTTTCATCAGCAGTTTCACTGAGGGAGGTCTGATTTGGTCCTGGTGTTTGGGGTTGGGCAAGGCTGTTTCAACATGAGAAACTGCTGTTACAACACAAATAAAACACATTCCCTCGATTTTGAAGTTTGAATCATCTGTGTATTCACTTCAGATGGTGTCTGGATTCTTTCTTTGGTGGAAATGGACTTGATTTACTGCTCTATTGCCACTGTCTTGAAATTCTTCATAATTTCTTTCTTTAAATTTATTTATTTATTTATGATGCTTATTTATTTTTGAGAGACAGAGAGACAGAGCATGAGCAAGGGAAGGGCAGAGAGAGAGAGAAGGGACACAGAACCTGACGCAGGCTCCAGGCTCCAAGCTGTCAGCACAGAAGCCGACACGAACCATGAGATCATGACTTGAGCCAAAGCCGGCCGCTTAACTGACCACCTAGGTGCCCCTGTTTTTTTTTTTGAATGTTTGTTTATTTTGAGAGAGAGTGTGTGTGTGTGTGCACAAGCCAGGGAGAGGGGCAGAGGGAGATGGAGAGAGAATCCCAAGCAGGCGCCATGCTCAGCTTGGAACCCAAGGGTAGGGCTCGAGATCCCCACTGCCCGCTCACCACCTGGGCCAATGTGAAGAGTACGATGCTCAACCAACAGAGCCACCCAGGTACCCCAGAAATTCTTCATAATTTCTGAACCAGGAGCCCTACACTTGCCGTTTACACCGGGCCCCGCAAATTATGTAAGTCCCCCCCTGCTGGTGACACTCAGGGTAGTGTGTGAGGGCTGCCAGCCACTGGGGATTTTGCGCCCAGGAGAGAAGGAGTGGCAGCGGGACAGAGAGCAGGCTGTGGCCTCTGGGGAAAAATTCCAAGGGAAAGAGCTGGGAGAGGAAGTAGGATTGTCAGGAAGTCCTTCTATACGAGGAACCTAGCCTTTTACTTATTTAGTTTTTAATGTTTATTTTTGAGAGAGCACATGCGCATGAGCAGGGGAGGGGCAGCTAGAAAAGGGGACAGAGGATCTGAAGCTGGCTCCAGGCTGACAGCAGACAGCGCCATGTGGGGCTCAGACTCACGAACTGACCTGAGCCCAAGTCAGACACTCACCTGAGCCACCCAAGCACCCTGGGACCTTGCCTTTTAAATTCCTGAGAAATCTTCAGTAGAACTTCCATTTCTGGCGGTGGGATGGATTTGTTTCTGGTGAGAGAGTGGGTCCATGTCAGGACTGCGTCCCACTCCACATCCTGTCTTGGGAGAAGGGCCAAGGACATGTATTGGGTGCGCCCTGGGTACCAGCCGCCATGTTGGAGGTGTTCACCCTGAGAGAAAAACAAGCCAATAAAGTGAGCCGAAAGGGCCACCTCCCACTCTCCTCCATCCCTGGGCTGAGTCGCAGCAGGGACATCGGTTATTTCTTCGGGTCTCCAAATCCTGGGACTTGAGGGGGCAAGGCAGTTCATTGAGAACCCAAGTCCTGTGCGTCCCTGAAGAAGGGAAATCTGGTTAACAGGAAAAGGAGGGGGCTCGAGTCCCAGCTGGGGCCTCAGCCTTCTGCTTTGGGCTTGAATTCCACTTGGAGGCTGGCCAGCCCCCTCACCTGCCCCTGACTTCATCCCAGCACTGCCTCTAGCCATGGCCCACTGGGCCCTGCCCGGCCCACCTCCACCCTTTTGCCCCCACCTAAAAGCACACCCCTCCCAAAGCATCAGTCCAAATTCTACCTCGTCCTCAAGAGCCAAGGCCGGACCTCCTCCCCGCAGGCTTTTCCAGCTTCTCCGACTCCAGCTGTGCACTCTCAACACTCCCAGCAGGCCGGACATCGGCACTGTGGTGTTTGCCAGGCCGCTGTCTCAGGGTCTGTTTTGTGGGGGCTTATGTATCAGGTGTCCACCTCCCCCCGCCCCCGCCCAGGCCCCATGAAAGTTCAGTGATGCTCCATTAGTGCAACATAATAAATGGCCAAGGGTGTTGACCTGGGGTCAGAGAGACCTGAATTCAAATCCTGAGTCTATCAGTGTTATTCCAGGCACCACACCCACCACTCCTGAGCCTCAGTTTCCTCAGCTGTAAGGTGAAAATGGTGTCATGGGTTTGTTGAGTGTATGGACGAGAGCACGGTACACTGGGGCTGCTGATGTTGTTGTTAGGACTATGAGGGGACAGATGGGGACAGCCCCGGACAGACACAGGTAACACAGACGAGAGATAGTAGCCAACTCGGCCTTAGCCTGCGCCGGGCAGGGTTCTAAGTGCTTTACGGAGGAGACATTCAAGCTTCCTGAAAACCCTGGGAGGCTGGTATTGTTATGTCCCCGTTACACAGAGGGGGAAAGCAAGACCCTTAGGAGGTTATTAAGTGATTTGCCAACAGGAAGGTGGAGCTGGAATTTGAATGCAGGCTGTCTGGCTGCAACTCGTGTCCCCTCCCCCACCAGCTGTGTCAGCCTTCAGCTGCCACCACAGCCCCTGCCCCCAGAGCCTGGGCTGGACCCCTAGGTGTGCAGGGTGCTTTCGCTGCCTAAGGAGAAAGCCCTCTGCCTTTTATTTTTTGTTTATTTATTTTAAGAGATAGAGAGTTCTTGCATGAGCAAGGGAGGGGCAGAGAGAGAGAGAGGGGGTCTCAAGCAAGCTCCTCACTTTCAGCTCAGAGTCCAATGTGAGTCTCAATCTCACAAACTGTGAGATTATGACCTGAGGTGAACTCAACCAACTGAGCCACCCAGGTGCCCCCAAAAGCCCTTTGTTTTTAAATACTTAGCTTTCCAGGTAGCTAATATTTACAGAGCAAAAACCATGCCCAGGAATGATGCAAAAGATTAAAATATTTCATTTATTTTTATTTTTTAAAAAATTTTAATGTTTTTAAAAATTTATTTTTGAGAGACAGAGAGAGGCAGTGCGAGCAGGGGAGGGTCAGAGAGAGGGAGATACAGAATCTGAAGCAGACTCCAGGCTCTGAGCTGTCAGCACAGAGCCCAGTGCGGGGCTCGAACCCACAAACTGTGAGATCATGACCTGAGCCAAAGCCGACACTTAACAGACTGAGCCACCCAGGCGCCCCTTTTATTTTTTAAATTTATTTTATTTTGTTTTATTTTTAGATAGAGAGAGAAAGAGAGCACAAGCAGGGGAGAGGGGCAGAGAGAGCGAGAAAGAGAATCTTGGAAGCTCCATGCTCAGCCCAACACAGAGCTCGATCCCACCACCCTGGGATCATGACCTGGGCTGAAATCAAGAGTCAGACACTCAACTGACTGACCCAGGTGCCCCTGAAGTATTTCAGCAACCCTGAATTAGGATCTCACTGTCACCTCCACCTCAGGATGGGAGCTGAGCTCAGACAGCTTATGGAACTTGTTCAGTGTCATGCATAGGACATTGCAGAATAGGGACTTGAACCCAGGTTTGGGCTGCCTTCCTCCCCAAATGGAAGCAGATAGGTCCCTTCCTACAGCAGGTCGTTGGGGCCCCCTGGGCTCTCCTGTCTGGAGCCAGTTCACAAATCACAGCAGCAGGCTTTGGGAGGCTGGAAGAGAGATGGCCCACCTTCTCCCAGGCTCCAAGAATTCAATGAGGTCAGGGTAAGCCGCCTCCTTCTAGCACCTCCTACGAACCCCGAAACCCCAAACCCCGTCTATTCCCCCCAGGAAAGCTCTGGCCCCTAGGTTTCCAGAAAGGCTGGTTTTCCTGGAAGGCCTGGTGAGGAGGGAGCTGTATAACTTTCTGGAGAATGGCAGAGGGTGAGTCAGCCCTGGGCCTGGGGAGTCACCGCACTGCTTGGAATCTGGGGGCCCAGACAAGATGATGTCAAAGGATCCTCCCCTACAGGCCTGGCCTCCTTTCTGGCCTAAGATTACAGAGAGACCTGGGGCTGGAGCCTGATGGTGGGGGCATCCCATCAATGTTTGGGGTCCCTTCCCTCCCTAATTTGGGGTTTTTGCAGATTTTACATGGCTATTCTGCTCCCTCCTATCCCTGCCCCATATCACCTCAGCTGGACACCAGGTTCTATAAGCAACTTTCTTTGACTAGTTGTTTCACTCAAAAAGTGATAATGGGAATGGTTGCACAATAATGTGAATGAATTCAATTCCCTTGAACTGCACTCAGGAAGGATTAAAATAGTAAATTAAAAAAACTAAAAAGTACCTTTACTACAATTTTTACTTATTTTTTATTTTTTTAATGCTTTTATTTATTTTTGACAGTGAGAGAGCAAATGGGGGAGGGGCAGAGAGAGAGAGAAACAGAATCTGAAGCAGGCTCCAGGCTCTGAGCTGTCAGGACAGCGCCCGAATGTGGGGCTCAAACTCATGAACCGTGAGATCATGACCTGAGCTGAAGTCGGATGCTTAGCTGACTGAGCCACCCAGGCACTCCCTTTACTACAATTTTTTAAAAGGCAAAAAAGAAAACAGAAATTGACAAAAGACCTGAATGATCTGAAGAAGCCAGCCATTGGAGGTTTGGTTATAGAGTCTTCAAGCAGAGGAAGGCCTGTGCAAAGGCCCTGAGACACAATCGTATCAGTGGTCCTCAGCCCCGATCATCAGGGAGCCCTTAAAAAAGCTTTTTTCCTCTCATCTTCCCCCTTTAAAAAAAACTTCTAAAGCTCAGCTCTACCCCATAACAAGTGAATCAGAACCTCTGGAGGTGGGACCAGGATTTTTCTAAACTCTCCAGATGATTCTGACTTGGGGTCAGGGGTCTATCACTGAGTTTCTTAGGCAAACTATTGAGCAAAATTATTAAGTTAAAACTATTCCTGGTACCCCTGGAAGTTTTGCTCAGACTCAAGCTGTCAGGTTGTTTAGTCTATCATATACAACTGTACAACTGTGGTGAGCTAAAAAAAAACAAATGAATGCGGGCACCTGGGTGGCTCAGTCAGTTAAGCATCTGACTTCAGCTCAGGTCATGATCTCACAGTTGGTGAGTTTGAGTCCCACTTGGGTGAGCCCTGATTCTCTCTCTCTCTCTCTCTCTCTCTCTGCCCCTCATGGGATTCTCTCTCTTTCTCTCCACCCTCTCTCACTTGCACCCTCTCTCTCTTAATTAAAAAACAAAACAAAACGGATAATAGCCTCAGACCTGTGTGGCTCATCATATGAAGTTTCTGTCGGGCACAGGGCTCTGCCCAGAGGCCTGCTGGGACCCGGGCCCCTGCCACCATGTGGCTGCACCTCTTGCAGGTCCCCGGGATGCTCTCAGCGAGCCAGCAGGAGAGAGAAGATGATGTGGGTCGTGTGTCCGCTTAACAGGGGCCAGGCCTGGATGGGGCACTTGGGACTTGGGCTCACTTTCCGGGGCAGCGCGAGTCACAGGTCACACACCACAAGGGGGCTGTGCTCACGAGCCGTGGCCATGGAGGCGGTGGGTGGCCGCGCCGCTGCGGCCTTAACCGTGTCTACAGGTGAAGAACGGAGACCCGGGCTAGTCGGTGGAGGCGCCAGCCCGCGGGCCCAGGCCCGGGGTACCAGGGCTGGCCCCCCCCCGCACCCCCCCACCCGCTACCTGCACCCCCGCACCCCCCCCCCCACCCGCGACCTGCAGCGCTGGCTGCCGCACGCCCAGCGTTCCCCTTTGCCGCCGCCCACGGGCTCCTGCGCCTGTGTCCTTTGTCCCAAGATCCTTCCCTCACCCGGAAGGCGGCCTGGCCATCGAGCTTTAAGGAGCGGCCCGCACCCGGTGTGACAGGCGCCGCGCTAATGGACGCTCACGGCAAGGCGGTCCCACGCAAGGCCGCCTCGTGTGCAGGCCGTCCAGGGGCCGGGGAGAGCCCGAACACCCTCACATCTGCCTCCTGGTGGAGCAGAACAGAAAGCAGCCCCTGTCACTCTGGGACCTGATGCAGGGCCCCCAGCGCCGCCGAAGGTCACCGGACATCAGCCATCAGGGTGGATGCCCGTTGGCAGGATGGAGGCGCAGAAACCCGGAGGGGGTTGCTGAATAGAAGTGAGCCGGACCCGGGGGAGGAAGCCAGGCCCGGACCGCTGAATAGAATATACAGGGGTGAACATGGGGTAGCCATTTACCCCGCGCCAGACCCTCTCCGTGCACCATCTCCTCCCGTCAACCCAAACGATGACGCGCTGTTGTTACCCTCGTTTCACAGATAGGAAAGCTGAGGCACCAAGGGAGGTCATCACCTGCTGGAAACAGGGAGAGATGGGACATGAGCCCTGACGTGTCTGAGGCTAAACCCCCGTGTTCTGCCATACTCCACGCACGGGGCTGCCTCCCCAGAGCGGGGGGCTGGGCGGCAACAGGGTGACAGGGCGTAAGGACCGGGAAGACCCAGCCAGGCCCTAGACCTGTCCACCTCGTTCATAACGGAGAGACCCCAGGCTGAGGACAGGGGCCTGCCGAGTAGCTCACCTACTGCTTTCTCCCCGGCACCTGAGAACCAATGACTGGGACCGACCTTGGTGTGGGGGTCAGGACACCCGGGTCCACATCCTGGACTCCCACCCCCTCCCTGGGCCTCCTGCTTTATGGCTCCTAGGTCTCCTCAGGGGCAGAGTATGTGCTCAGCAAACGCTTTGTCAAATGGATGAGTGAGCAAACAAAAGAATGAAAATATATAGCCTTTCCCCTCAACATCACCGTGCTTTTTTTCTCTCATCTTACCGTATTTCATATTTTGTCCACTACAGGAAGTACATTTTCCACATTTTACCACACGCTGTTGGGTCAATCAATCTCACGACTGCTGCCAGCAAGGTGACAGTCATGATAAAATTGTCATTGCCTGAAAAATATCTTCGTTTATTTCCACTGACACTTTTCTTCTTATGTGCACAGAGAAGATAGATAATGTGATAAAAGAACTTTGCCAATGAGGAAAAAGATAGACGTGCTAAGTGATAGTTTTCTGTCCGTTTAATTGGCAGCGCTGTTTTCTTAGCAACGAGGGAAGTAAGGATGTGTCCTTAAGATCCAAACATGTTGGAGTCAATGACACACAAGATGTCAGGAGCATCAACATACCAAACGCTGAGCATAAAAACAGCCAACAAACCCTGAGCTCTTTCCAGACTTTACGTTTCCTATCTAATTATAACCTAGATAATTATCACATAGATATTGTGATGAGTCCCATTTCACCAGTGGGGAGACTGAGGCACAGAAGAGTCAAGTAACTTCCTCACAGTCACCCAGCCAGTGAGGCCAAAACTTGGCCAGTAGCAATTTTGTATCAGAGCCTGGGAGCCCACCACTGGCATACCCTGCCTCCCACTCAATGAGCAAAGATAAACACTTGACATTGTCATTTCCATTTGTAACACTTGTTGGGGCAATGCACCAATCTGCCAATATTTATGGAGCACTGACTGTTTATGGAATGAGCCCTATGCGGGGGGCCATGGGGAATCCCAGGGAAAAGATCCTAGGCCTTCTAGATGTACCGGATCATTCTAGGTGTACAGAATCTTCACGCACCATACTAACTTAAACTTCCATGTAATGGTCACAGACTGTCTCAGGACAAGCTGGATATTTTAAGTACTAGTAGGAGCAGAATGGAGGGGCTCAGCCAGTGGGACAATCCAGTAGGGCTTCATGGAGGTAACAGCTTAGCTTAAATCCATAAACTTCTTTCGGGGCTTCACCAGGACGCACCAGTGCAGCCGCCTTCCCATGAGCGCAGGAGGCAGATTTCACAGGGAGGTGGTGCCCTCGCCCACAGTTGGCTTTGCCCCTTTGTGGCTGTCCCAGCTGGTACTTCAGCCCAGACTTTGGCCTTGGCCTCTCTCTCTCCTGAGCCAAGCCGGCTATGAGTCAGGGGAACACAATGCTGGAGCCTCCTGAGCGGCAGAAACCCAGCCCAGGTGCCATGTGCTCTCTGGGCCTGGATAGCCATCAAGTCTCAGATCCTGACAGAGGGCGGCTTCTCCATGCCAAGGCCACGGGCTCCTCCATGGCCAGCCTGCATCCAAGACTGGTCAGCTCACGCTGTCTGATGACTGGTGTAGCGCTGGGTTCAAGTCCTAGATCGGTCATTTATAAGCATGACACTGGCTTGCCATGCCGAGCCTGTTTCCTTCTTCCCCAGAATGAGATGTTAGCAGTACTGACTCCGCAGTGTTTCTGGGAGGGTGTAGAGACGAGGCCCACAAGCCCAGTGCTCAGCACGGTGCCCGGCAACTAGCACCTGGGGATGGGAGCTGAGTGGGGGGCCGGGCACCACGCTGGTGCGAAGCAGGGTGGGAGATGCCTGCAGGGGCCAGAGTCAGCTCTCTGCATCAGGCTTTGCGATGACAGCACGGGGTCTGCTTGGGATTCTCCCTCCCTCCCTCTGCCCCTCTCCCACAGGCACACTCTGTATCAAAAATAAATAAATAAAACATTAAAATACTTTTTAAAGAATTAAAAAACATTCTTTAACATTTTATTTATTTTTGAGAGAGTCAGAGACAGAGCGTGAGTGGAGGAGAGACAGAGAGAGGGAGACACAGAATCCGAAGCAGGCTCCAGGCTCTGAGCTGTCAGCACAGAGCCTGACACGGGGCTCAAACCCACAAAGCACCAGATCATGACCTGAGCTGAAATTGGACAGTCAATGGACTGAGACACCCAGGGGCCCCTCATTCTTTCTTTTTTCTTTCTTTTCTTTTCTTTCTTTCTCTTTCTTTCTCTCTTCCTTCCTTCCTTCCTTCCTTCCTTCCCTCCCTCCCTTCTTTCTTTCTTTCTTTCTGGGAGACAGTGAGCATGAGTCGGGGAGGGAGAGAGAGAGAGAGAGAGAGAGAGAGAGAGAGAGAGAGAGAGAGTGAGCGAGCCCCAAGCAGGATCCACACTGACAGCAGCATGGAGCCCAGTGCAGGGCTGGATCCCACAATCCATGGCTCATGCCCTGAGCCAAAACCAAGAGTCAGATACTCAACCGACTAAGCCACACAGGTGCCCCTTAATTTTTCTTTTTTTTAAAGTAGATTCCATGCCTAGTGCAGAGCCTAACATGGGCCTGAACTCATGATCCTGAGATCAAGACCTGAGCTGAGATCAAGAGTCAGTCACTTAAATGACTATGTCACCCAGGTGCCCTGTCCTCATTTTTCAGAAAGGAAAAGGTACACAGAGGTGGAGTACACCCCCCAGGTCATGCCACGGAAGGGGGTGACGTGAGGCCTGGGTGAGGGTCCTCAGCGCCCCAGCAGCGCCCCAGCAGCGCCCCTCGCCCCCAGCTCTGGCAAAAAACCGGCGGGTGCACATGGCGGGTGCAGATGACCGTGCTTGGGCTGGGACAGTGGTCTTGGGTGCTGCAGTCCGCTAATGGGACCCAGGGCTTCTGGCCCCTTGTCTTGCATGTCTGCTGACCCAGCTATCCTCCATGTGGCCACCCTCCCTGAGCAGGAGGTGTTAGTGTCACGTGTCCCCAGTTTCACTACTCAGTCACTACTGAGTGGAGGGACAGGGAAACTGTGTGTGTCCACTACATTATTTCTTTCTGGCCTCATAACCCCAGAAGCCCCATTTTATACAGGAGAAATCCAAGCCAAGAGACATTAAGAAATCTTCCTGAGGTCACCCAGCTGGGACCTAGCATCAGGCTTCTAACCGACTGAAGGGGGAAAAACAAGAGAAGAAGGAGCAGGAAACTCTGGGGTTGCTGAGTGCGCCCCACACTCCCTCACTCCTCCACTTCAGTGCCCGTGGCCTCCCTGCCAGGGCCCCAGGTGCCCTGGAATTAGCACCCCCCTAGCCTGATACCCTCAAGGGAACCGAAGGGAGATGGATCATAGAAAGTCCAGCTCCCAGGTTCCTTAGTCTGCCCATCCCATGCTGTCCCCACAGCCCCCCTGCGGTACCATTTGGGTCCCAGCTGCCCCAGTGATAACCTGCTCATTCGTACACCTGGTGTCAGCTGCTCCTCTTCCCTGTCACACTCCTCCCTCCCCCTGCACCCCCCCCCCACTCTTCTGCCTCCTGAGAGCCTCACCTCAACATCTGCCTCTGGGGTCACCTAAACCAGGAGGACCATCCTCTCAACCAGTGGTGGTTTCACCCTCAGGGCCATCCGGCGAGGTCTGGGGACATTATTGATTGTCACACTGAAAGAGGGGGGAGATGCTACCGGCTTCTCATGGGTAGAGGCCAGAGATGCTGCTACGTACCCTACAATGCACAAAACATCCCAACAATGAGGAGCGATCCGGTCCCGAATGTCAACAGTGCTGGGGTTGAAACTCCCTGACTATAAACTAAGACACTGAGTGGCCCCTTCCAAGTGGCAACCCTCTAGCAACCTAGTCTGACGGGGATGGCCCACCGGAGGCCGGGTGTGCAAAGGCTACAACAGGTGGGGACCTGGCATCCTGGGGCTCTGGCCTGGCTTCACCTCTTCCCCTTCTACCTCCCGTCCATTCTGAGTGGTTTCCGCAGCTGTCCGGGCTGCACAACAAGATCCAGTGGCAAGATGGGCAGCAAGACAAGGTGTGGCCAGTCCCCGGGCCACGCTGGGTTGTTCAGGGAGTCATGTGACTCACAGTGAGCCAATCAGAATATTCTCTGGGACGTTTCTGCCAGAGGCTCTCTTTCTACCAGGGCCTGTGCCCTGGAGGGACGTGGGTCTGGGGCATCCATGGATGTAGAGAACACTGGCAGACCTGACTGACAAATGCTGAGGGGGCAGAGTCTGACAACAAATGGATGGTTCAATGAATGAATCAGAACTTTCCCTTTTTTGGAATTGCTTTCTGTCTTGACTAATAAGGCGCTGTCTCTCCCACTGGGTTGGGAATTTCCTGTTCTTTTATCTCCTCCCCATGCACATTGCGCCTCCTCCCCTTCTAGGAGCCTGGTGACACCACCACAAGGTCAGCCAAGCACTCATTTATGAAGCCAGGTTACTCACTTACCGTCTGGCCCTTGGAGGCCACCTGATCTAGTGTCTCATCCCATCACACGGATGAGAGAACGGTGTCTGGGTAAGAACCGTGCCTGCCTCCTAAAATTCCCTGTGGCAGTGTCTTTCCAGGCTCCCTGGGGGTTCATACTGCTCCCGATGCCCAGCCCCTGCCCTCACATTGTTCTGTTTTGGTTTTTCAGGGGGGCTGTATATGAATTTTGGACTGGGCTTACCTCCTGAATCTGCAGCCTCCTGACTGAGTAAATCTGAGCAGTTCACTTCCTTCCTCTGTGCCTCAGTTTCCTCATATGCAAAGTGTGGATTCTGATAACGCTGATGTCCAGGGTTACTACTGGACAAAATTAAAGGAGATGGTGTAGGCAGGGCCGTTAGTGTCTGGCACTTAGCGGACAAGTCAACACTTCGGGGCAATAATAACATCCTGGAAACATTTTCTGTTTGAAAAATAAAGAAGAGACGCCCTGGGCCACCCCTCCTGTCCTAAGCCAGCAGGGCAAGCAATCCTCCCCTCTCTCTGTGGCCGGCTGTCAGGAGGTGGGTGTGGAGGCCGGACACAGTCCCACCGGGGACCTCCCTGCCCTGGCCAGTTGGGGCTTGGCAGTGCAGCCTCCCCGGCACACCCAGCCCCCCCACCCCGTGAGTCAGCCCCACTCCTAAGGCACAGCAAAACCCGCAAGTCACTTCCTGGCGGCCCCAGACAAAAGCCTAGAACCCACAGTCCAGGAACTGGCCCCTTATCATGCCTCAGGCCTGATAAGAAGGACAGCACAGTCTGAGTCACCACCGGGTGGTAGCTGTTTCATGACTCTCCTGGCCTCAGGCCTGCCTCCAGTCCAACCTGGCGGCTCAAGCCCCTCTTCTACCCTCTTCCTCACAGCCGAGCTGCCCTGCAATATCATTGCTAGAAGAAACCGGCTGAAAACTCTCTAGAAGCCGCAGTGGGCCATGCGGTAGGGGTACTTCTGGACTTTGTCAGATGGGCAGGCTCTCCCGGGCCCGGGAGTGGGGCAGGGGACAGGAACGATGTGAGGGGGGAAGGAGAAGGTGAAGGGAGGGGTGGCCCACCCCCTCCTGTGGGAGCACTCCACAGGGAGGCGCTCCAGCTGCAGTCTCCTCGGTGGCCCCCAGCCTCCCCCCAGCCCCACTCTGGTCCAACTATCTTCCACCCAGCAGCTGGAACCACCCTCATTTAAGGCATGTCTGCTTGTCCCATTCCTGCTGAGAACCCTGCTGTAGCTCCCCACTGCCCTGGGAGGAGGAGAGGCCAGGGTTTCTTCCGATTCCCAAAGCCTCACTCCTGCCAGGCTCCAGATGGGGCTGCTCACAGTTCCTGGAAAGCAATTTCTCACACTTCTGGGTCTCTGCTGCAAGACTCAGAGGTGGGGTTGGGGGCAGGGAGTATCAGAACTTCCTGGGTAGATGGGTGGAGGCTTGAAGAGAGACTTCCTGGAGGATGTGGCATCTGAGTTGTCCTGGTATCCTGACAAGAATGAAAGAGGCAGAAGGAGGGGAAGGCAGTCAATTCCCAAATAAGCCACCATGCCCATTCAGCCAGCCTCCACCTGAGCAAGGGGCCTGGCTTCTTCCTAGGCAGCGGGTTCTAGCGGAAAGAGCAGAAAGCTCAGCACTCACCAGGTGTGTGACCTTGGACAAGTGTCCATCCATCTCTGATCTTCCCTGTAAACCTGGCTGAGGCCACCTGTCAGGGCTGCCAGGGAGAGGAGAGCCCACAGAGTATATGGATGCCCAGTAGGCCCTTGAGCCATTTGGGGGTTTTCTCTGAGGCAGTCTCCTGGCTGCTTCTCTGGTCTGGGTCAAGGGAAAGGGCCAGGGTCAGATGGGGGGGAACAGCGCGGGGGACGAGGCCAGGCCAACGAGAGTTTCCAATTGTTCTTGGCTGCATGTTTGCTCCTTGCTGGTGGGAGGAAATTCTCTGCACAAAGACAGGAAAGTAGAGGTGCTCTGTGGCAAAGGCAAAACTCCCAGCGGCGGCTGGAATGATCCAAGGGTCTGCAGGGCCCAGGGAGCCAGAGGGTGTGAGAGCCTGGCGGGGCTCCCTCTTGTCTGGGAGGCCATCGCTTCCAATTCTGCTCCTCCCCGACGTTTTCTGAACTTCACAGCCATTGACTGAGGACCTTCTCCAGAGTATCCCCTCACCCATTGCGGTTTTAAGAGAATTCATTTTATGTATGTGTGTGTGTGTATAGAGAGCAATTTACATGCTCTCACTCACCACAGCAAGAGTGCTGTGTGATTAGTGAATTTACACAGCAGTTCAACTACCAGCACACACTGAGTTTCAAACACTCCCGTCACCCTGTTTGCCCATCTACAGTCAACTCCACCTCCAGCCCCAGGCAGCCACTGGTCTGCTTTGTGTCTCTATAATTTTGCCTTTTCTATAAATCCCCACCCTCTTAAAAAAAAAAAAAAAGTAAAACCCCAGGAAGAACCCTGCTCTCTCCCAGGCCTGAAAAGTGCGGGAGGCTTTGAAGGCAAAACCGATGTGTCCATGCAGAGCCTGGCCCCTCTGGGCTCAACTCAGAATTCTCAGAGGACTGTGGGTCCTACGGCCCATGCCGTCATTCCATTCCACAGATAGTAATCAAAGTGTCAGCATCGACAGTCACTCCTCAGGGCCTGGCCTGGCTGTGTGTCGGCTGCCCCTGGCCCCCACCCAAGAAGAAAGGATAGGTCTGGGTGCAGATGATCCCTGGGCCCGTGTGAGAGGCGCTCACTAAGCGCAGACAAGCCTTGTCCCACTCAGCTTGGAGGGTGGAGGCAAAGGTCGGGCTCTGGTGTCTGCTCAGGCCTCGAGCCTGACCGGCTGGGTCCAGGGCATGCTGCTCTTGTGGCCTGGCCAGTTCTAGTTCTAGCAGGAAAGGCTCCTGCTCCCAACTTTTGCCTCTGGGCCCCAAACCACCCTGCCAAGTTCACTGTGGATTTTGAGTGTTCAGAAAGGAACTCACTAGCTGCACTGATTTATAGGTGACCAGGAGACCCGGAGTACGCAGCCGAAAAAGAGCTCATTCTCAAAAGCAGGGCAGGTTTGGAAGCAAGGCTGGGGTCTGGGCTGGCCTTTGCCTACAAATCACCGGGGTAGGTGAAAATTGGGGTAGGAGGCTGGAGGGGTGTCTTTGTTCTAATGGGACTTCCCATGCTTCATGGAGACTGGAGACAGCCTATGAATTTCTGTTTCCCTGCAATGACGAGGCCCAGGAGGTAAAGGGGACTTTCCTTTCTGATCTATTCCAGTAGAGCAGCCTTTCCGACCCAAAGATGAGCAAAGCTGTGAGTTGTGAGTGTGAGTGAGTCAAATAATAATGATGATAATAACAGTAAACACTGATTCGCAGCTTCATAGAACTTGTTGTTCTAAGTAGTATCTTATGGGGTGTGTACCACTGTCACTCTCATTTCACAGATGAGGAAATTGAGGCCCAGAGGGGTATAGAAATGTCAGGAGTCACACACTTCTGGAGGCTGGCTGTGTGCCTTGTGCTGTATGGACTTCTGCCACGGACATGCCTTGCTTTTCCCGGAGCCTTGTTAACAGGCTGACACTCAATCCTGGAACGTCAGAGAGCCAGCAAAGTAGACACCAGCACTGCCTGTGCCCCTGCTCTCTCCAGCGGCCCTTACTGCTCTTATGAAGCCATGGGTCTGAGATGCCGAGTCATGAGAATTGAGTTTGTTGAAGTAGTTGCTACAAGTTGAACTGTGTCTCCCCCTCCCGAGGCCCCCTCCCCATTATATTCAAACCCTAGACCATACCCTGCCACGTCTTACCTGCCCATGTGACCTTATTTGGAAATAGGTTCTTTGCAGATGTAATCAACTTAAGATGAGGTCATACAGGCTTAGGATGACTCTGAATCCAACGACAGTGTCCTTATAAGGAGAGGGAGATTTGGAAACTGCAGATACACATACAAGTAAAAGGCCATGTGAAGGCAGAGGCAGGGACTGGAGGGATGTGCCTACAAGCCAAGGAATTCCAGGATGGCCAGTAAGTACCAGCAGCCCTGCAGCGAGGAGGCAAGCCTAGAACAGCTCCTCCCTGGGAGTGTCCAGAGGAAGTGAACCCTGCCCACACCTTGATTTCCGACTTTTGGCCTTGGGAACCATGAGAGAATACGTGTCTGTGATTTTAAGCCCCCCCCTCGGTGGTAACTTGCAATGGCCACCAGAACAAACGAATACAGTCACTCTCTCAAGCCTCTTCACCCAGCTTTGACGCGTGGTCACTCTCCAGTTGCTTGAGAGTCCCCTCAAAACTTCTCCTTTCTGCAGCAGACCCACTGGCTGGTGTCTCCCGGCTGCACACCCCTCCGTCCCCAGCACCGGGAAGATCCGGGCTGAGCCCCTAGTTCTCCTCAGGTGGCAGTCCCCCCAGGTGGTGGCAGAAGGGAAACGATCCTCTGGCCTCGGTCATTTTTAGCAGCTGGAGGGCCCAGCCAGCCTGGCAGCAGAGAGCGGGGAGGTGGGGGAGGGTTAGGGCAGGGATAACCTCTCCAAATGTAGCCACATCTGAGGAGTGAGGCAGAGAAAACACAAGCCCACGCCACCGGTGCTGGGGGCCTGGGCTCAGTGACACAAAACAGACAACGGAACAGCCCCCGAGGACAGTGAGGTCATTTTGGAGCTGACTCACTCACACTGGCAGAGAAGAGCGCGCAAGGAGGAGGTCAGCTTCCCCGGAACCAGAAACTGGTGAGTGCGCAGGGTGGGCCTGGGAGGCTGCGCTGGGTGCTCACCAAGTCTTCTGGTAGAAGGCCCGGTGCTCACCCATCTCCGTTCTCAGGGCACCCTCGGAGCTGAGGCTTGTGGCGGGATGCGGGCGGGCGGGCCACCGCAGGTCCCCCTTCTGCATGATCAGGAACAAGAGTCTGGCCATCAGTTGCTTTATTTGGAAGATGACCATCTTTCCCACCAGTTCCCAGGAGGCCTCCAAGGACTCAGGGATGCGAAAGCACCCGGCACAGGGCCTGGCATGAAACTTGAACATTAATGGGGAAAAGAAGTTTTTAAATGTTTATTTATTTTTGAGACAGAGAGAGAGAGATAGAGAACATGAACAGGTGGGGAGGGGCAGAGAAAGAGGAGGACAGAGGATCTGAAGTGGGCTATGCACTGACAGCAGAGAGCCCATTATGAGGGTCAAACTCACACCCTTGAGATCATGACCTGGGTTAAAGTTGGACGCTTAACCAACTGGGCCACCCTAGGCTCCCCAGTGCAAAAAAACAAACAAAAAAAATTAAGTCATTTCAAATGCAACTCCCTTGGCTTTTTGGGATAAATCACTCTGATCAGGAGGATGGGAGGTGAAAGCAACTATTTGTTTTTCCAAAAATGGAAAATACATTTATGTTTTGAAAAATGATTGCAGTCAGGGGCACTTGGGTGGCTCAGTAGGTTAAGCGTCCGACTTCGGCTCAGGTCATGATCTCGCGGTTCTTGAGTTTGAGCCCTGCATCGGGCTCTGTGCTGACAGCTCAGAGCCTGGAGTCTGCTTCAGATTCTGTACCTCCCACTCTCTGCCCCTCCCCCACTCATATTCTGTCTGTCTCTCTCTAAGAATAAATAAACATTAAAAAATTAAAAGAAGCCTGCATTCCATTAATTCTAAGATGCACTTTTTTTCTTTTTACATTTTAACATCACAAAAACCCAGATGTGTCTTACTAACTAGTGACAGGCTGTAGCTTAATTGGTAACAGTTTTCTTTTATGGTCCTATATAAAATAAAGATGCCTTGCAATCAGTGGCATCTTAGCTTTATGAAATGTAGTGCAAAACTGGTCTGTGCTCATTGTATGAAGTTTAGACCCACAGAAGTATACATAATAACAATTTCCCCAACGGTGTGCTCCAGCACACACTGTGAAAGTGGCGGCTGCTGTTTTTGTTCTCTTTAATTGCCAGCAAATCCCTGCCCCCCCACCCCGTCACCCACACCTCCTCCAGTGCGCCACAGCCAAATTCATGCTCACCTAAAGTTGGCAACACATTACAAATTTGTGATCAGACATCTCCACCCCTACCCCCAGTCCGTGTGCTGCCGCCTCCCCTAATGCCCAGCCCCGTCTGGAGCCCAGCGCCCTGCGCCAACCATAAAGTGTGGGGCTGAGGGAGTCAATGACTTAAGCTTTAAAAAAAAAAAAAAGGTATGTGCTGTGCAGCTTGTAATTTTACTACTTGCAAGTGACAAAAATCAGGGAGGCGTGGGGCCCTAAGAGGAACAGCCGTGGCAAATCAGAAACGTGCGTCTCACACAAGGGCAGGCTTTTCCACCCACGATGTGATTTAGCAGATCCACCAGGAGCCCTCACACTCGGCTCTATGCCCACTTAACCAAATTGGGAAGAAGGACGCACAGGTTGCATGATAAGCCCATGTTGACTCTGATGAAAAGGTAGGGGCTGTCAGGAGCCAGGAAAGGCTTGGAGAGCCACATTTTCCCAGGGGAAGGTGACTAGTCCAAGGTCCTTTGAGTAGGGAACAGCAGAAGCAGTCAGGTATCCCTCGGGTCTGTCTCTTGGCAAGCAAATCCAGGGCTCTGTCCGCTATGCCTCGTGGCCTCCAAGGGGATGCCCTCCCGCTCCCATCAGCAACGAAGCACATCTGCTCTGCCCTGAGCCTCGCTCCAAGGCCTTTTGTAGATTACAAGTGCAGTACAAGGCCGCAAGGGGAAGGAGGCGGGAAGCACAGCAGCCTGGGGGCCCGCTGGCCATGAATGAGACTTCTGTTTGGCTGCCCTGTGCGTCTGGAATTTTGTATGAAAACAATGATCTGGAAGGAGGTGAAAGCATGTTCCCCAAAGCAAGGCTGCCCCCCCCCCCCCCCCCCCCCCCCCGCTTTATAAAAGACCTGCTTTGTTTCAAGGAAAGCATAGGAGAAGCTGGGGGATGTGCTTAGGTTTGGGGGAGTTCAGGCGTTTGGGGCTGGCAAGCCAAAAGCTAGGAGGAGGCGGCTATCAGAAGAGTCAGGATCCCAACCAGAACCTGGGATTTCAGGCTCTAACGATCTTTGTAACTACTCTCATGTTTGTGCAATGTCTTACACAAACTTGCAAAATGCTTTCTCAGATGTCTTCTCAGTAGAGTGAGAGCCTGGGGGAAGGACAAAGAACACTTCATCCTTCTCCCTTGCTGCCTGGCGGTAGCGGTGTGCCGCGCTCCTGGGTCTTTGTTGGTCACTGTCCCCGTGGTCGGGAGTCCGGCAGACTGAGCTGGGGTCCTGTCTTCCCTGCCTGCTAGCTTCAGGACCTTGTGGGAGAGAAATGGATTGTGGTGCCAGCTTGCAAAAGGGGGAGAGGTAGTGCCTGCCCCACAGGGTGCTGTGAGACTGAACCAGCCCCTGGGGTAGGGGACTGGCTTATGGCAAGAGCTCAAGTGATGGGGGGCCATTAGCTGCACGGCTCGTGAGAGGTTGGCAGTAAGGCTGGGCACATGGCTTAGCCTGAAAACCTCTGGGTATGTTGCCTGGATGGAAGTACCATCCAGAAAAACAGGAGGTGAGTGTTGGGGGTGGGCGTCATTACATCAGGCAGGCCGAGGCTGGAGTGCTGCTCCAGGAGGGGAGGAGACAGCAGGGGAGGTGGAAGGGGGGGTGCTGGTTGACGGAGTCCAAGGAGGTGTGTGCTGTGCACTGAGATCAACTGAGGGCCCGATTGTATCACTCCTCTTCCTCAACTCTCCCGAGTCCCCATCTCACTCAGAAAAACAGCTACAATCCTTACAGTGACCTGTAGGGCCCAATACAATTCGGTCCCCACTACCTTTCTGACCTCCCCTCTAGCCCCTCTCTTCCTTACTCTGCCTGGCCACACTGACCTCTGCTTGCCCTGAAACATGACAAGCATGCTCCTGCCACAGGGCTCTTGCACATGCTCTACCCGCTGCCAGGTATTCACGCAGCTCCCTCCTTTCCTTCAGACTTCTGCTCAAATGCTGCCTTTTCAAAGAGGCCTTCTCTGACCACTTGATTCAAAATAGCAACCTGCCACTGGGGTCCCCATCTGCGGTAGCAGGCTGATTTCCCTCTTAGATCACTTATCAGACTATGACATACTTTATCATATATCCAAGTTTGTTATCTCTCTCTCTCTCCTCATTAGAGTGTGAGTCCCATGAGCACAAGGATTTTGTTTGGTTAACTTGCTAGTATTTTAGCACTATACCTAGCATGCAACGGGTGCTCAAAAAAAAATATTTGTTGAGCGAATAAACCACTGTTAAGAGAAAACAGCTGGCTGCCATACAGTGGTATGGCATGAGTCAGTTTTGGTTGTCTAGAAATAACTTTGTTGGCGATAGCTTTGTGCCAGGCATTGGACTGAGCCCTTGACATGCGTTAGCTCCTTTAACGAGGTACTATTATTACCCCATGTTCTAGATGAGGAAAGTGGGTCTCGAAGGTTGGTCCCCTTACTCAGGTAGTAATGGCAGAGCCAGAAGTACATCTCCTTCTGACAACCCCTGGGTGTGGATTCTTTTGCAATAAGCAGGTATGACTTTTATAATCAGAAAAAGGAAAAGGTTGATCTGCCTGTCCCTCTGTCTACCAGGCATCACCGAACCCTTGGGGCTGAGCCAGGTTAGGAGCAGGAGGGATGTGAAAACCCAGCTACAGGAGATGATGGAGGAAGACAGCTTCGGGTCGGGGTGGGGAGTGCGGCTGCCACGAGGCAGCAAGGGAGGTGGGAGCTGGTAGAGAAACCTCCCCCGCAGGGCAGTGTGCCTCCTGGCCTCTCCTGGCCTCTGGTACCACACAGACAGCAAGCGTGCGTCGAGGTCTGACCTGGCTTGCTTAGCCGATGCCACTTCCCCAGTTGTGCGTGGCTTTGGTGCTGTGACGAGGCTCATGTTTTCACCCAGAAAACAACAGGCAGACTTTTCCAAGAAGAGGATCCAGCTCCACCCCTTGGTGTGGGCTTCTGTCACTGCAGGGTCTAGTCAGGTGGACAGGGACACTGTAACAGCGCCGCCAAATCTGTCAGATCCACGAGAACCTCCCTCCTCCCTCTCAGTAAACTCCTGTCAGCACCAAGAAACCGAATTCCCAGGAAGGAGTAAAAAAGCCAAGTGAATATCCTTGTTTCTAGAAAATACACCCTAAAGCCTACTGGGGGGAAGAAACATGACGGAGAGTTGACTTTCTCAAACAGTTCAGAGAAAAAGGTGTGTGTGTGCGTGTGTGTGTGTGTGTACACAAATACATAAAGAGTGAGAACACAGATGGGGCAGAGTGTAAATAATTGGTAAATCTGGGTGAAGGGGGAATGTGAGTTCCTTGTGCTATTCTTGCAACGTTTCTCTATGTCTGAAATCACAAAATTAAAAGTTACCCAGGAAAGGAAGTATACCTTTGCTTAATTAACTAAGGTGCTTGGCTTGGTGTTCAGAGAAGCCAAGCAAAGGGTCCAATTCCTTTTCTTGTGCTCAACTGCCTAGGAATTTGAGAAACTTGTGATCGCCTCATTCTTCTTCCCGTGGGTCACTCTGGACCCTCTGAAGCTTCCCAGAATGGAAAACATCCTGCTTGGACAAGAGCCTTGATCATAAAGATGCAATAAATGCCCAGCCTGAGGCTGGAGTCTTTGCAAGAGGAGGAGGAGGTAGCAGGGAAGGGGAACTTGGGAGCCTCCCTGTGAGGACGGCAAGGCAGGGCCAACAGGGAGAAAATCTGAAACTCTCAAGACAGGCTTCCCAGGGCAGCGGGGGCTGGAGGGCGGCAAGGGTGAGTGAGGCACAGTCCTGTTGTCGGAGCTCGTGGCTTAATGTGGGAGAGAAGCTACACTCAGGTGACTCCAGTGTAGCAAGAGTGTGACGGAAAAAGTCCCTCAGGGGTTGAGAGCAGGGATGCTGCCTAGAGAATTTTGGAAGGAGTCTGCCAGGGACTGAACAGAAACAAGAATGCCCTGTGGCTTGGTCTGGTGATAAGTCCTCTTTCTGCTTGAGCCAGTTTGTGGGCCCCTCACCACCAAAAGCATGAGTCAGGGGCAGACTTTGCACGGTGCGGGGGCACATCCAGGTCCCTCTGCCGCAGCCAGTTCTCCCACCTGAAATCCCCTCTTCCCGGCGTCCTCCCAAACCCAGCTCTTCCCCCCGGGCAGCTCCACTGTACATGAACACAATTATACACTTTCCTACCTCCCCCTCGCAATGCCTTTCTGTTATGGATCCAGTAAAATCTTTCCCGCCTGTCAAGGTCTGTCTGCAAGTCTTGCCCCCTTCCAATTTCTCCAGCTGCTCTCCAGAGAGGTCATTTGTTCCTGAAACAATGTGAGCCAACAATATGATTTGGTTGTTCAAACATTTAATGCTCCCACAGTATGCATGGACAGGAAGCTATTTTGCTTGTTTTTAATGTTTAAGAGAGAGAGAGAACATGAGCAAGGCAGGGGCAGAGAGAGGGAGAAAGAGAATCCCAAGCAGTTTCCACCCTCAGCACAGAGCCCAACACAGGGACTCAATCTCGCGACTTCAAGATCAGGACCTGAACCAATATCAAGAGTCAGATGCTTAACCCACTGAGCCACCCAGGCACCCCGACAGGAAGTGTTTTGAACTGAGCAATCCCACCATGCTCTGCAGTTCAGATCCTTCTGGGAAGCTTCCTGAGTACACTGAGGCACTGAACATGGAGGGCAACCTTGTCACTTGAGAAGTGAGGGAGCCACGTTCATTGGGTCTTATGCCAGCTTGGACAGGTGCATTCCAGTAACCGAAGAGCCTTCATTGAGGAAGTGGAGTCCTGATCCAGTTCTGACCAGTTCTGATCCAGTAGAGAGATTCAAGGACCTAGGATCCAGTGCAAGGAATACTTGCCATTATAAAAAGCTGCCAGATGAGGGAGCTAGAGGGAGGTGGGGAAGTATGTAAAGATCTGCCTTGGCCTCCATCAGAAACTCCTACACTGTTGGTTGGAATGTAAACTGGTGCAGCCGCTCTGGAAAACAGTGTGGAGGTTCCTCACAAAACTATCCATAGAACTCCCTTATGACCCAGCAATAGCAATGCTAGGGATTTACCCAAGAGATACAGAAATGCTGGTGCATAGGAGCACATGTACCCCA
>NC_043711.1:25100949-25241372 GCF_006229205.1 Suricata suricatta | reverse complement strand
ATGAACTGAGAGTTGAAGGGGAAGGGGGAGGGGGGAAAAGAGGTGGTGGTAA
Source organism: Suricata suricatta (assembly GCF_006229205.1). Taxonomy (NCBI): domain Eukaryota; kingdom Metazoa; phylum Chordata; class Mammalia; order Carnivora; family Herpestidae; genus Suricata; species Suricata suricatta. Next base: position 25,241,320 of record NC_043711.1, on the reverse strand, counting down.
TGGAGGAGGGCACTTAAGGGGAAGAGCACTGGGTGTTGTATGGAAACCAATTTGACAATAAACTATTTAAAAAAAAAAAAAAGAAATTCCTAAATGTCCAGCCATTAGAACAGCCTCCAGTGGCTGTTTTCGGAAGACCCGAGAAAAATAGGGGCAACATGCTGAGGTTTTCATAAAGCTAGTCCATTTTCCTTTTTTGATACAGGTCCACAATCCAAAAGGCTCTGAAACCAAGTTTTCTGGTTTGGCACCAAAACTCATTTGGCAGAAAACCCTGTCCTGAAAGGACATATGGTTATTTATAGCCTTTACTTATTTCACTTTGTGGAACATTCATATGGTTCTCTGCAGGAATTTTACATCTTATTATGATTGTTACAGGTACCATATTACCTTTCAAAAATGTAAAAAACTTTCAATTCCCAAAACAAATCTGGCTTCCAGAGTTTCATAAAGAATTGTGGACCACTAACAGGTAGGTGCATCCTACTTTTTCAGTGTATAATGAATGCACTTGTTTTAATGAAATGATTCAAGTAGATAGTAGCTTTTTAAAAAAATAAAAACAAAACATGTTATTGCTTGGTAAAATTAAAACTTGGCAACCTTCTGTCTCGCTCCAAGATTTCTGGAACATTTTATTGTTCTGTGAAGTCCGACTCTGGCCTAAGGCACTTCTGGCTCTTTATAAATCCAGTCTTGATTAGGACAAGGCTGCCAGCTGGTGGCCCCGCTGGCCAAAGGACGCCTGCAGACATGTTTTGTCCGCCTCACACAGGGCATCCTCCCCTCCCCTTAATCTGGCCAGTGAATATGAGGTTCAGTTTTCAGTTTCTCTTGAAAATTCAGAAGATGCTGACAACAGTCCCAACCCGACAGAGCATCAGCTGGACCCAAGAGGCAGCAGCCCTCTCTGCTTTCCAGCCAAACCCTTTCTACAGACTGGAGTATACAGTTTGCTTCGCTGTCTCTGGACAGACAGGCTAGAAGGGACTGCCCTTTCTGGTTAGGAGTGCTGGTCACCAGGTCCTCAGAGGACCGGTGCCCAGCCAATACCTACCTGCACACAAACCTGGGAGGCTGCTGCTCCAGGAACCGCCTGGGAGGGGAGGGGTGGGGCCCTCAGGCAATTTGCTCCGCTCCGTGAGCTCCTAGGCTGACACACTCCTCCTCGCATTCACAGAAACTCCTGACACAGCTGCAGTTACCAGGGACACTGTCACAGGCTGCAGGGGCCCAGCTGCTGAAAGCCCGCATGTGAGACGGTCCTTTGCCCAGAAAGATGGCAGAATTGAGGCAACAGTTTCAAAAAAGGGTATTCGTGCATTTGAAACACCTTTTTTAAGAAGGGTACAATATAAAGCAAAATAAATGTGGTGATTTTGGGTTATTCAACTTATACCTGTCCAACCAGTGAGTACTTTGGTCATCCTGGGGCTTGTACAGCTAGAATTTGTTTCTCTGTCTCTGCTTTTTAAAGTTTACTTATTTTGAGAGTGAAGACAGCATGCACCTGCATGCATGAACTTCGAGGGGGCAGAGTGAGAGAGAGCAAGAGAGGGAGAGGGAGAGAGAGAAAGAGAGAGAGAGGGAGAGAAGGAGAGGCAGAGAGAGAGAGAGAGAGAGAGAGAGAGAGAGAGAGAGAGAGAGAATCCCAAGCAGGCTCTATGCTGTCAGCACAGAGCCCAACACGGGGCTCAAACCCACAAACCATGAGACCATGAACTGAGCCAAAATCAAGAGTCAGATACTTAACCAACTGAGCCACCCAGGCATCCCAAAATATGCTACTATTATAGAGACAGTCGGCTTAATAGAATCAGAAAGTAGAACTCTTTTCTTCAAATACAAGGCATGGGAGACAATATAAGAAGCACCCATGGACCTGTCATCCAAAATGAACTTTTTTTTAAAGGAATAAAACATTAATTTCAGTTAGAGCTGGTGTCCTGTCTCTGCCTCTCCTTCACTTCTCTAGATCTCCTTTCCTTTCCAGCACAATCCAGAAGCAAATACACCAAGTTAGTATCTCTGCTGTCACTAGTTACACCTTTCCTACATAGACAACAGAGTGGTGGTTTTTCATTCAATGTTGTTTGAATTGTAGCAGAGTTGATACATACAAGCCCATTCATTAAGTTAATGTTGGATGGTGTTCCTTCACACAGCCACATACAATTTATCGTTTTCCTTACTGATGGACATTTAGGTGATTTCTAAGTTTTTGCTATTATCTACCATGCTTCCATGAACATGGGTCCTTGCACACATTTCCTTGTGCATGCACACCTGAGTTTCTCTCAGATGGGGACTGTTGGTCAGATTTACCCACTTTCAACATTTAGTAAATATTGTTCAATTCTCTCCCAAGTAGCCCTATCAGGTTACAGTCCCCACCACAATGATACTGTTTTTCACCCTTGCTAACACCTTCAATTTTTTTTTCACTGGGAAGATCCATGTAAAACATCTAAAAATTTAAAAAGGCACAATAACAAGCAAAATAAAGATAGTGACTTTTATGATATGATATCTCATTGGTGCTTTAATCTGCATTTCCCCAAATGGTCTTTTCATATTTTATTGGTCATCTGGATTCTTTTTCTGAGACTTGCCAGTTCATATTCTCTGACCATTTTTCTTGTGGATTTTTCTTACAGGATTGTAGCTACATATAAATTTGGGACTAATCTTTTTCTCTATATATGTTTATTATTAATTTTAATGTTTATTATTTTTGAGAGACAGAGTATGAGCAGGGGAGGGGCAGAGAGAGAGGGAGACACAGAATCTGAAGCAGGCTCCAGGATCTGAGCTGTCAGCACAGAGCCTGTCATGGGGCTCAAGCCCACAAGCTGTGAGGTCATGACCTGAGCCAAAGTAAGATGCTTAACCGACTGAGCCAACCAGGTGCCCCCATGTTATATATTTATGTATGTGTTACAAATATTCTCTCCCATTTTGTCTTGTTAATACCTTTCTTTGTGTAAGTTTTTAGTGTGGTTTTTGTTTTTTTGTTTTTTTGTTTTTTTTTTTGAGGGCCAGAGAGAGTGGGAGACAGAATCTGAAGCAGGCTCTAGGCTCTGAGCTAGCTGTCAGCACAGAGCCTGACGCGGGGCTTGAACCCACGAACTGTGAGACTGTGACCTGAACTGAAGCCGGATGCTTAACCGACTGAGCCACCCAGGCGCCCCAGTTTTTAGTGTTAATATAGTCGAGTTTATTTTTACCTTCGTAAGTTGACTCAACACCAAGGTCATAAAATTACATGTCCCACCCTCTTTTTTCACTAATAATTTGTCTTTATTTGGTATTAATTATTTTTAATTTTTATTATGTTTAATGTTTATTTTTGAGGGGGGAGGGGCAGAGAAAGAGAGGGACAGATGATCCAAAGTAGGCTTTGAGCTGTCAGCATAGAGCCCAATGTGGGGTTCAAACTCACAAACCGTAAAATCATGACCTGAGCCAAAGTCGGAGGCTTAACTGATTGAGCCACCCAGGAACCCCAGTGTAGACTTTAAATAAGGCCAAAAATCTGTACAAATAACAAAGTTTTCCTCTAAAGTCAAATTTACATCCACGGAAACAATGTTTGCTGGGATTAATCAATTTTATTCCAGACCAGTAAGCACACCATCATACTACCCACCAGCGGCTACCACTAACAACTAGAAAGTAGTTCACCTTAAGACGTTTCTACTTCCTTTATCCAACAAGTATTTGTTGAGTATCTAATATGTGCTAGGCCCTGTACTAAGCTCTAAATGCACCCAAGTGAGTTAAGCCCCAGGAGTAGCCCTCAGGGAGCTCATGATCCAGTGGGGAAGGCAGAGAAGGAACAAGCAAGCACAGCGTAGGGAAGGAGGGGCAAGCTGTGAGAGGTGCACCCAGCCCAGAATGTCCATTAAAAACTATTCCCTTCGTTTTTCACATAATGGTTAAAGATGAAGGGCATAGTTTTAAGAGATCTACTTTGAGTAATCTTGGTAAAAGCTTCTGAACTTGGGTTGTAGGTATGACAGTTACCTTGAGGAAGCACAAGCTTGAGAATTCATCACCCAAAGAAATGCATGTCCTAAGTGTCTTGTTTTGGGCTTTCTACAACTCATTTGGAATCAGTAATATCAATGACACAAGGGGAAGATGTAATTCCTATAAAAGCCTTCTTAATTTGTTCATTTTGGTACATTTCATAAAGTCTGTCTATGATCTAGGTTTCCTGTGGGAAGTTAGGTAAGGAAGTCAGTCTCCAAACTGGCTCCTAGTGATCACTGCTGCCTCTTAGTATCCATGCCCTTGGTTAACCCTGCCAAACTGTGGCTGGGTTAGTCGGTGTAACCAGCCAAATATGGCAGAGGGATGGTAGTCACTTTAGAGATTCAAAAGACTTCCACCACTTGTCGTGGGGGAAAGCCAGCTGCTGTCTGAGTGGCCCTGTGGCGAGGCACCAGGTAGCCTTAGGCTAACAGCCACTGGAATGAGCTTAGGAAGGAATCCTCCAGCCCCAGCTTGATTGCAGCTTCTTGAGACCCTGGTCCAGAACCGTCCAGCTGCTGGGTCCTCAGAAACTGATAAGTGTTTGCTATTTTGGGGTGGCTCAGTTGGTTGAGTGTGCAACTCTTGATTTTGGCTTAGGTCATGATCCCAGGGTCATGGAATCGAGGCCCATGTCAGGCTCTGCACTGAGTGTGGAGCCTGCTTAAGATTCTCTCTCTCCCTCCCTCTGCCCTTCTCTCCCACTTGTACACCCTCTAAAATAAAAAAATTAAAACAATAAGCCTTAAAAAATGTTTGCTATTTAAGCTGATAAATTTGGGGCTTGTTATAGGACAATAACAAACAAAAAAACAGGTTTTGAGACCAGAAAAACAAATGTTATTAAAAAAAATTTTTTTTAATGTCTTTTATTTATGTTTTGAGAGACAGGGAGAGACAGCGTGAGCAGCAGAGGGTCAGAGAAAGAGGGAGACACAGAATCTGAAGTAAGCTCCAGGCTCTGAGCCAGCTGTCAGCACAGAGCCTGACATGGGGCTCGAACCCACGATCCGTGAGATCATGACCTGAGCTGAAGCCGGCCGCTTAACCGACTGAGCCACCCAGGCACCCCAACAAATGTTATTTTAAGTATTCAAAGACAGATAACTGGAGCACGTAGAAGGTACTATTTTCTTCAGGTGCTATCACAGTACTTCATCATCTTCACCAAGAATAAGGGCTTTATGTGAACACAACACATATGTAATTCACCATCTAATTTAAAATAGAAAACTTTTTCAAGTGCCTGGGTGTCTCAGAAGCTCCTGAGAGAGGGAGACACAGAATTGGAAGCAGGCACCAGGCTGTAAGTCAACTTCGGCTTAGGTCATGATCTTGCGAGTGAGTTCGTGAGTGAGTCCGGGCCCTGAATGGGGCTCTGTGCTCCCATCGTCAAGCCTGCTTCGGATCCTCGTCTCCCTCTCTCTCAAAATATAAAGCTTTTTTCTTTTTTTCTAAAGTAGCATGACTGAACAATAGATTCATAGATTCTCTAAGATATAATGGACCTGTTCGTCACCTCATTTTCTCAAAGCAAAAAGGTCTATCCCTTTGATTATGGCTCGTATGTGTCAGACAAGGTGGATTTGAAGAATCACCTCAGATACGTTGGCTATGTGGTATTTGTAGTGATCCTTTTGGTGTGAAAACCTTACCTACCACCTTAGTTTATTTCTGCAGTTATTATCTCTACAAATGACCTTGTAAAGTAAACCATTTTCTATTTGCAGAGAGAGAAATGTTCTGAGAAAATGACAGGATAAACATCTCATGGTTTTGTTTTTGTGGGGTTTTTTTTTTTTTTTTTTGCATCAAATGTTTACAGAACTCCCCTAAAGACCCAGACATGGTGCTAGACACCAGGGATTTACAAATAAATAAACCTTGGCCTCTGCTGTCAAAGAGGGGGAGATCCAGAGGGAAAGGCAGGCATGTAAGCAGATAAGAGAATGAAGCGAGCCATGGTACAAAGGTGGGTTCCAGGGAGAAGTGCCCGCCTCTGCCTGGGAGGGTCAGGGACGAGCTACTGGGTTGGGCACACACATTCACATGGGGTGCAGCATGGACCCATAGGTACAATTTGAACACCCATCTCAAACCGCTTGAAACTTAAATAGGGTTTTTTTTTTAATCTTTCTTTTTTTTTAAATTTTTAATGTTTTATTTATTTTTGAGACAGAGAAGACAGAGCATGAGCAGGGAGGGGCAGAGAGAGAGACACACACAGAATCGGAAGCAGGTTCCTGGCTGTGAGCTGTCAGCTGGATGCGGGGCTCGAACCCACCAATGTGAGATCATGACCTGAGCCGAAGTCGGAGGCCCAACTGAGCCATCCAGGCACCCCTTAAATAGGGTTTTGATGAAAATCAGACCAATATCCGACTTCAGGGGTTAGATACTTAGCTGGTGTTGCATGGGTTAAAACATGTACATGCTGAAGCACTGACAAGAAAAAACATCTGGCGTGTCCGGATCAATGGAGAGGGAAATGGGCCTGTGGGGAGGCGCAGAGGTGCCCGCCCCCCCCAGCGGGTGCTGGCTCCCACAGCTCCAGCCATCGACGTTTTTAAATGTGATTAACTCCATGAAGTGCAAAGTTAGAATGTTCAACTTCAAAACGATACCAAATTTATTTTCTAGAAGAAAGGTGATCCGATTTAGATATATTGATTCTATAAGGAGAATAAAACTTGATCACAAATATCCACACGTAACTCTTGAGTTAGCTCAGGAGTACATGGAGGGGAGGGGGGACGGGGGCTGAGTCATGGGGGTGGTTAAAAAAGCATAGGCTAATTATCTCAGAGCAAGTTTTCAGCCAAAACCACAATGGCATAACTGTGCAAAGATTCGACAAATAGTGAACTAATCTAGGGCAGAAACCTGGGATTCAAGGAGTGGAAATGGCTGAGGTTTTTAATGCCTCCTTCCTTGGCTGCTTGAGGAGCCCGCCACCAGGAAGTGTTCTCGGTCTTGCAGAAATGGATCCCTGCCATTTAAGAGGGTGCATATGCTGTTCCAGCAGGCGTGCCTGCTTCAAATTCCATGTGGAACGAGACGATGGCATAAATACACACCTAAGAATTCAGGTTAAACAACAAAAAGCAGAAACAACCCTGTAGGCTGTGATTGCACGAGTGGAGGTTCCAATCTCTCCTACAGGAAGCCTGGCCACCTAGATGTGCTCGGGCCAGTTCAAGAGGCCAGAATGACAAGATGCCGCGAACAGCATCTGTAGACAGTGGAAGGAGCATAACCAGCAAAAGATCTTTTATGCCCTCACCCCTGCCCCAACCCCGATCTCTTTGGCTTTTTATTTTCAATGTTCTTCTCTTTTTCATAGGCTTGATCTCAGTGTCCCTGCATGACAGTAGTAAACTATGTATTACAAGATCTGGGCTGAAACATGCTTCATCTTTACGAAGAAATATAAAGCTGCTTAATCTCCTGGATGAGCAGCACTGTAGACACATGAAGTAAGATATGGCGAACATGTGTCGCCATGTGCAAGGGATTCTTGATTACTGCCTCCATCCAATCCATGGTCCAGCCCACTATTGGAAGATTACTTTCAAAGAACCTGTCTGGTTATGACACTTCACTGGCTTTAAAAAAAAGCCAGTGGCAGGCTGGGGGGTCAGGGAGCCTGGCCGGCTCAGTAAGTTAAGCATCCAACTCTTGATTTGGGCTCAGGTCATGATCTCACGGTATGTGGGTTTAAGCCCATGTCAGGCTCTGTGGTGAGAGCACAGATCCTGCTTGGAATGCCCTCTCTCCGTTCCTCTAACTCTCTGCTCCTCCCCTGCTCATGTACTCCCTTTCTGCCTCAAAATAAATAAACATTAAAAAATATATTAAAAAAAAAACCATTTAGTCCTAACCTGTTACTTGCAAGGTACAGTTCAGAACATTTAGCAGGGCAAAATTCCAGGAAAGTAAAAATGCTTTTCAATCACAATGCCTTTTCTAAGAAAACCAATCTTCAGATCTTAATGGTTTTGCAAAGCCAGGTACTTTGAGAAAAACCAGTCCTGTTACCTTGACTTCCTAGCAAGGAAACTAACCTTTGGCTCCACAGCCAGATGTCTCTGGCTTGGATGGCTGGGTGGCTGAAAGTGAGAGGACCTCTTCAGTGGTCCCACTGGCCCTGCATCTTCCTCTAGTGCATGTACTGTACATGCCGAGTTCCTTGCCTGTATTTCTCCTCTACCCCCAAAAGCTTTGTGATGTGAGGGACTGAGTAATGTCAGGGCCTAGCACAGTGCCTCCTCCTAGTCACTCAATAAATATTTGCTAAATGGATGGATAGAAAACCATCAAAGCCTGGAGATACAAAGTGGAGTAGTGAAAAAAGAAGTAATCCTCTTAATTTACAACTTTATAACATTATTCTGACAAGGAGTCAAAAATTCTCTGGATTTCTTCCCCCAGATAGGCAAAAAGGTGAAAATGACTGGCTGGCTATGGCCTCTTCCAGTATTCTATGTACACACATGCACAAAGCATGTTTAAGACTGTCTGACTGATTTTGAAATGAATACACCAGAATTTATAAGTGCAAATGAACATTAGTTCCTTTAAGTGTAAGTAGTTTGATAAGTTACTTACTCAATGATGAAAACCAATTTGGAATTCTGGAGAATTACTTTTGTTTCCTTTTTTTTTTTTTAAGGTTTATTTATTTATAATTTTTTATTTATTTATTATTGAGACAGAGAAACAGAGCATGAGTGGGGGAGGGGCAGAGAGAGAGGGAGACACAGAATCTAGAGCAGGCTCCAGGCCCTGAGCTGTGTCAGCACAGAGCCCGACACTGGGCTCGAACCCACAAACCGTGAGATCATGACCTGAGCCGAAGTCAGATGCTTAACTGACTGAGCCACCCAGGCACCCCAAATTCTTTTATGTTTCTAATTTAAAGCAAGACCAAATAGCTTTTTAAAAATTCACAAAAGCAATATATATTTACTACTAAAAACAAATCAGAAATCATAAAAGGAGAAGATAACCAACCCACAATCATAACAACAAAAGCACTACTTAGCTCAAGTGTAAATCTGGGGGCGCCTGGGTGGCTCAGTCAGTTAAGCTTAAGTGTAAATCTGAGTCCTCCTGCTATAAACATATCCCGTATGTCTACATTGTTTCCTTATAAAACCTTAATATAGTATGAATATCTTCCCATATACTTTGCAAGCACAGTAATCTGCAGGGTGGCAATATCAGTGTATTTATCCAATGACACCCACTGCTGGATATTTAGGTTATTTACCCATCACTATTACCTAAAAGAAAAAAAAAGAAAAAAAAAAAGAGAGAGCTACATTAAATGTCCTGGCAATCACAATGACAATTTAGCACACACATATTATGTTCTTAGAACTTCCAGAAGTGGGGCGCCTGGGTGGCTCAGTCGGTTAAGCTCAGTTAATCTGACTTCGGTTAATCTGACTTCGCTCAGGTCATGATCTCACGGTTTGTGGGTTTGAGCCCCGAGTCAGGCTCTGTGCTGACAGCTAGCTCAGAGGCTGGAGGCTGCTTCAGATTCTGTGTCTCCCTCTCTCTCTGATCCTCCTCTGCTTACACTGTCTCTCTCTCTCTCTCAAAAATAAATAAAAACATTAAAAAAAATTAAAAAAAAAAAAAAACTTCCAGAAGTGAATTTTTTGAAACAGCCTGTACATTTGTAACAAAGTTGATTTGTAGGTAGTTTGTATATAGCAGATTTCCATCTTTTGACAGTAGATACAACCACTGGAAGGAGCCAAGAGTCAGCTGGGGTTGAATCTGGTGATTACAGTCAGAGATCAAGGGAGGTGATACTACGTTTAGTTGCAAGCCTCTGACTATTCAGCAGTGGGACTGGTTTTCACATGTGACTCAAAGTGGCTCTGAAGGCAGCTGCAGCAGGAATTCGAACTGTTGTAAGCTCTGGCTCATTATCAAACTAAGCGTATTACTTCCCAAAGACAAAACCATGAATGGGACACAGAGCTAGGTGACACCACTTTCTCGGGGTTCCTAATGCTGCAGTTACATCTCGTCCCCATGCACAGAAAGTCTCAATTGTTGGGTCAACTCATTTTAAATAGTTGCACTGGTTCACTGAAAACTTACACACCGGCAGCTTTTCCAGAGTGACATTCTCCGAAACACATACTTACCACTCAGATGACACTTCTCATGTATCATTTTAAAAATTTTCATACTACCACTAAACATACAGGTGTTATTCTCTCCATTTTATATACAAGGAGAAGATAAGCGATTTGCCCAAGGCAACAGGGCTGATAAAAGGCAGAGCCAGGACACCAGCAGATCTGTCTAGCTTCACGAGCCACATTCCGTTCCCTTTCTGAGCCAGCCATGTAGCACTCTGAGTAATTCTTCAATGTATCATTATAGGGTTGTTCAATCTTAACTGCTATGATTAAAATTTCTTAATGACTATCACTACCAGTGAACAATCCTATTCTTTATTTAACCTGGAAATGAACTGAACGGAACTGGAGGTATTGCTTATGAATAAGCTCATTCATAATCATAAGAAAAAATGGCAGTAACTACAAAAACCCATTAATTCAATTTGAATAAAGTAAACATTGATACCAGACATTACATTTAAAGAGACTTGTCTGGCAAGTGAGTCGCGTTTTAACAATAACCATAGTAAAAGGGGAAAAACTAGAGGAGTAAGTTAAATAAAAGGCTAATAAAACTCGAAAGAGCTCAGTGTTTTCTTTTAAATCCTGCAAAACACCATATATATATTTCGTTGCATAAAGAGTCATTTCAAGGAAGGACTATTAACAATATAACATTAGAGTCAACACTAAGAATTTCAATGATATCCAACTCAAAAATGCATAGGGAGAGTAAAGTTATTTTATTAAATCATGCACATCACGTGTGTTAGTGCAAATAGTTTAATCTGTACTCCAGAAATTCTATTGTACTTTATATCTTTACAAAATAGATTTAAAACAATTATTTACTTTAAAAAATGTAATTCTGAAGTTAAGCATTTCAGAACAATATTTGCAATAACCTATATACAAGAGGTACTGGGTACCACTGGCGTATTAGCATTCTGTGGTGGAGTGGCTTCCTGCAACAGAAAATGATGAAATGAACTACATGACAGCATTTTCTACAAGTCACTGGTGACTAATTCCTCCATAAATCTAGTGATCCTCCCAACAGCAAATCCCAAATAGCTTAAAATATAACCTTTAAAGTATCAACAATGACTGCCAAACATCACAAGGCAAATTACATCCTAAACTTCTATTTCAGCACTTGGCTAGGCCTGTGGACGGCCACAGGACATTCAGGCCGATTCACTGACGTTCCCTCCCAGTTGCATTGACTGAAAAATTTAACTGGGCGATGCTTTAGGATATTCTATGACCTAAATAAATTTTATTGACGTGACGTGGTGCCGCACAAAACCATAGCTAAACTTTCATTTCCGTGTTTTAAATTTATAACATCAAGCAGTGTTTAGGTGCTTCACTGTGCATGGAACACTATTAATCTTGGGAATAATGCTTCTCATATAAACAGAACGTTCCAATTAACAACAGTAAAAAGAAAATAACCATTTGCATACCCGACCAGGAAATCTGTTGGTAGGTAACAACAGCTCACCTTGAATATGAATTAGCTTTGAAATATCATAACCAAATTAAGTCAGTAAAAGTTTATCTAAAGAGATATATTAATTCTTTCTTCAATTAAACATGCTTGGAGGAAGAGATGATAGAAAAAAAAATCATGCTTCCTAAAATGCTGTATATGAGAAAGTAACTTGGTTTTTAAAGAAAATATCTCTTTAAATACATGAGGTTTAATAAATTACATTCCAATTGACTCAGCAGTTTGGTTTACTGCACTGAAATTATAGAATTACTGTTTTTGCTCCCAGAAATACTTTAGTTTGCTCAAGAAAATACACACTCTCATGGAAAGTTTTTCAAAGTTGATGTCCTCCACATCGTCAAGTCACATTAAGGCTGAACAAGCGTGCACATAGTCCCCGAATTATCACTAGAACAGAATATTTTCCAAGTGTATTTCTCCTTAAAAAAAAAAAGAAAAGAAAGAAAAGAAAATCCACGCAAAAAGTTGTCTCTAAGTCTTGTTCCCAATAGCTCAGTGGTTTTATAACAAGTAAAAATGGCGTAAATATGTAAAAAATATATATATATGTGTATATATTTCAAACTGATAGGCACTGAGCACACAGGGCCTCTCTTCCCATGTATGTATTGGTTGTTTGGTTTGGGTAGTTATCGAATCAGAAAAATGAATTATCTGGCCATTAGAATTCAGAGTAAAATACCCATAAATTTAATGTTATAAATAATTTGGTGTACCAAGAAGCCTACTTTAGGCCACCATAATATTCAGAATCTCAACATACTAATTTAAAAATTACATGAAAAATTGCAAGCAAATTATTGCTTACAGTAGAATAAAGTCACAATTTTATATCCTCTTTATAGATAGATACACTTTATATAAGTTAAAGCAATGACCCTACAGCTGTATTCTTGCACTTCTGCTGTCTTAAGAGGTAAAAAAGGAAGAAAATGGTTCTGTTTGTCCCCAGCATGAGTGTGATGCCAGCTTCTAAAGGGAGGACGGTGTACGGACTCAAGAAAGGCTCTCACGGAGAAGCTCTGGCCAGACCTGGCACGTACAGCACGATGGCTGTCACTGCAACCAGGGCCGCCAACATGGGCATCCAGGGCCAGGGTTTCTGTGTGGAAAGAAACCAAGAGTCAATATCACATTCTCCCCTCTTTTTCATACCTATTAACCCCTTGGTTCCAGAGAGTCCTGAATACTTAACAGAATATTAGAAAAACCTTATCTTTGCATAAGAATAAATTTTAACAAGAAAAGAAAACAGGTGAGGGAGTGCAGGAGTGAGGAGAGTCATTAGAGCAGGAACGCTTTTAGAGGACCGTTGTGTGGAAGTCACATAGAGCTCGGGAAAGTCTTGGGCAGTTTCCAATTTTGTTACAGCTGAAACCTAACAGTGACCTCTAAGAAACCCTGTGGGCCAGGCCTGCTCTATTTACTCCAGTGTCCAAATAGTGCAACGATCTGATGTACACAGACGCCTGGAATACATGTCTGCTTAAAATGTTTATTTCTTCTTCTTCCTTTTTTAATGTTTATTTCTTGATAAAAACCAGATTTTTGTGTGGGGGTAGTTTTACAGAAGGGGCTGGTGGGTAGGGTGAAAGAAAGAAAATGTTCTACACCTTGATCCTCTAACTGGAAACCACAGAAGACAAGGTCAGATGGTGTTCAGGATGGGGAAGAGTTATGAGGACCCCTGCCTCTTTGCCATGTCCAGTGCAGTGATGTCACATGATCATCTCATGTTCTACAAACACACATGCCTGTTGCAGGCAATCATGGGTGGGCCGTTCCCTGTTAACTTTTGGAGGGCTTCATAAGATCAGCGTGCTCTGGTTGACAGCGTTATTTTGCACTCATGTTCTAAGAGTGTTACTGAGAAAGTTGGCTTTTAAAGGACTATTCTGATGTTGCAGATCAGGGCTCAGAAAAATATGGGATAAGTTTATACTCGCATAAGTAAATGCACATTGCATATGCTAATCTCATCCTTTTTCATCCTCATAGCCACAGTATAAATATAGGCAAAGGGTTGAAATGAAGAAATTCTATACTACAGAAAAGAAGAGGAAAAGGAGGGGGAAGAAAGCCGGCTGAAAACTTCAAAGAGGCAAACGCTTCATTTCTCATTCAAATCTGATTAAACATGTAATTGGGAAGGGGGTACTAATATTGTAACAATTCAGTCTATTCCAGTTTGCTAGAGACAAAGACTCAGTTAAAGGCAGCACACTGACAACTGGTTAGGTTGGAATTAATTCATGGTTAGCATTACTACAAGGGAAACAAGACAAAATGTTATGTGATTAGTTGATTGTTCGGTTCATTTGTATGACACAATACATCGCATACTAAATGAAGGGTTTGCTTCAGGTAACAAAATACCTGTGTGATTCTGCCATGCACTATATTACAAATATGGCACAAACAGGTGATGGGGACGAACAGACAAGGACTCAACAGTAGTGCTTGTACCTTTCTCTACCACAATGGACCGAAACACCAAAACAGGAAAGCCAGGAATAGGCCGAGGAATACGGCTGGGACGGGTTGTAATATGGAAGGCTAAAGAAGGGAAGGGATATTAAAATCATTTTATGCTATAAAAAAATCAGACAAGATGATTTAGACCCCAGGGGGGTAGGAAGGAGGGTAGGAAGACTGAGGTAATAGAAGTAATAGCACTCAGGTTTTGAACTGATTTCAAACATTTTAAAGACATCTAATACAATCCAGAATGATGGACGGTGGTATGTAACCAGAAGCTTAAAGGGACAGCTGAAAGCAATGGGCAATGTGGGTGCCCCTAATGTGCTAATTAAATGTAGCACATTAACACAGAGCCATGGCAACATCATGGATGGCAACATCGCCGACTGATGCTCTGCTTGACAGTACATTCTTTTAGATCCATATCTGGAATCCATTATTTAACAATGTAGTCCCTTGGAAATGGCTAAAGTTTCTTTTATCCCTCCATCAAAACCCTTTTTTAAACCAAAACTCACTTGCCTGAGACGGTATTGCTTTCAAGATTAAAAATAAATGCCCTGTGATGTATGCTTCCTAAACTGAGCAAGAGCTCTGACACAATGTGTGATAAACATTTGATATATAAAGATAGGCAGCTGAGTCTCAGGCTTCTAGTTACGTTACTGGAATATAATTAATTTTTTAAAATGGACGGAGATACTGCAATGAGTTTTATTAAAGAGAAAAATTTAGTGCCATAAGTCTAATACGATAAAAAAAAAAGGAAATTCACCTTTTAGTCAAATTATTTATACAACTATAAATAATAAAAGTCAGATTACTTTTGAAAAGGCTCTAAATAGTACAGGGGGATCCATTCTGATTATGCTAGATGTCTTCATAGGTTAATTTAGTAGAAGGTGGACTAAAATTCAAATTCAGAAAGATATGATTTAACACAAGAGAGAGAAATAACCAAACCATTATGATCTGATTCCAGAAGAGTTCTGTAATCTACATTTTTCAAAATAAATGCAATTTTGCTTGGCATAGAGCCTCCATGCCCAATTTATCAACTTCTCAAAGGCTTCCATCTAAGCAACAAGACTTTATTTTCTAAAAAACTAATAGCGAAGGACAGTTGGACACAACTCATGAGCATTCTGTACGCGACTGTGTAACTGGATGGCCATGCAACATCACTCTCTTGTGCTTGTGCAGCAAAATTAAGCAGAGTGTTTTCCTCTGTAGGAAGGACGTGGCTTACACCACTGCAGTGTCCAAGCCATGACAGGGATTTGAAATAAGTCAGAGCACAACCAACTACACCGAACAGCCATCAGTTAGGTCCCACAAAGGCAATGGTCACCAAAACGTATAATAACACAACATTTATTTAGTATAACATCTTTTTAAAGACTATCTGCCTTCCTAGTAAATGAAAAAAAATTAATATTAAACTCAATTTATATGAAAATGTTCCAATTTCACACACACACACACACACACACACACACACACACACACACACATATATACACACACACACCTCTTTACAGAAACTCACCCAATATTCCCTAATATTTATATGAAGTCAAAAAGACACCAAGCTTTTTAGGAATATGCCTTAGTGAGAAAATTATTAGTATAAAATGAGAACCATATGAAGTCTCCATTTTTTGATACAGCCAAATTCTAAGGAGTCAACATGTACTACTCTTTCTTAGGTGGGTCCCTGGTGGTACAGTGCTTCATTTCCCAGCAGGGGAAATGACGTGCCAGACGATGGCTTGGTGACAGAACTTCAGATTCATATGGGAAAATCTGACAGTTCTAAGGTAGATTATTTTCTTGCAAATAAGGCTCTTCCTCCAGGCAGTCCTCAGGCTCTTCTAGGGATACAGGTTAAAGGGGCAGATTTTTATTCAAAAATTGGATAGCACAATGATTCCATCATGGAATTTCATAATGAAAAGCTTAGTTTATGTACTACCAGACTCAGTTTCTCAAATCAGTAATAAAGTCCTCTGAAAACTCTATTTCAGGGCTTTCACCAGCCTCTCAGTCAAAGCTAAGCCAAGTTTGCAAAGACTTACATTATTTCCTTTCTCTCGGAGCAGCTTCAGGTTGTCTTTACATTGTTTGAGCTCATCTGTGATTGATTGTTTTTCCTGCTCAGTCATTTCAAACTTCAACTTCAGTTCTGAGAGTACAGTCTGTGTCTTTTCATACTAAAGGCAAAGAAAAAAGAGTGTGCAGTCTCAACTTAAAATGGGTAGGAAGTTATGGTTCTTGGCAGGCTTAATACCAGACCCTATTTAGCCACCTGCAACACCAAAGTCAAGCCTTTTTGTTTCAAGGAGGGTAAGAATCATTTGCACCAATAATAGGGTCTTTAATGTTAACTTTATTCTATGTAAGAATTTTCTGGCCCTGGAGTTAAAAAAAAGAGAGAGAGAGAGACAGAGAGAGAGAGAGAGAAATCACCATTGTGTCATCTGTTTCTAATATAAAAGGTCACTCTTTCCATTAAGTGAATTAGAGGAGAAAAGTAAAGTAATTTTCAAACTGAGCAAAAGAAAAGCAAGTGAAGAAAAACTCCAAAGGCTGATTAAATGGCAAGATTAGGAAGTCTGAGTTTATATCCTGGTAACCAACGTCAGCCAAGCTATTTTAATCTTGAAGTAAAAAGTATTAACTCCCATTAGGCTTTCTTTTACCCAGGCATCACTGCCTATTAAAGTGATCTGGATAAATGAATTTGTAGGCAAATGAAGTAAAGAAATAGATCCAAAGTACTAACTGACCACTATGGCTCGGGCATTTCTATCTTTCTACCTAAGCCTCATAAGCATCAATAAATAATTTTAAAGAAGCTGTTCCTGATAAATACTTTTCTATAGTGAAACATACCACTTCCTGCTCTGAAAACCAGCTCATTGAATAATTTACTATTCAGACAGACAAGCTATCCTTTGAACACAGGTGAGGTCATGGTTTGCCCCTACTTTAAATGCCCCAGGAGGCAGGAATTCTGGATTGGTTCTGCGTCTAGATACTGCATCTTACATGCGAGCTGGGGTCCCAGGCGCAGAGCAAAACCTGTCCTGCTGCTGGTTATGGCTTTGGGTCAGCCTCCAAGGCCCCACTCTCCCATCCCAGAAGGTTTTAGAAGGAAGAAAGGCAGACGCGATTGAATATAATATAAATATATCATAGGCCCAGCATACCAGAAAGATTTCTCCTTTTTCCTCCTGTATCCCAGAAATTTCTCAATAAAGGACACCTTTAATTGGTGCTTCTAAATGACCCAAATACTTTGGGGGTGATTAATTAGGAGCTCATCATTATGCACTCCAAAGATAAAATATTAAGCAGGTTGCAAATGTATAAAGACATGAGTCAGAAGAGGTGGGGGCAGGGGGATTAGGGTCAGCAGAGCGAACACCAGTAAATGGGAAAAAAGAAAGAGGTATAGAGGGGGAGGTAAAATGTGAAAGGAACTCCCTGTTCCCTAACAATGTTCCCAGAAAAGTCAAGGTAGTATGTCAATAAACTAAGGAGTAAGATTCATGGACTTTAGGACAACTTTTTTTATGGGGTCTGTGGACTTCCTTCCAGAAGGCAGAAGGTTGCTGGCAGGCTGCCAAAGCAAATTCAGTGTACCTAGACTAGTCTCTTAGAACGTAATCAATTCTCAATGATCTGATTCTTAACAGTGACTAATAAAGGATAAGTGAAAGTGCTTTGCTGACCTAAATTTCCCCTTACGTTTCTTTTCCACTATTCTTACATCCAGCTTGCCCTTTTCACCAAAGCACTTAATCATTTCTCCATTCCAGGAGGCGGGAAGCAGAGTGACAGGAAGGCAGCCAGTCAGGAAGCGCCTGCTGTTTACCTTCAGCTGGTGCGGAGCGTGGGAGGGGCTCTGGCCCTGCCTTCACCGCCAGGTGGTGAAGCCAAACAGCTTTCCTGAGGCAGTCCTTGCACGACTGCCTTGTATACTCAATGTTTTATGAATTCTTAAATTATAGATATTCCTACTAAATTCAAGTACGAAGATGCTTTTAGTCAAATATAACGATAATATACCATTGTTTTTCTCTTAATACTGAAGATTAAATTTTACTTCCTTAGGTACTTTTTTTCCTTAAATGTTCAAATAAAAGTTGCCATATATATAAAACTTAATTGTTGGAACAAAGGTCACCTTCTGCAGCCTCAGTTTCACACCTGGCTTGGATATCAGTTTTGTTCCATCTTGCTTTCTAACTCGAAGGTAAGAAACGAGCTCAGTACTGATTAAGAGGGAAATAGCACACAATATTACCAACACCTTTGGTTCTTCTTCATAAAAATAATCATATCTGGCTTGCTTAGCTTGTAATGTTTTAGCCTGTTACAGTGCTGAAGATACATGATACTGTGCACATTAAGCATGATTCTATGAAAAAAAGGAGAACAAAGGGGAAATGTTGAAAGAGAATATATGTGCATTAGTAAAAGGTAGTAATTCATTTGCAGTGGATTACACAGATAAAAGAACCTCATTAAAGAACATTTTAGTACAGACTAGTATCCAGTAGTTGACATCAGGACAAACAGAAAGAGAAGCAATTTTACATTACAAAGGAGTGTGATGACTACACATCATTTCACAATGGAAAACACCGAACAAGAAAATAGAAAAGAAACATATTGACAAGTTCAGACATGTTTTTAAATGTGCTGCATTTAATGCAATCCAGAGCTATCAACAATTTAGATGCTGTGACAACATGCCACTGCCATTTGAGGAAGCAGTTAAAGCGTTTCTCACTGATTGCTTAGTGACCAAAAACAGGCAAACAAATAATGCAACAAAACGGCCAGTGCATTCATAGTAACATACAAAAGAGTCATCTTGCAACCACAGCATTCTTCCCAGATTTTGAAAGGACTATGGCATATGGATTGGAAGGGCACAAAGTGCTTACAGTATTAAATACTAGGATATGTACTTTGGCACAAAATTTGTGTTCCAACTAAATAAAAAGAGATTTCTCCCAGAACACATATTCTTAGCAAGAAGATTAAAAACGAACATGTTACAAAATCAATATGGCCACATGTAAATAAAAAATGTTACAGTTTTTTTTCTTTAAGAACAAACATGAAGACAGAAGAACATTAATCATGTCCACGTTCAGGATACTACAAGGAAAGGGAAGTGCAAAGAAAAACTGCATTGAGTAAACAGATCTTCTAAAAACAATTTTGGGAAAATTTGTTATTAAAGACAAAGAGTTGTCTTCAACTTCCTTTTATATATAATGAATCCTTCATTTATCAGACTCTACAGCTGGGGCACGTGGGTGGCTCAGTCAGTTAAGTGTCTGACTTTGGCTCAGGTCATGATCTCAAGGCTCGTGAGTTCGAGCCCTGCAGCATCGGGCTCTGTGCTGACTGTGCTGCCTGTTCTGAGCCCGGATCCTGTTTCAGATTCTGTGTCTCCCTCTCTCTCTGCCCCTCCCCACCTTGTGTGTGCTTGCTCTCTTGCTCTCTCTCAAAAATAAATAAATAATCATAAAAAAAAGAGGGAGAGAGAAAGAGAGAGTCTTAACTGGGGTGGGCCCTGACCAGTAGGTCAAAGTGCACCAGACTTCTCTGTCCCCTGCGCTGGCCAGGACTCAGTGCAGGGAGGATAAGGCAGCAGGACTGAATGCAGTTCTCATTGCCTCATTGTCAACTTCAAGGCTTTGCTCAGAAAGAGGCTGGGTGGGGTCTCTACTCCAAAATCAAGTCAAGATTTTACGCCAAATGATATGAAAAATGAGCATGCATATTTGTGAAGAAGGAAAGAAGAAGGGGAAAAGGAGGTGGGGGAGAAGAAAGTAAAAGGTCACAGAATCTGTGTTTGGCTGGCTGGCTATGAGGTGAACTTCAAGTAACTTTCAGGTCAGTTTCACTAAGGGGTTTAGACAGCATTATGGTGTGGCCCCACTTTGCTTTCCAAAAGTATTCCGAGTTAAATGTGATACTGTCTTTGAAAGATAAACAATGAATTGAGTAACCTGGTACAAAGGGCTTCTCATATAGGTCAACTAACTGGCAGAGAAAAAATTGTAATGTAATTTTGTATATTTATGTTTTTGAGACCAAACTCTACTAATGAATTCTCTCTATAGGGACCATGACACACAGCTAGAAATCACCAAGCAGAGATGCTCCAATTATCAACTTCGTGACAGGTAACGGGACTTCTGCTTCCCTTATTTCTAACTAGCATGAATGTCTGATTTGCTTTTGGCTTTAAGTCCAACCATAATTGGGCTCATAATGTCTTTTCGCTTTACCTCTTTCTGTACATCCTTTGCTTGGTTTTCAGCCTTACAGAGAAGAGTTTTTAAATCAGCTGAATCCCGAAGATGCTGTTCTTTCAAGGATCCCACTTGATTCTCAAGCTCTTTCCTAGTCATCTGAAGGATGCTGAGATCACTGGTAAGCTCTAAACTCTGCTTCTGAGAACTGCAACATAAATATTAACAGTTATTCAATACATGTAGAAACTAGACATAGCAGGAAGTCCAATTTCTTATACATTTCACTAGGAGGGATGGAGTAAATTTCCAGGAAAAAGTACATTAAAAAAAAGAATAAGATATGTTTAACAAGTAAAAAGCAGTAAAACACTAAAAGATTGCACGTTTACAGCTGTGTTCTATTTTCAGAATATCAAATATACACAGAGGCCGAAATCTTGAAAGCCAAAGTAGGAGGTGACTAATTGCAAATTTTCTTACATCACATTATATTAATTGTATTATAAGAAGATACAGTGTGGGGCTTCCCCAGGAAAATAGCACAGTTTTCAACTATTTTCTTATTAAGTACTCGACAAATAGAAACTTAAAGCTTAGGAGCCACTGTCAATTCAAGTGAAGATAAACCTCCTCAAATGAAAAGACACACCAAATTGGGGTGAAAGCCTGAAACAAAGAACCAGGAGGCTGGGTTCCAGACTCTAGCTCTGCCACTGTTAAGTTGTGAGATGTTGAGCAAGTCACTAAATTGACGCAGTTTACTTCTCCGAGCAAGCATTTCCTGAGCTCTTAGATCCGTGCCAGGCACATTACACAGACACAAATAACACAAGGAGAGTCTCCGTGCCCAACATCGTCAAATGAGACTGAACTCAATATTTCAGGGGCTGTTTTCCAGCTTCAATTCTATAATTACTTTTATAACTTGATGTAAAAAATATCCAGTTTACACACAAGGAAAACAGCTTGATAGGCATGAATAGAAATTCTTTGTTCAATTCCTTGTGCATCACAAACAATAAAAGACCTTCATCATGCAGCTGTTTGAAAGAATGTGGCTCCCATCTACAATAGAAATAGCCAAAGAAGAATAAAGTTTTCAAGATGACAGTTTTATGCTTCTCAGAAAAGATCATAAGATTCAGGCTCAATATTATTAACCCAGGCACTATGGAGTGTAAATCCCATTCTGATTATATGCCAGGCAAATTCTTGGGGGTGAGTGTGATGTCAGCCCAATATAGCTAGGAACTAAATGTCATAGAAGACTCTGTAAAGGAAGACGAACTTCTGAATGCTACTTAAATGTTGAGGAGGCTTACCAAATCCATTTAAAGGGCCACTAAACCAGAAAAGTTTAAGAACCAGAATTAATTTGTTTTAAGTAGTCTGTGACTTTAGGCAGACAACCTTGACTAATGATATAATATATTTCACCCTTCTGGAACCTAATATTTTTATAAAATGTATGTTTCTAACTTATAAGGAGTTTGTTGCTTTTCAATGCTTCAACAAAATTTAAATTAAAAATCAGCATTTAAAAATCTGCCAGATTCCAATCAATTACATTTCAAGAATGAATGATCAAGCTTAAATCTTTAAAATACCAATAATACCAAAGGAATTTTAGATAATCAATACTAGTAATCAAAGGTCAGTATTTCTTTTCTTTTCTTGTTTTGAGTAGTCTCCACACCTAATGTAGAGCCCAGCATGGGGGCAGGACGTGAGCTGAGATGGAGAGTGGGATGCCTAACCAACTGAGCCACTCAGGCGCCCCAAAGATCAGAATTTCTCACTTATGACAGAATTCCAAACTAAATGGATTCACTAAGATTCCAAATAAAAAGAATTTGAGAGTGTCTGAGCCCCTTATTATCACTTTATACCAAACAATTTGCCCAAATGTGCTGTCAACACAGACATCCGTTGGTACATACACATACATTCACATGTGTATAGTTGTGTCTGGGCCTTTACTTTGTCCTATTCAGATTTTGGAATTGTTTTTATAAACTTTTACATGCTACAAACATATTTACTCTTTGTTGTTAATTACCTCTAAACATTCAAAAAGTATAACAGATAATTGTGTATTGTATACATGTACAAAAGACGGGAAAGACAGGACATTGAAAGAGAAAGTTTTATAGATCTTGGTAACACATGGTATTGTAAGATGACATCTTAGAGAATAAATCAACACACCTCGCTCCTTCAACCAGTTTTTGATTTTTAAAAATGTATAATCTATTGCAATTATTGTTGTTTATAAGCAGATGAGGCTTACCACTTCCTGTTATAGCTAGTCCTTTCTTTATTGTTTTCCCCTAAAGCGTGTTTTTCTGGGAACTGATCTTGATCACTGAGTTTTTGCTAACCTTGCTGTTCTTGAGAAGTATAGACATAAGGCTAACAAGAGTAAGGACTCTCATTTCTGGTGTACTGTGGGGTGGGAGATGGATTAATTAAGAGTAACTTCAATAATAAACATGCATCTGGGTGGCTTAGTTGGTTAAGTGTCCAGCTTCAGCTCAGATCACGATCTTATGGTTTGTGGGTCTGAGCCCTGCATCAGGCTCTGTGCTGATAGTTCAGAGCCTGGAGCCTGCTTCTGATTCTGTGTCTCCTTCTCTCTCTGCCTCTCCCCAACTCACACTCCATGTGAGAGAGCGCTCTCTCTCTCTCTCTCTGTGTCTCAGAAAATAAACATTAAAAAAAATGAAAAAAAAAAAGTACTATTTTCACATTCTGAATTAGAACATAAACATTGTTTAAATAAAAATATGGAGGGGTGCCTGGGTGGTTCAGTCAGTTAAGTGTCTGTCTTAGGCTCAGGTCATGATCTCACGGTTCGTGGGTTCGAGCCCCACATTGGGCTCTGTGCTGACTGCTCAGAGCTTGGAGCCTGCTTTGGATTTTGTGTCTCCCTCTCTCTCTGCCTCTTCCCTGATCACATTGTCTCTCTCTGTCTCTCAAAAATAAATAAATGTTAAAAAAATTAAAATAAATAAATAAAAATATGGAATGGAACAAATTTTTAAGGAAGAAATTGATTTTAATTCTTTTTAATGTTTATTCATTTTTGAGAGAGCACAAGTGATAGAGGAGAAGAGAGAGAGGGAGATACAGATTCCTAAGCAGACTCCAGGCTCTGAGTTGTCAGCACAGAGCTAGACACAAGGCTGGAACCCACGAACCATGAAATCATGACCTGAGCCGAAGTGGACGCTTAACTGACTGAGCCACCCAGGTGCTCCAGGAAGAAACTGATTTTAAACTATACATCAAATGTTGATAGGAAAGCAGGAGTCCACTAAATTTGCTGGAGTAAATTTACTGCCTTCGTTGGTTTGTATGTAAGGTATTGGATGTTAGAAAGACATAACTGATCGTATAATATTATTACTCTTTATATAACTGTGAACTCAAAAGCTGAATTCTTATCTTTCAATCTTATAAATTCTTTATTATAGTCATCCTCTGATCACCCAATCACCCTTAGTAACAGAAGGGATCACTGGTGTAAAACAAGAAAAATAACTTGTTATCTGCAATTTCTATCACTTAGTTTATAGGACAAATTCGATATGGATTATAGCTCTTTGCCGTCTGCTTGTTCAGGGCTTTCAAGGGGAGTTGTGTTCCATGGATGCACCTTGAGCACACCGAAAGGAAGGGACATGGAGGATGAAGGTGGAAGTACAAAAACACTGAAGAATCCAGTTAGTGGGCTTATTAAACTTATTAAACAGCCAGAAAGAGTCTGGCTGAACATTTTGCTCCAAAATGGTATTTAAGTATCAAATTTAAATTTAATTTAGATGAAAATTTAAGATAAAGAAATATTTTGAAGCTAAAAAAGAGTGCTTGCATACTTGTGCAATTCTTTTTCTTGCCGCTGCAGTTCTGATGATAACAAAACATTTTCCTTTTTTAGAGAATGGCATTCGGTTTCCAATACATTCCATTCCTTTCTCAACTTCTCTAGTTCACCTAAAATAGTCCCAAAACATATTTGTTAATATAGGAACATAACTTCCATAATAATTCAGAGGATAAGGGAAACATTTCAGAGAAAACCAGACCTTTCCCCCCACCAAAACCTATATATTTTACATTGCTATTCTTTGATTCCTGTTTATTTTGCATCTGTACTTCAGGTAAGTCCCACCACCTCGAACTTCAGTAATATTTTCTTCCCTTTTCACTTTTATATGACAAATAATTCTAGTAGTATTTAAAATATTGTAAATAGCTTGCAGACCTGAAGAATTTTTATAGCCCCAACATAAAAACATTGCTTTATACAATCAATCGTTATCAAAGAGAAAAATAGTCCAAATGGTTCTTTTGTGCAAATTATAAAGTTATCACTGTCAAGACGTAAGAGTTTCACATAAAATATGTGTGCTCACCTTGTAGCCTTGTCGCTTCCTCTCTCTGCTGGTCCTCACACTGCTGACATCGGAGCTGAAAACTGTTCTGCAGACTTGTGATTTCTTCCTCATATTCAGACGCTGCTTTCCGCCATCGCTCGAGCTCAGCTCGCACCTTCCGAAGCTCTTCTTGTAACGAGGCAATGTCAGTGTCCCGCTCGGAGGCAGCCTTTTCCGCTGCCTGATGAAGGAGCAGAATTTCATCTCGGGCACTAAGCAGTTCATCTCGGGTGCTTGTGATTTCGTTGTCTTTCTCCTCCCGGAGATTCTCAATATTGATGTGCAACCTCTGTAGTTGGGCTACAAAAGGATATGCATCCGTCATTTCCTTTGTCCAAAGCAATTACAAATAAATGAACTGCTCAAATGGGACTGCAGTTACTATAAACTGTACAAGCAATCCATGTTTAATGCAGAAATGTCAAAATACAGAAACACAGAGAGTAAAAAACCAGAGTGATCTTTTTGCTTCTCCCACACAGAGAAAGCTGCTTCCAACATTTGGTATTTATATCTAGATTTATTCTAGGTTTTTATAGACATATAAAAGCAAAAACAGAGAGGGACTCTAACATATATGGTGTTCTCTATCCTGTTGGTGATGAATATCTTTTAGTAACAAAAAAGTTACACTGTGACTTCTTTGACTAATCCTTTATTTTAGATCTTTTAGGCTCTTCAGTTTTTAATTACTATAAATAATACTGCAAGCCTGAATTTTTTCTTAGAGTAAATTCCTAGACATAGAATTGCTTGGTCAGATGTTATGCATTAGTTTAATGTTCTTGATTCAATTCTCTGTTCAAATATCAATTCCTTAAAGAAGCTTACTCTGCCTTTATTGGATATCACATTATATATTTGCTTACTGTTTATCTTTTCCATTGGACTGTACATCTCTTGCATACTCTATCTTCAATACTAGCAAACAACCAAGAATTACTGGTTGAATTAATGAACTGGCAACATTAATGAATACTGCCTAAACAAGGAGGTATATTTTTAAGATTTAGTCTTGTGCCCTCAAAACTTGAACTGGAAACAATCTGTACAAAATACTTGGTTCAGAACTAGAAAACTTGTGTTAGTTACTATAACACAAGAAAATTACAAGTAGAAAAATTCCTTAGGGTAGAAAATTAAAATAATAATTAAGAGGATAGGCTGAGAAAGGGAGAGGCTGCTCGATAAATAAGCATTAAAAAATTAGGCCTTTTAGAAAGTTCTCAGGAAGCATTGAGAGGTTAACAGGTTCAAAATCTGAAAAGACATAATGGCCAGAGATGAACAGGACCATATGCTGGTGGATAAAGTCATGAAATACACATGCTGGCACTTGGGGGCGCTCAAGGATGCCTAGGTAAGAGAGCTTTAAGACAAAAGGCAGCCCTAGTTATAGAATCTTTAGGGAAAATTGCCCAAACACAGTACAGAATGGAAACATAGATTAAAATCAGATTTATATAAGCTAATGGATAAAGGCATTAAATTATAATAAGAGTTTAAAGAGTTTTCTATTCAAAAAGATATACAATCTACCCCCAAATTCTAACTTGACCATAATAAAATTTAAATATTTAAGCAACTCAAATTCCCACTCAAAAAGAAAACCCAGAGGACTGCTTTTTCTTAGGGATATTTTAGGGCAAATATTACAGGCTTCAGATGGTGATTTCCTATTTTTTTCTGAACTGAGATTACTTGACTAATTTCTTCTCACCCTACATCTCAGACTAAAACTTTAAAAGAACATTAGTTCTTTCTTTGACAGTGAAGACAAATTAATTTTGCTTTAGGAATTTTACAATAGCATGGGAAAGAAGGGTCTCTCCTAGGGCTCTCACAATTAGAGCCTAACGGTACCAGGAACTCTGGCTCGAAGAAAACTCTTGGCAGGCAGGGATCTTTCTGGTCATTTCTGGAATGAACCTGTGACAGCCCACACAGAGAGACAGCAAAATGAAGAGCAGCCTCTACCAATGAAGGCAGAGCAGGGATCGCTGTGCTCTTCCATGTGATACATAATTTTTGTTGTAATGGAAGTATGTTATGAGCATTAGAAATGATGTCATCAAGCTAGAAGTGCTGATGCACGGAGCAGTTCAAACTGATATCCTGTCCAAAGGCTCCCTGTGTAGTAACTCACTGCATAACCCAGAAAGTGACAGTCTTACTACCAAACCCATGTCTTCACCTGTGCTCTTCCTTTGTATCTTCTTAAAAAACAAAAACAAAAACAAAGCCTACCAAGAGGTCTAGCTCTAGTCTCAGATTCTAGGGATAAACCAAAGACACGAAAAATGAGAACCCACCCCACTCTTACTTTCCATTTCTTTCGAATCACTACACACAAACAATAATAATCCCAAGGAGCCCTGAGGTGTTCCATACCTTGAAGAACCTGTATTTGTTTACTGGATTCCTCAACTTGATTTCGATAGGCTTTTCTTTCTTCTTCCAAAAGAGCTAAAAATAAAATACAATATATCTAATTTTGTGAGTTAATGGAAGTATTCAGAATTGAGCAGCTGGAAATTTCTAAGAAATTAAATTTTGTTTCTAAGAAGGAAACAAGCTAAGAAGTAAGTATTATCAGTATTAGCTGTTAGATAGTTTAAAAGATTTTAGGAGCACAAAAGAGTAGTAATAAATCTATTCAACTGAGTAACCGAGTTTTCTAGACCTTGTATCACCGAGAGTATGTGCTATTCTTTACATGACAAGCATTCTTGATAGTTGTTAATCAGCATTTTTGATCTTAAGTTTTAAAAACAGATTAACACCTTCATGTTGACCATCCACCACGTGGTAAGTACTGACTAACAGAAAGTTCCGAGTTCCTCCTGGGGATGTGAATCTTCATCCTGATCAGGAAGGCTATCTTAGAGAACATGAGGACTCCACAGGCCATTTACTTTCTCTTTGCTTTTCTAAGACTTTCTAAGATACAGTGACTGCAACTAGGTAGTTATTATTAAAGATATGGAAATGTAAGCTCTGAAGAAAAAACAGTCCTGACTCCACTGGCCTGTGACACTATGGGTAAGTAAACTACGAGAGAAGAAAGTGGTTGGGACACTGCGAGATTCCTTTATCTTGCCTGGTTCCTCCCATTTCCTGAAGGATATGCTATAAAATCACAGGGAATGTAAATTTACCTCATCTTCTACTGAGGAGCCAACATTAGGGGTAACTAAAACTTTGAAACTGAAATACACAATTTTTTTCCTTCTGTTGTACTTAATATATAATTAATGGTTAAGATCTTTTATTGGTACAGATCCTTCTTGATCTTCACATCAATAATGTGAAGGAAGTTGAGCAACTGGGACTCTCCCCAGTTTACTGATCTGAAACATAAGTTCAGAGAGGGTAAGTCAATGTCCCAAGATCACATATCCAATAACACTGTGGATCTGGAACAAGATACCACACCTCTGGACTCAGTTATACCATATGGCTTCCACATCCCCTAAAGAATCAAAGTAATCTTGA
The DNA here is from genome assembly GCF_006229205.1 of Suricata suricatta. Lineage (NCBI taxonomy): Eukaryota > Metazoa > Chordata > Mammalia > Carnivora > Herpestidae > Suricata > Suricata suricatta. Next base: position 25,212,921 of record NC_043711.1, on the reverse strand, counting down.
TCTCACCTTGAAGTTCAAAGCATTTTTGTTTACTTGCTCTAGCTAGTTCCTGGGCTTCAATCAATTCCTTGCGAAGATGCTGAATTTCTTGTTTTGCCTCAATTTCTGACTGTGCACCCTGCAAGTCATCTGACAAAAATGTTTATTTTAAAAGCGAGAGTTAGTATCACACTATAACCTCTACAATCAAGTATTAGCCATCTCTTTCATGTTTAGACATGCATAGTTAAAGAACATAGCACAAATGAGTTAAATAAAATTTAGAAGCAAATTATATTAAGCATTTTAGTCATTTTACCCTGGACAAAGAACAAAAGTACAGTTAAATATATATTAGTAATTTATAGCACTGGTATTATAAAGTATGTATTAATATATACTAAGTTATACATTTCACTCATGTAGAGCTCATGTAAGGCTTGACATTCAGTAAGATGGGCATAATGCCATTCTTCTTTATTTTGAAATTGCTTGATAACAAGTCAGTAAAATTTCACTTGGAACTGGAAATGGAAAACAAAAACAAACTTTTCTTCAAGAAGAAGTATTTTAGCATTATTTCCCCATTTGTGGGAAACATAATAAGAACTCTCTACCATTCTCACTTTGTCATCAGTATTTCCCCAACACTACACACACAACAAAGTGATGTAATCTCAATGATCTTATCAAAATAAATTAGACCCAGCATCACATCTCAAATATGCCCCATCCTTTAATGTCCTCTCTCTAGTCACTCTGCTCATCTTTTACCATATTAAAATTTTCTGCAAATTTTTAAAGTTTATTTAGTGTGTGTGTGTGTGTGTGTGTGGGGGAGAGAGAGAGAGAGAGAGAGAGAGAGAGAGAGAGAAAGAGAGAGAGAGAGAGACAGCACATGTGGGGAAGAGCAGAGAGAGAGAGAATCCCAAGCAGACTCTGTGCTGTCAGAAGCAGAACCTGACATGGGGCTGAATCTCACAACCTTGGGATGATGACCTTGAGCTGAAATCAAGAGTTGGATGCTTAACTGACTGAGCCACCCAGGCAACTCCAAATTTTCTGCTATTGGACACTGCTTGAAATAAATATATCATCAGTTAGGCCATATTCTTCTTGTGCATTCTATTTGACTATTACTTTGGCTTACAAGTAACTCAGGCACAATAACTTTATTAAAAAAGAGCTAGGAGGGGCACCTAGCTGGCTCAGTTGGTAAAGCATGTGACTCTTGATCTTGGGGTTGTAAATTCAAGCCCCAAGTTGGATATAGAGATTACTTAAAAATAAAATCTTTTTTAAAAAGCTAAGAATAAAAGTTTACAATATGATTACAGTCAGTTTTAGATGTTACATACCCATATTTTCATACTCTTAGACTACATCCTACTTTTTCCTGCACAGGAAAGTAATTTTGAGCCTGGTTTCATTTATTCTAGTTAACCTATCAATTCTTCCTTCAAATGGTCTCCTGGTAAAGAGGGAGGCATGTACAGAGAGAGAGAAGACTTTTCAGTTGGAAGAAGCATTGTCACAGCACCTACAAAATTTCTCTTCTAACACCACACACCAACTCCACAGAAGTCTTGGGGCACCTGGGTGGCTCAATCAGTTAAGTGTCTGACTTTAGCTCAGGTCATGATCTCACAGTCTGTGGGTTCGAGCCTTGCGTCGGGCTCTGTGCTGACTGCTCAGTCTGGAGCCTGCTTTGGATTCTGTGTCTCTCTCTTTCTACCCCTCCCCTAATCATGTTCTGTTTCTCTCTCAAAAATAAATAAGGGTACCTGGGTGACTCAGTAGGTTAGGTGTCTGACTTCAGCTCAGGTCATGATCTTGAGGTTTTTGAGTTTGAGCCCCGCATCAGGGTCTGTGCTGACAGCTCAGAGTCCAGAGTCTGCTTCAGATTCTGTATCTCCCTCTCTATCTGCCCCTCCCCTGCTCTCTCTTTCTCTCTCTCTCAAAAATAAATAAACATTAAAAATTTTTTTTTAAATGTTAAAACAAATTTAGAGTCTGCAAAAGTCCTAGCTGACCACCTCTGGATTTGTCATTATGTAGGACAATGTCCTTATTGTCAGGAGTATTTAGGAGGGATGTGTCATGATGCCTGCACCTTATTTTCAAGTGAGTTAGCAAAAAAAAACCCCCAAAAAACAAAAAATTTTAAAAAAACCCCAAAAAACCCAAAACAAAACCACAAATGACATAAACTCCTTCAGTGGATAATTTCTTAGTTCTATGTGTGTGTGTGTGTGTGTGTGTGATTTTTATTTTTTTAATCTTAAATTTTTAAAAAAATATTTATTTTTGAGAGTACGCACGAGCATGCACACACACGCGCACACGCACACGAGAAAGAGGAAGGGGCAGAGAGTGAAGGGGACAGAGAATCCAAAGCAGGCTCAAGGCTCCAAGCTGTCAACACAGAGCTCAATGCGGGGCTTGAACCCATGAACTGTGAGTTCATGAACTGAGCTGAAGTTGGACATTTGCCCGATTGAGCCACTCAGGCGTCCTAGGTTTTTTTTTTTTTAATGTTTATTTATTTTTGAGACAGTACATGAGAGTGGGGGAGGGGCAGAGAGAGAAGGAGACAGAGGATCTGAAGTGAGTTCTGCACTGACAGCAATGAGCCCGACATGGGGTTTGAACTCAGGAATTGTGAGTCATGACTTGAGCTGCAATGAAGAGCCAGACGCTCAACCGAGTCAACCAGGCGACTCTGTTTTGTTTTGCTTTTTAACTTACTACATTTGACATTTGGGGCTGAATAATTCTTCATTCAAAGGGCTGTGCTATGGGTTGTGGCACGGTTTGTTTTGTTTTGTTTTTTGGTGCAAAAAGGTGATTTTATTAAAGCAGGGGGACAGGACCCATACGTAGAAAGAGCTGCCAAGAAAGAGTGGCATGTTTAGGAGTTTCCCTGGTCCGTACTCACTAGATGCCAGTAGCATTCCCTCTGAGCTGTAATAACGAAAATGTCTCCATATACTGGCAACTGTCCCGTTGGGGATAAAATGCTCCATGTTGAGAACTACTGTTCCATCTTCGTAATTTGATAACCAAGAAAAAAACCAAATCTATGTGTAGACTTCTCTTCCACAGACGCACTGGTTAGTACCTCTGAAACTGCTTTCTGTATATTCTAAAAGTGATCAAATAAATACTGTAGATAAAGACAGCCAGGTTTCTCACTGTTGGAGAACAGAATTAAAGACATGGAAACAGAGAAGACGAAATTAATCCTGTGGTGTAGGGTACGAATTAGAATTTGAACTCAAATAGATCTGATGTGTAGACAAATGCAGAAATAAATAGAGGTGTGTGAGGCTGTATATATACACATACACATATGTGTGGGCATAAGTATATGCATACATCTATTTCTTAACTGTCTGCTAAGTGGGCCTAGCAGCAATGAACACACCAAATACTCAGATCTCGGTTTCTAAATAGTATTCTCCACTGAAAGAGAACTAGTGCTCTTTGGAGAAATTGCTGATTTCATTGCTAAGGGTAGGAAAGTACAAGATGAACGGAGAATATCGTTTGTGTTAGAAAGTAAGAAAAGCCTCAAACAATGGTTGGTTCATGTTGAAAAGATACAAGTGGCTCCCACTGACCAAACATGGGACAATGTGAGCATCAAAATAAATACTGACAATGAAAGGTTATAGGCCACTGAATAACACATTAGTCCATGAATTCACAATGATATAGATAAAGAAAGGAAGGAAAGAAGGAAGAGAGTAAGGGAAGAGAACAAAAACCTCTTCCTTATATTAGAAAACCAGCTGACAAATGTAGAATGAATGACAGAACTAGGAAATTACTATTTGGCAACTATTATAGTAATAATTGATTCAAGCAAGAATCCTCAGTAGATGCTAACACTAAGTAGATAAAAGTTGAGAAGTAACAGGATATGTATACAAAGTTAACATCAGTGACTGAACAATTCAACATCAGTTGTCACTTGATATGATGTCCAATATTATTACTGAGGCACATTTCACAAATAATTGCTTTCCAAAAATATCAATGTCACGAAACACAAAGAAAGACTGAGGAATTGTTCCAGGTTAAAGAAGACCAAAGACACATGACAACTGAATACAATGTATGACTCAAGATATTCTTTTATAATGACATTATTTTTCTTTCATAAAAGACATTAATTGAGATAACTGACAAGCTGTGAATAAGGTCTGTGGATATGATAATGTAATATATCAATGTCGCTTTCCTAACTGTGAAAGTTATATGGTGGCTATGGAAGAGAAACAGAAAATAAAAAAGGCTATCAGGTGCGCAATCTTACTCTCAGTGGCTCAGGGAGAGAGAGGAATGTAGATGGAGGGAGGGAGATAGATAAATCAAATCCAGTAAAGTGGTTAACAGCAAATGGAGTGAAAGGCAAACATTTGGAGAAATCTGGATGAAGAGTAGATGGAATTCTTTGTTTTATTCTTACAACTTTTCTTTAAGTCCGAAATTGTATTAAAATAAAAAGTTGATTAAGCATTCAACTCTTGACTTCAGCTCAGGTCATGGTCTCAGTTTGTGAGATCAAGCCCCACATCAAGCTCCATGCTGACATGGAGCTCTCTTTCAAAATAAATAAATGAACTTAAAATTAAAAAAATATTAAAATAAAAAATTAAAAGGAACATTTCTAAAAAAACATTTCTACAAAAATACACATACAAATAAAGAAAAAAATTAAAACAAAGAAAATATGGTAAAACACTAACAACGATTGAATCTAACTGTTGAAACAATTCAACAACTGTTGAATCATAAATACATGAGTATATTTGGTATGCTTCAACTTTTCTTGTGTTTGAAATTTTTCATAATTAAAAAAGATAAATTCTATCCCAGTGCCACAATCATAGCATAAGTCCCAATCATTTCTGTCTAAATTCCTACCCTTAACCTATTCTGTCCTTTTGCATTCTATCCTACACTGGGATACTAAAGCAAATCTCTTACTTAGATCAAGAACCTATATTGATTTTCTTTCCTATCAAGTGTAGACATCTTTATTTGACTTCTAAATTTCTCCATAATCCAGTCATTACTTATTTTCCATTTCTCACTAATATACTCAATCTCTACTAGTCTCATTAGCAGCTCTGCCTCATGACCACTTCCCTCACACACCTTTGTTCATGCCATTCTCTTTTACTCCTCCAGGCCTGCCCGTCCTTTAAAGCCCAGGCTGAAGCTTCTGCATCTAACCCCCTGACCTCTAACTCCCAGTGCACAGGGGCTCTTGTCTGATTTCTAGCAAGCTTGACAGTAAAACCTAAGCAAACCAGTAAGCTCTTGACAAGTTCTCTTAATTGTTCAATAGCATTTTGTTTCATTTAAAAAAATATGTGTTTTTCTTTTTAATTTGAGAGAGAGAACGAAAGTGGGGAAGAAGCAGAGGGAGACAGAAAAAATCCCAAGCAGATTCCACACTCAGTGTGGAGTCCAATGTGGGGCTTAATCCTACGACTATGGGATCATGATTTGAAGTGAAATCAAGAGTTAAATGCTCAACCAACTGAGCCACCTAGGCACCCCTAGTTTCATTAAAAATTTTTTTAATGTTTATTTATTCTAGAGAGAGAGAGAGAGAGAGAGAGAGAGAGACAGAATGCGAGTGGGGGAGGGGCAGAGAGAGGGAGACACAGAATCCGAAGCAGGCTCCAGGCTCTGAGCTGTCCCCACAGAACTCAATGCAGGGCTCAAACCCAAGAACTGTGAGATCTGAATCAGACTGAGCTGAGCTGAATCAGACACTCAACCAACTGCGCCACCCAGGCACCCACATCTAGTTTCATTTTTTAAAGGAGAATGAACCTATGTAGATACTTAGAATTTTGGAAGAGACCTACTCATTTTATTTTACAAATGAGGAAATAAAACTCCAGAGATCAAAAATGGCTTACACATCTGGGAAGTGTAGAGATAGGAATGGAATTCTTACTCTAGCCCAGTTGTCTTTCCATGGTAACTTCTTAGCTATATCATAGAAATTAGCTTTGATTAGCATGCATTCCTAACAACCAACTCTTATTTCTTTGAAATAAGAGGGCTCCTATCATGGATTTCCTTTTAGGAACACAGATTAAATGCATATGTGTTTCACACTTCTGTTCCATACTCTATGGAGCATACGATATATACTCCATCTAACACAATGCTAGACATACAGTGGGCACTTCAGTATTTGATTAATATATACAAGGTAACCAAAGATTTGCATCTAAAACATGTAGATTAAAAAAAAGAAACAATCATCATATATGAATTAATACAATAACTAGAGAACTATTTCATTTTGAGGAAGGGGATCATTTTGTAAATGAAGAACCATATATAATCCATCTTTAAAGTCCATTAAAGCAGGCAGCTCTTGTCTGCAGCAGAAAAATTCCCTTGATCAGTGATGTCAGGAAAGAAAACTAATACTTGCTATTTAAACTAAAAACATTGGAACAGATTTTATGTTAAGCAACTATGTTTCAGAACGTTCAATATAATCTAGGCATTAATACATTGTGCTAACAAGGGATTTACTATTTGCAAATGATTTCTTTGTACCACAAAGTAAAAAGGATCAGCATTTTAATTAGAGCAAATAAGATGCCATGTATCAAATAACTGACACATACAAATTCCACATGGTGTTTGATCACAGAAGTTGAAGATACTGACCAAAAATCTTTACAAATTGAATTTAATATAATAAACACAATGGCTATATTCAAACTAATAAAGTAGTTAGTATACAGATCCTGTTTTCAGAAAGCCAAGTGCCAATTTTTTAAATCAAAGCCCAATAAGCAAATCATTTTCTGCTAAGGTTGATAAGGGCACATTGTATTTTATATGGCTATATGGGAAAATGCATTATTAGTTTATTGCGGCTTGGATCACTCATAGCGCCTCACTTCTGTCACAGGAAGGGACTTTTTGTATCAAGCTACTTCACAATCTTGGGGAAAGTATTGTGAGAAAGTGTTCAGATGAAAATAAGTGAAAGCCTTTCAAAGCCGAACCCATTTTATTTAGATGTGCAAGTAAAACATAAATAAATGGTTTTTAGGAACAATGATGAGGTGGAAAGATTAACAGAATCTGTTTTTGCTTTCACATAAATGGTGTATTCTTATAACTGCCTGGTGTATATAGTCTGGGCTAGGGGCCAGCTTTTCTTAGACTAAGGCTAAATTCTGTAAAGAGATCCACACCATATAAGAATACACGAAATGAGCCAGCACCAGCACACAGAATACTAAACTAAGTTTGGTATTTTGACTTAGAGGTTTTAACTTAAATTCTGGAGTGTTAATTTAAAGTCTGACCTTTGCTTTAAACATGGTTGAGATACTCTGGATCCCTTGGAAAAGGGCCGAATCAAAGCACTTCTTCCCAACTTCTATTTTGCACACGTGTGTGTGTTGAAGGCTGATGTAGCCACATCATGATAGTTACCTCATCAACTAACAGAAGCGATCTGGCTGAGGCAGCAGGCCAGGTACGTGCACCCTCTTTCTACTACGACCGCCCCTCCCTCTGGAAGGTCAGGTGCAGGCTTGGTTGATGAGAATAACCATCAGTGGAGAAAGATCACCTTTCCGTCATGGGTATGTGCGGCCATGTGAGACAGTCCTAGGTGGCACCCTAACTATGAATTTAAGTTTGGCAGTAGCCTTTTATGTCAATTCTCGTCCCTTTGTCATTCCTTCTGATCGGCCGGGTTCTCAAAAACTGGTTCTTTGTTGACTCCTCCATCCTCCCCATCGTCCTTTTCTTTTTCCATAAATTCCCCCTGCTATGATGGTCCAACTCTCTTATGCAGAGAATTCTCAAACATGTTACTGCCTTCTTTCTGACCAGGTCTTATCTTTCATCACATTTGTGTCACATGACCTGTAATCCATCACACTTGTGTTCTTAAACACTCCCCCCACCCTCCGCCCCCGATAGATGTTATTCAGGCTTTAAACATTATTTCTACTTATAAATGTAGGTAGTATTTTAAAGGAATGCATGGCTCTCTTTCCTTTCTTGGCATACTCTCACTTTAACCACCTCATTTGGGAAGCCTATCCTGGCCACTGCTCCACCCGAACCCTGCCCTAGTCAGGAAGTTAGCAGTGCACTCCAAAGTTTCTACCACACCCATTAAAACATTTACTACGCTAGCAACATATCTCTTTTCTCCTTAAGACTGCAGCCTCCTCATTTGTCTTCTCTATCTCCTGTGCCAATAAATATCTCAGAAATAAATGTAAATGATTTTCTAGACCTACATTGTGTTGTGTACTTCCAACTGCACTTCTGGTTCATAGGATGACAATACAAAAGCTGGGACACCTTTGAATGTGAAAGGATGTACTTTTCATAATTGTGCTGGGACAATGAGCATAAATGGTTCCAGGCAAACCAGAATCTACCTTCAGGTCACCCTTCTTATTCAACGATGTGCGAAACTTAGACCATCACTTTCCCCGTAGGACATCTCTTCTTCCAGAAATAATATTCTTGTTAATAACTACCATCCTTTTAGTAACTTGGGGTCAAATGCTGGAATAATATCTAACTTCCCTTTATCTCTCATATTCATTTCCTTAGGACTACAGATTCAAGATATGATTACTGAAGAAAAGATGGTAAAGACCAGAACAACAGGGACCCAAATTGGATTTTGTTCTTCTGGTTAAATTTCCACAGCAGGCATCCTAGTTCATACTCTCAACGATTGCCTAAGCCTCCCCATTGGTGGCCTTAACTCTGGCCTCTACCTATTCCAGTTCACCCAACAAATCGCCCCAAAATACAGGTCTAATCATATCATTTGTGCACTCAGAAGCTATAGAATTCTGCCAAAAGAATCACGCAATCTACAAAACACTCAAATGATTATGTGAACAAACTTTAATTGTACTTGTCAAACCCAACCTGTATTATCTGGCTTGTGGTTTTTAATATTCCCTTTGTCTAAGAAGGTATCTTTATCTTTTCTTCTTATAATCAGACCCACTTAAAAAAATCTAAATATATCTAGATAGATAAGAAAAGAAAGATAAGAAAAAACAAAAGAACTCTAAAAGAAAAACAAAAAATAAATAACTGTAATGCTATTATCACATTGCAAATAATGAGCAATTCCTTAATATTAAGTATCTAGTCAGTCTTAAAGTTTTCCCACTGTCTCCAATTCTTTTTGAGTTGGATTGTATGAAGTTCCAAACAAGGTTCACACACTGCATTTAGCTGACGTATCTCTTAAATCTCTTTTAATTTATAGGCTTCCTCATCCTCCTTTCCTTTTTTCCCCACAAACCTTTTTACTTCTGTGTACCTTAGAAAACTCTCCACATTCTGGATTTCACTGTTGTAGCCCCACCACTTTATTTAGATATGTCCCTAGTTTTTTACACATCCTGCAAGTTGGCAGTTGGACGTAGAATCCCAACCAGATTTAGGACTGAGTTTTTGTCAGTGAATATGCCAGATGTGGTATGATACACTTTTGTCACTGAATAGGTCATAAGTGGTCATCTCAAATCATACTTCTTTCATGAGGCTCAAATTACCTTTCCTGCGCATCTTTCAAGACAAACAAAAAGAAACAAAAAAACCACCTGGTCTTTCTCCATTCTTGAACTGCTAATGACAACCACACCAGGAAGCAGCTTATTATCTATGCCTCACCTACCACCAACTGGACTAGAAATTTCTTGAACCCCAAGGACAGTCTTATCAGAGTTCAAAACCACTTAAGTCCCTAGCAGGATTCTTTAAATGGAACAAACTTGCATTAGATACTACTTAGACTGAATTCCAGTTTTCTTTTAACCTTTTTGGGGGAAATAATTAAACATATAGAAAATTGTAGTTTAAGCCACATCTTTATTTCTCCTAAAAACGGCATAAATTGGTTAAAAATAATATTACAGGAAAAAGGCACTACTACTATGACGCTATCATCATTTTATTTATATGTCATGGTGAATATTCAATCTATTTTAGATTCTCTTCCTAATCCTAGGTGATTAACATGAAAGGTACCACATTATAATTCTAAATCAAGATTGGCCCTTTTTTAGAAAGGAAAGAATAAAATTTTAAAACAGTGGTTCAAGGGGCGCCTGGGTGGCTCAGTCGGTTAAGCATCTGGCTTTGGCTCAGGTCATGATCTCACGGTTCGTGGGTTTGAGCCCCGTGTTGGGCTCTGTGCTGACAGCTCGGAGCCTGGAGCCTGCTTCAGATTCTGTATCTCCCTCTCTCTCTGACCCTCCCCTGCTCGCACTGTCTGTCAAAAATAAATAAAAAGCAAAAAAACAAAAACAAAAAAACAAAAACAGCAGTTCAAGAAGTCAGGGACAGGGTTTCAATGAGGAAAATAAAGGGGCTACCTTGTACAACTCTCAAGGGTAAACTTGTGGCCTAATAATTGATATTCTTCACTTAAGAGAAAAGTTGTTAGCCTACTGGACCTAATTATAGAGATTACAAAGCATCACCACACACAATCAACCATAACCCAAGAGTTTCTAATAGGTGCCAGTGAATACATTATTTTCAAGAAATTATACAATCCTTACAAAAGAAAAACAATGGAAAAACAACCATTTAGGCTTCTCTACTGATTGCTTTTCCCTAAAAGATATGGTAGGAAATAATAGTTTTTAAACCCCACAATCCTATTCAATTAATGAAAAGTTACTCTTTAACACATAAGTCTGGTTTTATCAATCACCAGCATCATTATTAGCAGTGTCTTCATTATGATGCTTAACAGGTTATGTTCCCAGAACCATGGTGAGTGATCTACATGCATTACATCATTTAATCCTTACAATAAGTCTCACTGACAAATGAGAAAAAACTGAAGCACAGAGGGTTAAGCAATTTGCCAAAGGACAGATTACAAATAAATGGTCGATCTAGGATTGAACCCAGAGCTCTCTGACTCAACTTCTTGGGTAGAGTGTGTTACTTTCCTAATGCTCTTATGGTTTTATAACTTTGACGTAAGAGGTCTATTATTAATTCATTCAACAAATAACTGAACATCTGGCACTGTGGTAGGCAATATGACAAAAATAAAATCTAAAACAGACTGACACATGAAATCATAAGAGCACTAGTAACTGTTGAATATAATTAACACAAGCATAAATATTACTTATAAATCAATCTGCACTTGGCTGCTGAAAAGATTTCTGGGAGATTTCTATAGTAAAAAAGACCATAAAATAGCTACTCTTATAGGACAGGTGCTCATTACTCTTGTTTCTCTATGTTCCCACAAAGGCCCAGGGGTTCCGACAGTTTTTGAGCATCAGTAACAGTTCATACAGCAACATTATTGCATTTCTAAGAAGAATCAGAAATGCTCCAAGATGAGATTTCTAGACCATGCAAACATGAACTCAGACTTATTACTACAACACTAGGGGGAAAAAGCATGCCTCATCAACACCAAAGGTCACCTGGGAAGAGTGCATATAAGTAAGAGTGCTAAAAAGTACTGGATACTATGATTGTACTGAAACACAGGTTGACAAGTGTGCTGTGATTGGGCCAGCAATCCTCAGAGCTTCCCTTAGGATCAGAATTCAGTCAGAGGCACCTCAGAGAGCCATGCGAGCTTCCGTATCCAGGGGGAAGAAGAGAGAAGGGCCAGGATGCCCAGATGAAGGACCTCTAAGAGAATCTGGGTAATCTCTTTGCTAATTCCCAGCATTGAAAATTAGGCCAGCAGCAGGGTCATGGAGGGTGAAACTAAGTCTTTCTTATATAATCCAAAACCCAGGACCAAGAGATTCCTTAAAAGCCCAGCCAGAAGTATAGGCATCTCTACACAGAGAAACTTCCACAGGCTGTTTTTGCTAATTCCAGGCAGTTGCCTAGTGTTAGTCCACTGCTACCAGCATGTTTAACCCACTGGGCTGAGCTTACATGTCAACTTATCCTGTGTACAAAAGGCAATATAAAAGAGACTCAATGGTGACGATCACAAATTTATCAGTAGGCCACTCAAGGCACTTTAAATATCAAGAAATAAATGTAGTTCTCATTTAGAAGTGATAAAAGTGAAACTTTATTACATGTACTGCTTATCTTAGCCCTACCTAAAATTTCTAGAAGAGTGCCCTAAGAACCTGGAGATGTTTATTGGAGGAGGAGGAGAACCAGAAAATGAGGAAATTTACAATTGCTACCATATGACAATAGAACAAACAGGTAATTCTTTCAAAAACATTAATATTTTCTCCTTTTTCTAATTTATGTTAAAAGTGGTAACTAGCTTCCATGAGAGATATCAAAGTAAACACAAAAAACCCACAGCGCATTTCATATTCTACCACTTACTACTCTGCCCTTCGTAACCTTGCTTGATCCAAATTATTTTACAAATGAAATATTTTTAGCACTGGCATGAACCCCGACATTTTAACTTTAGTTCCAGCTACTTTAGAGAACCTATCTTAATCTTTAAACTTAAAACTTCACATAATACATGCAATTTTGTGGTGAATCTGATGCTCTGATTTAAACTGTTGTAAAAACATGTTAAAGTACCTTTTAATAGGGACACTTTAGCAAGAGGTTCATTTAGGTCTTGCTCATCCATTTGGGCGTCTGCAGGGGGAAAAAAGATAATTACAAACAGTAATCAACTCTATAATCAAGCTATCATTATCAAAATAAATTAGTGAAATTTATACAAGTATTGTAATTGGATAGGTGAAAGTAATTTTAACAATATATCCAAGATTCAAAGGAATATCTCCATAAATGGAAGGAGGCTGCCTTTTTCCCTAAACACAAGCTGTGAAATCCCCACTCACATTAACCTACACACCTAAACTGCTCAGCCAGTAACAATAACATCTGCAGATTTGCAAGTACTGCATTACAACTCACCTGTAGTGTCGTCGCTACTCTTTTCCTTGCTTGGACTCAAAGTATCCGACAAATCAGATTCCTTTGCTCTTGCCTGGTTTTCTACCAAGAAAAAAAACAAAAGAATTTGATTACAACTACATTAATAAAACCACCTTAGGCTTTGAGTGCTCTAAATCCACTGATACGCAAAATACTTTTAAAATTAACTGAGGTCACTGTATCTCTTACTTCTTCACCACTCTGCTCCAAAATGGAATGCTGGTTATTACACGTGGTTCATATTAAATTATAATGCGGATCATGTCTGCTGTGCAGAGGGCTGGGGCTTTTGTCAAGGCTGTTCGCTGGCCAGCTAGAAACAAAATGAAGCAAGCTTTGCTAAGGAATTCAGAGAACTGCAACAAATATAGCAAAATTCCAGGACAATATGGACATTGTTTGAAGACGATGAAAGGAAATGGCTCTCTTACATAAAAACACTAGTTAGGTTGCCTTAGCAATAGTTACACTAAGTTTTGGGATTATTTGCAAGTGGTGTGCTGCCTGATCCAACAAAGACATCCTAGGCTCTGTTTTCAACAAGTTGCTCTCAAAAATCCTAATTATAAGCCCAATGATTTTATTAAAGATGACTAGTAATTAATTATGCTGTAGATCGTTATCTATAATAGCACATCTGCGTGTTCTGTGGCATGTGTTATAATAGTGTTTACAGAGATGGTCATTTCCCCATTCTCTACAAGGCATCAGCCAAGCTTTACATTCCAGGATTTAGCTATAATTTGGTTCCTGCATTAATTCACACATGAGCTTTGTTTCAGTCAGGCTAGCCTCTTTACAGGGCTGAGACATGCCAGCTCACTATGACCTCCAACTCTGCTTGAGTTGATATTTTGCTAAACTCAGTGAGCATTCTACTTGGCCTATTCATTAAGATGCAGCTTAAGCCCCAACACCTCTAAGGAAGTCTTCATTTCCCTATGATGCTGCTCCTTTTCATTGCATCTACCCTATGTCCTATGATTTTCTAATTAATCATGTTCTATTTTATATCATTCTATGTGTATATGTGTATCTTATTTCTTTGGTTAGATTATAAATTCCCTGGGCATATGATTATTTTTTATAATGTTATGTGGTTGGCTATATTGTTTGTGGTAATACATACCAAATATCTAAATGTGCATATCTACTTTTAGTACTTTTCCTAAGGAAAAAAGACTCTATATAGTATTATAAGGATGTTCACTGCAGCACTGTTCATTATGGAATGGACAACATTCAAAATATATTCCGTATTATAAAGTAAAACTAAATGTTGTTAAAGAACAATATGCACAATATGACCCCAGTTAGATAAAAAATAGCTATAAATTTAGATATGAATTTTCAGTTGTACATTATTTATTGAAGTCTGGAAGGATCTATAACAGATACCTATGATCATTTCTGAAGGTAGGGACATGTCAGATATTTACTTTCTAACTTCATATTGGCATACATCATTTCAAAGTTTTATATTATTTTATAATCACCGAAATCAGATAGTTTCCATTTTGAAAGTAATCAGAAACATATCTAAAACCACTAATATTAAAATATATTTAGTAAATATTAGAATATAAGTTGTTATGACTGTTCCATGAAGAACACCTCTGGAATTTGCGGCTTAATTTGTGAAATAGGCGATAGATTGCAGGAAGCATCTTGCTTCTTTTCTCACCACCATTTCTAGTCCAAGGCCAACTGCTGAGACACAGAGCTTAGATTAGAAGTGAAGTCACTGACCATGGAGGCCCATGGGAATTCAATCTATGACCTCTGGTACATTCAGTGTGCTATAATCAGACATTTCTGAATGTTCCAGTTTTAATCACAAAGTTACAGTCTCAAGGCAGCTAATACACCTAATCTATACACAGAAAAGGAACCACTGTGGGAGGATAGAAAATCTCTTCTGATTTTAAAATTCTTGGCAACTTTACGATTGAGATATTGAGGTAAACCACAAAGAATATATTTTCAAAAGTATTTTTCTGGCTTAGAAGGAACTTTATTTTATATTAAAGTATTAGCCAGGAAGGTAAAATTAAAGGTGGGACCAAATCTTCCATTAAAATCTTACTAGAATATTCCACGAGAGCAGGGATTTTTGTCTGTTTTGTTAACTACTATATCCCCATAGCAGAAAACAGTGCACAGTGCATAGCAGGTACTCCAAAAAGAGGATGTTTGAAAGCACAAATCTACTTTGAGTAAGAAGACAAAGTTCTGAGCAAGTCAAATCATGGTCCATCATTGTTATGTCCTGATATTATATTATTATATGGAGGCAAACCAAATCTATTCACGAATCAAACACAGGACACAACGAAAGAGAAGTAGAGTATCTCTTCTTTTTAAAACATCCACTCTTGGGGTGCCTGGGTGGCTCAGTCAGTTAAGCATCTGACTTTGGCTCAGGTCATGTTCTCACAGTTTGTGAGTTTAAGCCCCGCATCAGGCTCTGTGCTGACAGCTCAGAGCTTGGAGCCTCCTTCGGATTCTGTGTCTCCCTCTCTCTCTGTTTGCTCTTCCCCTGCTCATGCTCTTTCTCTCCTTTGAATAAATAAATAAATATTTTTTTAAAATAAAAAAAAAATCCATTCTTTAGCTATGAGGCAGCACCCAACTTTCTAGTATTAAAAAGTCCCAGGGGCACCTGAGTGGCTCAGTTGGTTGCCTCTTGGTTTCAGCTCAGGTCATGATCTTATGGCTCATGATTCTCTCTCTTTCTGCCCCTCCCTTACTCTCTCTCTCTCAAGATAAATAAACTTAAAACACACACATACACACCTTCTTACTGTTGATTTTCTGTGCAGCACTTAATCATTAAGACCCATACCAATAATATATGGAAGGAAATGGAAGAATAGGTACCAACATCATTATCAAAACTGTTCCCCAACTGGAAAGTCTACAAGGTGACTATTTTCACTGTATCTCTGAGAAGACATGGTGGATGGGTGAAACACATATACTGGCCACGGACCACTTTCTACACCAATGGAACCATTAGTTGGAAAGAAAGCAAGAAGGGAAATGAGAACTAAACATTTGTTGAATACCAGAACAATGTTTCTTGCTTCATTAGTAACATTTCATTAAATTCCCACAAATTCCCACAGTTAAATACTGTTATTTATTTTACAAATGAGGAAACTGAAGTTTAAAGAGCTAAAGTATGTTGCCTGAGGGCATATAGTTAGTGGTAGAAACTGGAGTTAAAACCATCGGTTTTATCTACTAGTATTCTTTCTACTTCCACCCTCAGGGCTCAGTAAACATACAATGTTTATATGTTGAGTTAGGGTTGAAATAGAAAGCACATGTAACTTGTGATTCTATTTTGCATTAGATAAAATAATATTTTAACAGCTAGTAATTAGCAATTTCTAACAACTGATATTTTTCTTTTTTTTTTTTTTTTTTAATGTTTTTATTTATTTTTGAGAGATAGAAAGAGAGCACAAGCAAGGGAGGAGCATAGAGGAGACACCGAATCTGAGGTAGGCTCCAGGCTGTGAGCTGTCAGCCCAGAGCCAGATGCAGGGCTTGACCCATGTATGGTGAGATCAAGACCTGAGGCAAAGTCAGACGCTTAGCTGCTTACTTAACTGACTGAGCTACCCAAGTGCTCCACAATCAATATTTTCAATGCAAAAAAGAAATCCTATCAAAAACGTCACTGATGAGAGCAATTTAGCCAAATCCAAAAGAAATATTTTATAGCCAGATAATGAAACATTTAAAATGTAACTTATTATATCTAGTTTGTTATAAGGATTAGTGTACCTGTGCACATTAACTGTGAAAAATGCTTATAACATGTTGGCTTCTGACAAAAACACCTCTGGGTATGTAAAACTTGTATCTGTATTATCAATTTTAACGGATGTATTTTATTCACTTGTATGGACTTACTTGCTATAATTAATAAATGCCCTTATTATTGGACACTTAGTTTTCCTATTTTTGCTTTTAAAACATTGATATAAATACCCTTGTGTATCTGTCCAATTTGTTCCTAAACATAAAAACCCAAGAGTGGGATTGCTGAATCAAAATGCATGCTCTTTTAAAGCTTTTAACACATATTTTATGGCCAGGTTTCAAAAGCAAATTATTAAGGTGGCACAATCTTTTTCAATAATAACATCACACAATTTCAAGCAAATATATTCTAATTCAGAATGTGTTAAACAGAAGCACTAAAGTAGCAAGATATTTTTCTTTAATTAAGAAGCACTGAGTTTTGTTTCTCCCTAAGGCCCCCTTCCACTTTAGAGTGCTGGCTATTCAACTCCATCTGATTAGTTGCTTCGGTGGTGAAGTAAAGGCTATGTTGAAGTCTGCTCTCATCTCACTTTAATAAGATGAAATAAATTGCTGCATGTACTAAAAATAGTCCATTGCTCTGAAACCCAATGCCTGTTTGCCAGAACAATATTAGTGATGCATATTCTATGCATTCTTTCCCCAAATATGGCATCTGCCAAAATTCAGAATGGAAGCCACCGAATACTTGAAATAATATTCTTAGTTTTTATATTTTTAAAAGCTGAAATGGATCTAGTTACTTTCATAAAACAAAATGTACTGAAATAGAGTATTTCAAACTTTTATCACTCATTATTTTAACTGACCAAAAAGATTGTGAATCTAGTTATAAATTTTATACTGGTACCTTTTTGATGAAAATCCTAGAATAATAATGAGCATATATACCAAATTTATTTGACCAATTTCCCTAATGCATCTAAGTGACTTCACAATATAATACTTTAAAACTCACTTTTCTTCTCTGACAACTGTAACAGAAGAGAATTATTAGAATAAACTATTTCAGTTTATAAGACTCTCATCATAAAATATAAGAAGACTCTACATAATCACATTTGTTAAAATCAAATTGAGTTGCCAAAAATTAACAAAATATTAAATTTCATAAGGAATGTTAAAGGTATAACAATTATAGAAACAGACCCACAAGCATTTTTCACCTGTTTTGCATTGTTTAATTAAAAGATTTACATTGTTCAATTAAAATTTCATATCAAATGTAACGAATATCAAATACAAAACCTGAAAATAACGCTAGAAGAGAGATCAGAACAAATCTTTTAATACCTAAAAAATCTATTTCAAACATTTAAAAAAATACACATATATGCCCATTTAAAAATTAAAAAGAAACTTTCTAATTAAGATATCCTTCCTAAAACAGAACTCTGAAAAAACAGAACTCTATTTTATATTATATGATACTAGATTGCCATTTGGTGAGCTATAAGAAATAAATTAATGGTTAAAAGACTATGACCTTGGAAATGTACACTAACCTCCATTACCCAAAAGAATTGTTAAAACCCACAGAAGAACTCACAGAAAACGCACCTTTTGAAAGCTTTGTTTCTTCTACCACTTTGGTTAGATGCCCCTCGACAATCAGCTTCTCTGCCAAAGAAAATAAACGTTACAATCCAAGCCCAAACAGAGTAGCATTTCCCTGAGCGGGGCAGTGTAACACATTCCATGACCAAATTTAAAGATGATAATATTACTCCCATGACTAGGCTTGTACAAAAACTTGAAGCTGGAAGGAGAACTAAAAAAACTCAAACTATAATAGTGCAATCAGATTAATGCAGAAATCTGGGGGCAGGGGGACAATTTGTCTTTTATTTTCATTAGTTTTTACCTTAGTTAAAGAGCCTAGATCCTTTTAAAAAAGATTCATAACAAATAAACCCTCTTTAAATCAAGAATATGAAGTTGAAATAAAGGAATTCTGAGAAAGTATTTATTTAAATAAAGAAGTAATACAAGTTATGTTTTGCAAATAGTATCCCTATTGATACAATTCAGCATAGACGCATATATGACACGCTTCAGTAAAATGAACCATTTTAGAAGAGCCATTTAAAAATATTAAAACAAATACGATTTTGTTTTGTTTTATAGGTGATTCTCTGTAAATGTACAAAATGTAGCCTCTTCATAACTTATTTAAATTCAGATTTTCATATTCTATGCTTCACTGAGAAGGATATCTATTCTATATCCCCTGTATTTAAACCTGTATGTCAGCCGGTCTCCTTGAGTTTACACGTTTGCAGTATGTGAAGTCATTTCTCTATTCCTTCACTCTTCAAATCCAATGTGGCTTGGTTTCTACAACTACTATTCAACTGCCAAAACTGCTCCAAGGGTACTATAACCTCCAAATCTCATTGCTCCTTTTAATAATTTTCATTTGGCATAGGTTCCTTGCAGTATGTAGCAATGTTTGCCCCTGTGTCCTTAAAAAAAAAAATTTTAAGTCAAAGTAATAGATATGGATCCTACAAGATGTATAATGTAAGCTGTCCTACCAATCTTCTGTCCTATTCTACTTCATTCTTGAAATTCACTTCCTAGAAGCAACATTTTTTTTTTTTTGAAGAAAGAACAACTTTTTGGGTGCCTGGGTGGCTCAGTCCAGTCCACTGAGCATTCAATTCTTGATTTTGGCTTAGGTAATGATCCCTCGGTCATGGGATCAAGCACCACATTGGGCTCTGTGTTGAGTATGGAGCCTGCTTAAGGTTCTCTCATTCTCCCTTTCTCCTCTGTCCCTCTCCCCAGCTCATGCTCTCCCTCTGTCTCTCAAAAAAGAAAAAAGAAAAAAAAAGCAACAACTTAATTTAGATTCCTGAGTAACAATGTGGAACACAGTGTTCTACTTCACCATATATATGTAGCATGAGTGGAAAAAAAAAATACTTGTTGAATGAAGCCATTTGGATTTCAGAAGTTTATTTATTGCTATATAATTTAGTTTATGTTATGTTATGACTAACAGAGTTATGAGATCCTTTGTTTCTCTCTGCCAATTTTCAGAATCTTCTCTTTATCCCTGGTATTCTTAAATTTCATATACTCAGAACATGATCTCTTTGTTTTTTTTGAGGTGAAATTCACATAACATAAAATAATCATTTTAACACAAGCAATTTGGTGGCATATAGTACATTCACAAAGTTATGCAACCACTACCTCCATCTAGTTTCAAAACATTTTCACTACCCCAAAAGGAAACCTCATACTCATTAAAAGTTTACTTCCCATCCTCCCTTCCTAGTCCCCGTCATCACTGAACAGCTTTCTGTCTCTATGAATTCCTATTCTGGATATTTCATTTAATTCTATTTTATTCTATCTATTCTATATTTCTATTAATTGTACCACAGAATGTGAATTTCTGTGTTTGGCTTAGTGTGTGTGTTCTTTTAAAGTATACTGAATTAATGGGGCACCTGGGTGGCTCAGTTGGTTAAGTGTCTGACCTTGGCTCAGGTCACAATCTCCCAAGTCCGTGTTTGAGCCATCAGGCTCTGTGCTGACAGCTCAGAGCCTAGAGGCTGCTTTGGAATTTGTGTCTCCCTCTCTCTCTGCCCCTCCCCTATTCATACTCTGTCTCTCTCTCAAAAATAAATAAAATAAAATAAAATAAATAAAATAAAATTGTGGTGGGGGCATGCATGGCTCAGTTAGTTAAGTGTCTGACTCTTGATATTGGCTCAGATCATAATCTTACCATTCATGTGAGCCCCATGTGGGGTTCTGCACTTACAGCACAGAGCCTGCTTGGGATTCTTTCTCTCCTCTCTCTCTGAGCCACTCTCCCTCTCCCTCAAAATAAAGAAATAAACATTAAAAAATATAGTGTTGAGAATTCAGTGCATCCTTTTAGTTTAGAAGCTCATATCTTCAGTTCTGGGGAATTACCTTCTATTCTATTCCACTGACAAATTCTTTTTCATTCCTCTTCTCCCACTCTCTCCTTTCATATACTTTAGAAATCTTATTCATATGTTAGATCTCCCTCCTTTTTTCTTAAAACCTCAAAACAGCTCTTGTCTTTTTTGTTATATTTTCTGGAATATTCCTCTACCTTCTTTTCCAACACTAACTACTTGAAAAGCTATATGCACCTCCATGTTCACTGCAGCATTATTTACAATAGCCAAGATATGGAAACAACCTAAGTGTCCACTGATGCATGAATGGATAAACAAAATGTGGTGTGTGTGTGTGTGTGTGCGCATGTGTGTGCATGTGTGTGTGTGCACAAATACACACAATGGTATATTACTCAGCCATTAAAAAAATGAAATCTTGCCTTTTGCGATAACATAGATGGACCTTGAGAGTATTATACTAAGTAACACAAAGTCAGACAGAGAAAGATAAATACCATGATCTCACTTACACGTGGAAATAAAAAAACCACACAAGCTCATAGATAAGTGAACAGATTGGTTGTTGCAAGGAAGGAGGGGTGGAGGTGAGAGGAATGGGTGAAGGGGTTCAAAGGTAAAAAAAGAAATAGCCTTAAGCATAATAATGCAGAACACAAAAGCCATATGTGAAAGACAGATTTGCCCTCATATAAAATAAAATTTTCTGTATGACCACTCACTAAAACACAGGTAATGGGCTGGTGACAGACACGGAGAAAATATGTGAAAAATTAACAGATAAAAGGTTATTATTCATTCATTCATTCATTCATTGAACAATTAATTAGGGGGTACCTACTATGTGCCAGATACTGTCCTAGGTGCTGGAAACGTTAGAATGAACAAATGACAAAATCCCTGCCTTCCTTGTTTATACATTCTAACAGGTGAGGAGGGAGATATGATAAAGAAACAAATAGTATGTCAAATGGAGGCAATGTAGAATAATAAAGCATGGAAGAAGGAAAGGGAGTATGGGGAAGGCAAGCAAAAATGTGAGTTACTTTGAAAACGAATAAGAAGGGGCGCCTGGGTGGCTCAGTGGGTTAAGTGTCCGACTTCAGCTCAGGTCATGATCTCACAGCTTGTGGGTTTGAGCCCCGCATCAGGCTCTGTGCTGACAGCTCAGAGCCTGAAACCTGCTTCAGATTCTGTGTCTTCCTCTCTCTCTGACCCTCAATTCTGTGTCTCTCTCTCTCAAAAAAAAAAAAAAAATTAAAAAAAATGAATAAGAAAAGTCAAACACTGCTATAGAAAAGGGGCAAGGAATAACAATATCGAATTCACAGGCCCAGAAAAACAAATGTCCAGCAAACATTCAGCACCAGGAGGTGTGTGTAAAAGAGTAATCTTGTGTCCTTCTGGAGGGAGTGTAAATTGGTATCATTTTATTTTTAGAGGGCAATTTTGACAGCACCTATGCAAATGTTGAAAGCATATGTCCTTTGATTCCACAGCCCCTATTTTATGTATTACTCTGGAAAGAGACAATGGTACAGATTTTCAATGCAGCGCTGTCTGTGTTTATGAAGGGAGTGGAAAATTTTTTTAGTTCTACCAAGAAAAAAAGTGTTAATCTTCAAGATCTCTGTCAACAACAACAAATTCATTTTAAACAGCATTAACTACCTGCCATCTTTGCATAACTTCTACATGTTGATGCCTCATCTAACTCGCTTGCAGGTCTCAGAACACAACTGGCTGTCTAACTACTTCCCAAACATCTTCACTCAGTAATCCCATGAGAACTTAGTCTCACTATGTCTAAACTAGAGTTTATTGTCTCTTCCTTTCTCTTGGGTGGATCTGGTATCCCTCCTCATCCACAGCCCATCATTCACATAGCTAAAAAGCTATCCTGCAGGTATCTATTGATGTCCACCTTTCCCAACGGACTATGAACTCTTTGAGGAATACATTCATTCCTTCAAATATTTACCATGTGCCAGGTATATTACTAAGTACTCCTCATGGATTACCTAGGTAAATGTGATAAATATAGGAATTTAGAACCAAGTGAAAACAGAAAGGTATCTCATCAATAATTTAATTCCTAACACAATTCTGACACATAAAACAGGTTCCACAATGCTGTTACATGAATATAGCAAAATAATAAAATAATATAAATGCACTTTGAAAGCCATTTCAATCTGTCTTAGTATGTTAAAGATCTGAGTAGCACCTTGTTTAAAAAAATCATAAACATACATTTAGAGGAATTTATTGCACAGCCAACTACAGCCCCACAGGGCCAAATGCAGCCTGGTGCCTGTTGGGTAAATAAGGCTTTAGAGGAACAACGGCAGGTGCACTCACATATCTACTGTCCTCAGCTGCTTTCCACTAAAATGGCAGAGTTTAGTAGTTGCAAAAGAGAATTTATAGCCTGCAACGCCTAAAATATTTACTATCTGGCCTTTTATTTAAAAAAAAGAAAAGAAAAGAAAAGAAAGAAAGGAAATATTTTTATTGTTCTAAAACTCCAATTTCAGAGCCATTCCAGTTCTCACAGTTTCCCTCTCACAAACTCGTTCCCCACATACATGTACAGCTCACCTAGCTTGGTCCCAAACCTGTCCCAATTCCACATGCTACTTTTATTGCTGCCTACTGTCTTGCATTCTTCATTTTCCTTCAGTGGAACCATCACTACTTGCCATGTTATTAGTTTGTTAGTTTTTGTCTCCTCCAGAGAATGTAAACTCCTTGAAGGCAAATCTTTCTTTGTCTTGTTCATTTTTTCACCCTCAAAGCTAAAATAATGCCTGGCTGTACATAATAGATGCTTAATAAATAACTTGCTGAATGAATGAATTTGCTGAATGAATGAAATGAATATCTATTTTTAAACTACTATGAGCAGGGAACCACATCATGTATATTCTACTCCTTGCCATAAATAACCTGCTTTGGCTTAGAGAAATAAAAGTTTAAAAAATGAAAATTAAAAAATCTGTTTCAAGTGAAATGTGTAATCAGAATAGCCCTACGATTGTCCAGAGAGGCTGATCTCACAGAGTGATGAAAAGTAAACAGTCACGGAGCAACGCTGATTCGATGCGTTACTCCAAATAAGGCAATTTTTATGTGAGAGCAAAGCCCTAAGAGAATGGAGGGAATGAGACAAACATATACAGACAGTAACTATAATTTCAAAAGGGGAGTGGACGGTAGGGAGAGAATTTTTCTTAAATCAGGCAAAAAACTTACATAAGACATGAAATATTAAGAGAATTAGACTTCTGCTTCTAATAATAAAAAACCAGTAAGTCTCACAGTAACCATGGATTAAGAATACAAAACAGGAAATTTATTTCAAGGCACTTGTTAACTCAGTCATCAAAAGGAAAATGCCATTTGGGGAAAGGGCAGTTTGCATGTACGAAGTGGACCTCAGAAGAAAGTTTCTCTGGTACACAGCCATAAAACCTCTGCCCGCACCCAGACAGTAGCAGAAGAAAAGTGCAGACAGTAATCTCAAGAAAGTGGCTTTCTACTCTAGGCCCATGAAGTGAGTCTCCACGTCCTGAGATTCTCCACCTTTTACCCTTTATCTTTGCGCTCAGCATACAAGTCAATCAAATGACAGAGTTCATGGGATATATATGAAACAGATTTAGAGATGCACAATTTAACTCAGAAAGCACATTTAGTAAACACAACAGTCTCAATGTATTTGTCTTTTTTTTTTTTATTCATTTATTTTTGAGAGACAGAGACAGCGTGAATGGAGGAGCAGAGAGAGAGAGAGAATCTCAAGCAGGCTCCTCACTGTCAGCACAGAGCCTGATGTGGGGGCTCAAACTCACGAAACCAGGAGATCATGACCTGAGCTGAAACCAAGAGTTAGATGCCTAATGAAATGTGCCATCCAGGTGCTCCTTAATATATTTGTTAAGTTTACATGTAAACCTTGAATAACTAAAATTTGCAGGACACATGCTTAAATTCTGCTTAAATCAAACTTCATGCCTAAATCCCTAAAGAAGAAAACATTGCTGGAGCTTTTGAGCAAGTTTTATTAAAGTTACTTGTTAATTCTAGATTTTACATGGCATATTTTTACACAGAAAATTACTTCACAGTCCTGGAATTATGCAAAAGGTTATATTTAAATCTGTTCAAAATCCAATCTCTTTGCCTGGGATTAAAAGCTTTTCTCCTAAAAGAGAATGAAAAGAAACACAGTCTCTTTTACCATAAAAGGAAAACAAACTGAAATGTGTTCCAACTCATTTAATTTCATCAAAATCACCTTCTTCTTTTTTTTTTAAGGACACACTGTAGGTCTGAGCAAGCTTTTTTTTTTTTTTTAATGTTTTTTATTTATTTTTGAGAGACAGAGAGAGACAGCGTGAGCAGGGGAGGGTGAGAGAGAGAGGGAGACACAGAATCTGAAGCAGGCTCCAGGCTCTGAGCTAGCTGTCAGCACAGAGCCCGACATGGGGCTCGAACCCACGAACCGTGAGATCATGACCTGAGCCGAAGCTGGATGCTCAACCGATTGAGCCACCCAGGCACCCCCAAATCACCTTCTAAATGGAGACAGCCAACAACTAAATCATTCTCTTATGGGTTCATATACATAAACTGAATAATCCAAAATTATTTTGAAAGTTCACCTAAGATTTTAGTAGAATTTGCTTCACTTGCCGTAATACTTCTTAAACATCACAATTTCTGTACAAGCAGTTTGTCATCAAATGATGAAAACACCCTTTCTGACAACAAATCAAATCAGAGTTAACTCTTACTATGCCAGCTGTGGCTACCCAAATTTAAGGAACCAACATATTTGAAAATTTCTGAGATACAGCTAGTATCCTCATTAACCAAACTCCTGCTAGTTGCTACCAAATCTCAGGAACAGGGAAGATTCAGATAATGGGCTATATCCCTAATTATAACCCTAAGTATATACAAGAATTTATAGTCCAAACTTCTACTGTTTATACCTAGGTACTCAATGGATTCAGATGTCCAGTAATACTTATATTTTATTTTTTGTTCTTTGGTTCATTCACTCTTTGTCCATAAGGAAAGCATTTTGTATTCTCATTTCTCCCTCTCTAAAACAACATTTAACATTCTCCCATGCCACTGTATAGTCTTTGTAAACACAATTTTATAGGCTAATATCCTTGTTGAACGGATTGCTGTAATTTATAGAACTTCTGCTCTATCTCTGAATATTTATTGGCCCATTTGCCCCCTATAACTATGACACAACAAAAATCTCCAACCATCTTTTTCATAATGTAAAATAAACAAGTTCTGTGTTACAACTATAGCTAAATATTTTACATATATATTTTGTGATACTATCTTAAATGATTTCTGCAAATTGTAACTTAATAAGCTTTCTTTTTGGTTAGTTCTCTGTTCTTGTTTCTTTGGGCTCTAAATATAAGCTCCAAAAGTTTAATAAAACTAAGTATAAAATTCTTCCCATAAAGATTTAAATTTTAAATTCTATATTCTGCTTTTAGTTGGTTTCAATGGATACCAATTATTTTGCCCCAAATACCTGTGCCAACTTCCCATAAAAGTAAAATTTAATAATCAGAAAATAACAAAAACATAAGCTAATCTTTGCTTTATGAAAAAAAATTAAAGGACAAAGCAAGATGCCATATTTATTCATTAATTTTCCTCAAAATATTAAACTTACATTCAACATAAAATGGACAAAAATAGTAGCTCTTCTAAAATTATTAAATGAAATCCCAGGTCTCCTTAAGGCCTCTCTAAGGAGTATATAACACTGGATCTACTGAGTTTCTGTCTGCTAGAACTACCCGGTGTGACCCTGACCACCTCCCAATCTGAGACAGGGCAGTGGGAAGAGAGCCACATATGCCTGCACATCCATAAAATGAATTCATGAGCATAAAAACATGGAAAGTCTCTCATTTCCAAAAGAGAGTGAACAGGGAGAGAAAAATGTTCAACAAAGTTGTGTGTCTGGTAGGGAAAGTATGATGTTATCAGTAAATCTTTATTACACATAGTGACCTTTAACTGTCACTAAGAGGACCAAGAGACTATCACAACCTCATGATTGAAGCAGCCATGTGATTTTCAAGTATGAGGAAATCCATGATACTTTGGCTCAGAATTCAGCAGAGGTCTAAATCACCTCAGAAGCTAACCTATCTTGTCTTTAAAGTATTATTAAAGATAGACTTCCCAAGGGTAGACAGCTGATGTCAGACTGTAGGATGATCTATTCCTATTCCTTCCCTAGAAAACCCCTGCTGCCCAATGGGTCATCTTCAGATCTGAGTGCTCAAACTAAATGACTGTTTTCATGGCTTCGTTTAAGAAATTTACTGAAGAAATTCAACTCTGAATCTGTGATAGTACTAGAGGGTAAATAAAACAGGTTAATGTTATTACTCTTTCTTAAGTGCACACACAGAGAGTTTAGGTGCTTGACAAGCTATTTCATTCCCTGCTCAACTACAAGTTTTTATTTAAAAGCTTGAAACTTCCTCCTTTTTGCGGGCAATATAAAATCCATCTTTGAAGGCAAATGCCACAAAAATATTTTTCTCAAAAGATAGAAGCCGAAACAGTAAGAGAAGGATTGATGCTGTCTGAAGATGGCCCTCTGTGCACTTCTACCACAACAAACACAGTGAGATCTTTATGTTTCCTCTCATTTTTCAATGTTAGCCCCTGACTTCATTAAGATCAATGCGAAAACACTCTGTACTCACTCTGGCATTCTATGAATTGATGAATAAAAGTGCAGTCCCCGCCACTCTTTGAAAGCAAGTGCTCTAATAAAGAAAGAAACACCTTTAAGGATATAGTTTGTTGCTGTTTATGAGTACCAACAGCAAAGGTAGAAAAACTGAAATGTATTAACATGAGTAACTCTGAATAAGATTCATAGAAGTTTAATATATTTTTAATATTAATAGCAGACATATTTTAGAGTTAATAAAGCTAAAAATTATAATTACATAATCATTAATTTGTACACTGACTGGTTAGCTTTTAAAGGTGCAGTTTCTATCCAAAGAGCTCAAGAAAACCATAGACATATATTGCTTTAAAAAGCTTCTTCTCTTTTAAAATATACCTTTCTCCATGACAGTTTATTAAATACCTGTAAATAATTTTTAAATTTTATTATATGTTCTTACTGAATTGTCAAATAACAATTCTCGAACAGTTCCTCTTCAAAGCTATTCTTAAGAGGCAAAAGATAAATATTTTAAGACTACCATAAAGTAACATCTTAAAATTTAAGAAACTGGTGCAACATTTTCATTTTTATACTTTCATTTCACAAATAACCTTTCCTTTGAGTCATTTAACCTGTACTTTCTATACTCTCAAAATATTACATTGAGTATCTCTGCCCAAATTATTAAAATCAATGCCATGCATATTTTAAAATAAGAGCTTGGAAAATGGTTTTATTCAGGCCAAACAGAATTTGTTTTAATGAGTGAAAAGAATCAAAACCTAATAGTAGAACTCTTTTCAGCTGTTTTCTTACAATAATCTTTATTTACTTTGATTCAAAGAGTAAATTTCTAAATCTGGATAACATCTTTCAATTATATCTCTGGATTTTTCAGAACTACTAAATAGACTTTGGAAGTACAAGTGTTAAAAATATATCACAATAGGATGACTATCTGGAAAGCACTAAAACCTGTGAAAGAGGACATGTGTTATTAGCACTCTGACTGTGAAAGCCTCTTTTCCTCTTTTTTCAACCCACCTCACCCCTCATCATCTCAACTTTGTTTGAGAGGCAGGCATCTCTTACTCTAGTCACTGGTTAGCTTCTCTTGACATCCTTACTAATAGACACCTTCTTTACCTTCATACTCAAATCTATCGTTATCTTTTATCTATTTACATGGTACACAAAACCTCCAATCAACAACAATATATATATATGTATGTATGTGTGTGTATGTATGTGTGTATATAGTTGTACATAATTACATAGTTATATAGTTATGCTATATAGAGATAATGATATAGCCCCAAGAGGAAAAAAAATGGCTAACTGCAACAGAAATTAAAAATAAATCTAGAGGCACCTGTGTGGCTCAGTTGGTTGAGCATCTAATTCTTGATTTTGGGTCAGGTCATAATATCATGGTCATGGGATCAAGCCCCACATCAGGCTCCAGGCCGAGTGTGGGACCTGCTTATGATTCTCTTTCTTTCCTTCTGCCCCTCTCCCCTGCTTGTGTATATGCTCTCTCTCTATATGCAATAAAAATAATAAATACAAAAGATAAAAATTTTAAAAATCTAGTAAATAGCACTTGCTGATTGGTGCCAAGAAATCCAAAACAGGAGCCCTCAGTTGAATAGTAATTACCATAATCAAAAGTTGTTTTACATAAATCCTATCAAAGCTGTGATAACATTTTTAGAACTCCAACTACACAATATCACGGTTAAATATGAAAACTCATTTGAAACCAAACTTTAACCTAAAGGACTTTAAGGAACTTACTTGAAACAAAATTTCAGACTATCTTCACAGGACTTTAGATGACATTTATTAATGTACTACGTCCCACCATTATTCATCAGGCCTCAAATCACCCTTTTATCTACTCTGACTTTACTATCTGGTCTCTACATGAAAATATTTATTACACTAGTTCAGATGAAATGCAAGATTAATGTATTATTACATATATATTATATATGACTTCTACAAAGGCATTTTCTAAGACACCTGAGAGAAAAATCTTTCAGATAGTACCTGTAAAGGATTTGGATCATGACACTTTTAATACTTCATTACTTGAATTCAGTTCTTTGGGAATTCATTTTGCCAAAACTATAAAAGATGTCACTGAAAATCCAAAAAGAATGAGATACTTAGGGCAGGGAAGGCGGGGGCAGGGAGGTATGTGTAAGATCCCAAACATGGCTGTGGAAATGCAAAGAAAAGACAGACACAGAAACACGATAGAGAACTGTGCTATTTAAATCATGTTTTATGTATACACATGTGGGTACTGAGCCCTGAAAAAATGGCTAGTTTGAACTGAGATGTGTTGTAGGTGTAAAATAAATATATACTGGTTTTAAAGGCTTACTAAGGAAAAAAGAATGTGAAATACTTCACTTATAATATTTTAATATTGATTATATGTTGAAATAATATTTTGGATACAATAGGTTAAAGTAAATAACATTATCAAAATACATTATTAACACTTTACCTGCTTTTTATATTTTTAATGTGGTTTCCATAAAATTTTAAATTATGTATGTGGTTTTCATAATATTTCTGTTAGACAGTGCTTTTCTATACTAAGGTATATTCAAATTATGCTTATTAGATAAGATACAAAAATCTTTATAGTATAAAACCTATTCTTAAGCAGCTAGTTTAAAGTAATTTCAAAAATAGAGTTTAGTAAATAGTATTGGTCTTAACATCTCCAGACATTTTTTTTAATGTTTTCATTTATTTAATTTAATTTTTTTTGTTTTTATTTATTTTTGTGAGAGAGAGAGAGAGAGACAGAGAGAGAGAGGGAGACACAGAAACTGAAGCAGGCTTTCGTCTCTAGTTAGCTGTCAGTGTCAGCACAGACCCCGACACAGGGGCTTGAACCCACAAACCGCAAAATCATGACCTGAGCTGAAGTCAGACAGTCAACCAACTGAGCCACCCAGGGGCTCCTCTCCAGACATTTTTAAAATATTCTCTTACAACTATACTTGGTTCTCTACTACTTAAAGACTAATTTTAGTCATATCTGCTGGCATATTATGGTTATGGATTTTGGTACTATTGGAATGCTTGATGACTGGTTTGCTATTCTATAACAAATGATTCAGAACAGACACATCTTACTCCAAAATCCACTGTACACTAAATCTGGTGTAATGAAGGTTTTGTGTAAATCAGGATATTTATATTCTGTTTTGTTAAAGAGATATTATTGGTCACCCTCATACCAATTTATCACCACTAAAAAACCAAACATATCAGCAAGGGAAAAATTATAGAAAATGTACCTTAAAATATCCAAAATACCTTATTCAGTTTTAAATCAAGGAGTTGTCTCCAACTATTCTCATCTAAATCAATTGGAATTGACCAAAAAAAAAAAAAAAAAGCTTTAGCAGTACTCTGCTAAATTCTAAATAGTACAAAGATGACTTAGTGTACATGAAAGGATTCTCTTAACTGAAGGAATAGCATGTTCCCAGCTTGAGTTAACACTAACATTATTAATACATACATGCTCCAATCAAAATGGTGATTGGAATAAAATGTGTTCATGCCAGAAAGAGGGGAAGAAGGCAAATAATGACAACAAAAAATAAAAACTCATTTAATGTTAACAACCTTTTAGCAAATAAGGATTAAGTCATTTTATATGTTTGTTAAATATAATTAATAAACAGAAATTAATATTGATAATATTAATAAAATTAGTGATACCGGGATGAATATAAACTACACCTTTAAAAATTCTCAAATTGGAACACAAACTGGAATTCTAAAATGTTGATGTGCTTTATAAATATATACAGAGGGTCAAATAACAATGATTAATGACAATAATTTAGAGTTTTGAGATTTGTATAGAACCTATGTAATAGTATTAGATCTTGAGCTTGCAAGCTCACATATAGGTGATTACCTAAGCCTATTTTGCCAGTTCCTAATTAAAAACCAACCAAACAAAAACGAGCAAAAAAAACCACCTCCTAACTTCATCAGAGTTGGTTGATGCCCAAGAACGATAAAGATATCCCTTGATACATGAAAAAAAAATTGGTAAGTTCTGAGTATTGACCTTAATATCTTCCACTTACTTCTATATGAAAACTAAGATCAGAGGTATGCAGACTTGTAAACACAGAAAATAATTTTATTCATTCTGAGCTTTAAGCATCTAACGCAGAATCTGGCACATAGCTGGTGTTCAATTAATGTTGGATGGACGGAAAGGGGAGGGTGAGTGGGGATCTTCATGACTGAAGGGATGTACAAGCCAATGAGTAAAAAGTACCCCATGCAGCAACAGGAAAACCAATAATGGCTATACATTTTTGGCAAGAGATAAGCTACCCAGAAAGAAGGGTCACAGTATCAAGAACTAATAAAGGATTTTTCAGATAGCAGAAATGACTGGCTCTGTTTTCTCTGATTAAAGAAAGAGATGTACAGTATAAAGAAAGCAGCTCCTATGTCATATCCAAGAGCTCAATGTGCTGTTAAGTAAGCTCTTGGCCAGGGATGGGGCAGGACACAAATACTAAAAACACAGGCCCCATATTCCCAGGAAGTAGTACTCAATAGAAGAAAATGGTAGTGGAGTTCTTTGAAAAATAATATTGGGGGAGAAACCAATTTTATGCCACATAAATCAATGCTAAAGTTGAACTTGAGCATTTTCCTGTTATTTAAATAATTAAAATTTCCATATAAAAAAGGGATATCTAACCAAAAATCATAGCTTTAAGAATTACAAAATAAAGGGAAGCTTTTTTTAAAAGCTGGGATTCAATGGTCTATGAACAGCATGCTTTTTGTTCCAAACAATGAAAACCTTAAAATGCTGATCGCTCTATCCTGCTTAAGTAGTAAAAGGATATCATGAAAGAAAAACATTTAAGTTTTTTACACTACCTTTTTCTGTGCTCCCATTTATTTTAGGTAAGAAGTCATCAACTTGTATCCCTAGGATTAAGACAGTGTATCATTGCCTGATCAAAGACAGGGTATTTTAAAACTGGTCTCATGGCATTTTGTATTCCTACTTGCATTAAGACTGTATAGAACACTTTAAATGTATTTTTCCAAGAAGGGTTCAATGGGCCATTTTCTATCGACTCAGAGAAAAAGCTACAACTGCCTAGAAGCCTTCCAATGGACCTCAAAAGAAAAAGAATCCTGCTGTGCTTGTACTTTTCGTATTTAAATATCTCTGAAGTAGAGCTTCTCAGATACACAAATTTCACCTCAAGGCCTAAACAATGGTGCCCACTAGTGGCAATCAAGCATAGTTTTACAGAAAATTTTCTGAAAGAGTGCGGACACATTCTACCTACTACATAAAAAATAAGTACCCAATGAGACAGTAAATATTAAAAGTTCAAGGATAAAAATTCAGCTTTAAATAAGAAATTTGGTGACACACCTACCTAAGCTGCTGCATTCTTTAAGAGTTTTCTCTTGAAGATGTTCTAACCGTACTGTAAATAAAAGTCCAAGAAAAAGGTATATCACAGATAAAAGGAAAAAAACCAAATCAAATCAATTTCTGGATTAGCTAACTTACCTTGTAAAGCTGTTAGCCTTTCATTGGTAAAGTCATTATCAGCTTGCAAAGCTTCTATTTTTGCCTGGAGCTCCTGTTCTTTTTCTTCCATTTCATCTATTTTATGTTGTAATTCTTTTTTCTCAGCTTGTCCCTTCTGTTGGATTTCTTCTTGTTTTCCTTCTGCTACCTGTTAAACAGGAAAAAATCAGTTATTTTGTAGTCTGAACTTGCTTTTAGAGGCCTAAAGAAGGACTACTTTTATTTACATAAACTTCTAAGAAAAATATCCAATATTATAGAACATATTTATAAATGTCAAAATGACATCACAAGTGGTCTGCACTGAAGTCATGCTTCCATATCACCTAGGAAGGAAAAACCTGTAGCAGGCAAGCAGGCCTAATACATATGGATAACAGGGTCAAAATTTAAAACTCCAGTTTTCAAGAGGGAAATATATAAGGTTTTCCCCTGAAATTGCTATTGTTGAAATCAGTTTGTAAGTTCTAAAATGTAACTTACTGTGAAATTTTAAACTAAATTGTGTTTAGTTGAAGGAATGATGATCATAAGCACTTTTCAAAATTACCTCCTTTTATTTTAACAAGACCAATCTTTACAACTATTAGAGGTTCTCACCAATCACATAGAGGAGAGGTATGCCCTGGTCTTCTCTAACAAACATGTAACTTCTAGCCACGGAATCATGATTTGAATGATATAAAGATGGGACTTCACAAACCCAGTTATAAAGTTTTAAAGGACATTGATGGTCTGGTCTTGTCCAACACCTTGGCTACAGGGAGCTGCAGCTGAAGCAGTTCACAGCATCCCTAGAGGCTACAAGGGTCCACTGCAGATCACTCCAAGGTCCTCTGGGCTTGTTCCATCACTGATATCTGCTTTTGGGGCTGCCCAAGGATATGCACATTCAAGTTTTTAAAAAGTCTAAATATCTTGAGATTTGCAGATTTGCATCTAATTCCTGTTATATATTAAAAGATGCCTATTGTGAAGTACTCTTTATTTCCTTCCAAAGGAAATATGTCAGTTTTTATAGTTTCAATTGTCTCTGACAATGGGGTTTGGGCTAAATGGAACCTTATTTTTAAGACAAATTTCAACCATAATCAAATTTTACATCAACAACTATTCAGCAATGCCTAACCTCTTAATCTATCCAGTGTGTCAGGGACAATTAACATATGTTCAGGTTGAGTAAACACATACCTTTAATTTATCAGATAAATCTTTAATCTCATTAACTGCTCCATTATATTTATTGGCTAATTCTCTTAATTCTTCCTGAGTCCGTTCATTCATTTCTTTCAGATGGGTACATTCATCTTCAGTATTACTCAGACTTCGCTGTAATTCAAGTTTACAGATTATTGATTTAAAATAAATGCATGTTATAACTTCAACTTATAAAAAGTATAATTCTATGGGGTGTTCTAAATTAACATCTGCCCTGGCCTTTATAGAAGATTGAGTTAAATAACATAAGAATTTTAATTTACTTTAGGTACATACTAAAATAGAAAATACAACAAAAAAATTGTAAAATCAAACAACAGGAAAGGGGCAAGGAGGAAAGGATGCTCCTTTTATATAACTACTCTTTGAAAAGGCCACTGGGTATGACTTTTGGCCTTGAAAATATTTTAAGCTTATCAATTCTTGAAAGCAAATTTAATAATATGCACAACTTAATAAGAAAACAGAAGACATCTAGCAACATTCTTGTATGTCAAATTAATGACAAGACAGTGAATTAGTTATTATGGGATGAGGCTATTACAGAAACTATTACTATACTGTATACTATAATATGTACTATACACTTCATATTATATTTTTATTACTTCATTTATAGTGGGCATTTTAACTAAATCCAGTAACAAATAACTTCTGTAGTAATTTTGCAGTGATTCAAAGGAATGACCTCCAGCATCAACTAGGTCATTTTGAAAGTGACGAGAATCACATTTTGATTGCTTCTAAAAGACCAAGAAAAGGCCTTAGAGATATTTTCCCCTTTGACCTCCAAAGTCAGACACAGGTTTCTTTTCTACAGGATGGGTATATGAGAATAGCAGTGAGGTTCTCCACCTATCAATGACTAATCTCAATTTAAAGGAAAGCAATGCCAGGTGACAGGAGATCAATTCCCTGGCATATACCACGGTCCACTGAGTGAAGGCTGAATCCTAAGCAGAGTGCAAATTTTAAGACTCCTTGATTAGGCTTTCATTTGCCCAGTGGCTCTGACTAGGGACCACAAGTACCAAAACTCACATGGTTATGTTGAAAATTCCTAACAATTAAAACAGCATACTGCTACCCCTTCCTACTTGATAGATACGAAATATTTCCTAGTAATATAATACCCAAGTTTAGAATGTTCTAGAATATTAGCAATTTTAGACTAAAAATTTTAAATCACACTACCACAGTGTATTTGTTAAATTAAAATACCTCAACTTCTGAAAGTTTTCTAACCACTTCAATTTTCTCCTGAAGAACCCGCCTCAGGGACTCTTTGGCTGTCGTCTCATAGTTGTGTTTATCCTCCTGTAATGCTATAAGTTCCTTCCGTAAACTATCTTCTGTTTGATTCTAAGATTAAAAGATATTTATAGTTATAACCAAGTTATTTTTTAAGTATTTACCATTTGAAAAAAACAACACATTATGATGCTCTTTGAATTTTATATTAAGGTACCACCAAATCGAAATGATGTTGGCTCTGTATTAAATGAAGCTTGAAGCTCTATTTAAAAGTTTCATTAGTAAATTATGCCTCCACAAATATATTAATTCACATTTCCAATAAAAAAAGTCAAAGGAAACTAAGAATTTCTCAAATGTACAAAATGAATTAAGTCTCCTATTTGTCATATTCTCTGTAAACTACAATATTTGCATTTATGTGCAAAAATAATCTCTTACTTTCAAAGGGGCTACCATTTTAACACGATGGTTAAACCACAAGCAGTAAGAGTACCCAGAAGGAAAAGTGGATTCCAGCTCTGAGGCAGGAAATGCACAAGATGAGTCTGGAACATCTTGTCTAAAATGACAGCAGGGAGCTATGAAAGCCTGAGATTGTACCAAAAGGACTCAGGCACCAAACCGAAAAAGCTATGGTTGACCAAAGATGGGATAATTTGAACATCAATAAGAACAAAAAATGGAACAGGCTGAAACACATGAAGTATATTTAAATCTAGTTTGGAGGGGGAAAAAAAAAACCACTTCACGGTCATTCTTTGGTGGATGAGAAAAAACTAATTCATTATTTTGAAATCTAGTAAATAAAAGAGAAAACCATTTATCTGTCTTTCCTAAAGAAAATAACTTCAGGTAATTTTGTTAGTTTATGAGAGGGACATAACAGAAGTATTTATATAAGTAACCCAGCTACCAATGAAGGAATGATAAAACTACAACATCACCATTTTTGCAACTCTTATTAATAATGGATCAGGCAACAATCATCAAAGATTGCTAATATCTCAAAAAGAAAGACAACTAGACATTATAGTGCCTTTTGGTGAAAGTACACAATAATATTCATGAAGTACTGTTAGCAAAAATGAGTTGAGCCTAAACCAGATCAAATCTCTAGATCAAACTACCAATTTGGTGTGGGCGGGGAGCTAGAAGAATGGTTAAATAACAGTCCAGATTGAGGGAAATTATAGAAGACAAATGACCCAGTTTTTCCAGCAAATATCAACTATGATAGAAAAAAGAGGGTTATATATGGATATTCAATATACAATTCTTTGTCCTTACATGTAGATTTGAAATTTCCTATAATGACAAAAGATTTAAAAGAATGAAGAAAACGTATAAATGTTTTAGAATGTATTCAAAATGACAGTCAAAGAAATGAAGCTATACAAAAAACTATGCATTAAAAAATTTTTTTAATGTTTTATTTATTTTTAAGAGAGACACAGTGGGAGCAGGGGAGGGTCAGAGAGAGAGGGAGACACAGAATCCGAAGACAGGCTCCAGGCTCTGAACTAGCTGTCAGCACAGAACCTGACGTGGGGCTTGAGCCCACGAACCGTGAGATCATGACCTGAGCCGAAGTCGGACGCTCAACCGACTGAGTCACCCAGGTGCCCCAAAACTATGCATTTTAATGCAGAGTTTACAAATTTTTCTTTATGAATCCTTACTTGAGATTAATACTTACTTTAGAGCATGCCTGTAATTGGTTTCCCATAACTTCTAACCGTGACAAGAGTCTATCTTCATCTATTAAAGCCTGTTGACAAAAAATTAAATATAAATAAAATCCCAGGGTAATTAAAAAAGTAACACATATCAAAATGGTTGCTATTGCCAAAAAAAAAAGATGTAAAATCATAAAACTGACCAACACCCACTGTAAAATGCTAAATGTTCAATATTTGGTCATTAGGAAAGAACTCTGCCTTTGCCTACTTAAAAACCTTCAGTTTTAGTTTAACTAACACTTAAGGAATATTAAACTAAGAATACAAAGGCAACTGGAATACCTGCCAACTGGTATCTGAGGCCTCCTGGGTAATGGCGAGTAGCCGCTGAAGTGTGGCTAGCTTCTGTTCCAACATCTGTTCCCGGTGTAAGGCCTCCTAATATTACAAATGACAAGAGATTCTAATGAACTCAGCAAGATCCCTTGAAGAGTAATCAATTTTTAGCACATTCTGAAAATATTCTCATATCCCACTTTGTATCTTACTTTCAAACCTGACAAATCTACCTTGTAAAATATATGTTAAGTCACATCATTTTAGCCTCATTTCCTGGTCTGTTAGGGGTACCCTAGCTGCAATTTTCACTGTTAACAGAAAACAAGTCCTCTTGTTTTTGTTCTCTGTTTACTCATAATTCACAAGAGTGACTAAAAGGGAAGCATGGCTGGTTCAGTCAGGAGAGCATGACTCTTGCCCCTGGGGTTGTGGGTTCAAGCCTCATAGAGGGCTTAGAGCTTACTTACTTACTTCCATACATACATACATAGGAAGAGTTAAGAAAAGAAAAAAAAAAAAAAGAAAGAAAAAGAAAACCCAGAGTAGAAGAACCCAACAAATGTTTAATCCTGCATTTTATATATACATATACTTTCAAAAATATATACATGTCTTTCAGAACAAACTCATTCCAAACCATGCCAAACAATGTGGTCAGTAGCAAAGATACTTCTTAATGGCATGTATATACATATATTTAAGGAGAGAGAAAGATGGTGTCACTTTCACAGCCTATTGCATTGTCAGGTGTTCCGATTCTGTATACCACTTAGCAGCAATCAAATATGTCAAAATAAGAGTCCACTAATGTAATTAAGGAGTCAAGGAGTTATATAAATACTTGGCAGCTCCAAAGGAATATTCTTCCAGAGAAGGACATTGGCAAGCAAACCTTATCTCTAGATCACTTAACATTTGATATGTTAAGAGGGTCTCCTTCACTAGAAGTCAAGGTGAAAATGCTCACACAGCATTCAGCAGTGGTTACGGCATATATTTAAATGTCACTTTCTTCTATTCCTGTCATAAGCCAAAGAACAATTACTACCCTAATACCTCTGGAACCATCTCAAGAAAGAAGGGTATGCTTCAAACACAGTTCTTGAGGTTTAAAGCATGCATTTATTGTTGTCCACATCCTTGATAAATAATGATTAGAGAAAGCCT
The DNA here is from genome assembly GCF_006229205.1 of Suricata suricatta. NCBI lineage: Eukaryota > Metazoa > Chordata > Mammalia > Carnivora > Herpestidae > Suricata > Suricata suricatta. The sequence goes on along the minus strand of NC_043711.1, from coordinate 25,174,218 downwards.
GCTCTAATTAGATTGGAAGTACTGTTTTTTTTAATGTAACTCTAAAAATATAGATTAAGGAATCTAAGAAAGGCAATAAAACAGCTTATACTTAAAAGAGACTAGTTGCCAAGTTTATTTTAAGCTCTTAAAACATTCCTAATAGCCAAGAAATTACACTAATGGAGCAAAAATTTTTACTTAAAAACAAAGCCATCAAATAATCACTACTTCCACTAGGTGGTGTAATTTCACCTTTTTTTTTTAAACTCCATTCCATTTAGAGTTTTATAATTCCATGAACCATATCCTAACAGAAATCTAATACTTCCAGTTCTTTACTTTTAGTTCTAAGGCATGACAATATCTACTCCAGTTTTTATTCAAAAGTTTTACAACTTACATTAGAACTTTAGCAATTCAACAGATGAATATATATATAAAAAGCACAGTATAATATTCCTTCAAAAATCAGAAAAGAACAGTGAAAGATTATGCCCACCTACGAATATGCAAAAAACTGACAAAGTTGGAAAGAGTATTAAGTGAGTCAGGACATTAGAGTCACAGTCCGTGATGACTGTTAAGTATACAATGTAGCCTCAGGAAATCATTGTTATCTAGATGAGCCCCATATTTCTCATGTGAAAAATGGAGGATAGACCAGATTAATTCAAAGTTTTCTTCTCTTTCCAAAAATAAGAGAGATCTACGTCAACTAAGGTACCTTCCTACTGAGTGGTACATAACTGCCAACATGTACGGCATACATTTTATGTGCCAGGCACAGTTCTAAGTGCTTTACATATGTTGATTCATTTATTTTTCACAATTCTGTGAGGTAAGTGCTAGTATTATGCCCATATCACAGATCAAGAAAACGAGGGACACAAAAGGGTTAAACAACTTTCCCAAAAGGTCAGAGGTTAAAGTCACAGATCAGTCCAGAGAATTCTGGCTACAGTCTGTGCTGTTAGACATTCTACTTAAACTGCAAATGTGTAACACTGCTTTTCTATGCACCATTACATAACACCTAGTGGAAGGTAAGAGGTGATCAGTCCTCTGACAACTTTCACAGATTAGTACATTCTTAACAGAATGAAAACTGCTTTTAGTGACTGATTTCTTCAAAGGAATGTAGGAACCAGGATCACTAGTTTGCTCTTATCTTATCATTTTTAAAAAGCAGTTGAAGACCTACAAATGTAAAATGAGTCACCCAAAGTCACAGAACTCAGGAGCAGAGCCAAGATAAAAAGTTCAATCTCTAAATTCCTGATCTAGGATTTTTCTTCATTACACTCCGTCACCAGAATAAGAACATAATCCAGCCCAAATCTCCCAAAATCACGAGGAAACACACACACACACACAAAACTTGTTTCATTTTTAAAGATTTGTATGGCTCTTTCTCTACGGCACTAACTTCTTCAGGAGCCCACTCCGTGTATCATCCTCATCAAGATAACTTTCTACAGATCCAGTAGCACAGCACAGTGGTTAAGGGCAGAGACTCTGAGGTCAACTGTCTGGGTTCAAATCCCAGCTCTAGCACAGAGTAGGTGTGTAATACTGTGTAAATTATTTAACCTTCCAGGCCATCAGTTACTCTATCAATAAAAATGGGAATAAAATATGTACCTTACAGGATTGTTCTGAAGATTAAATAAATGGAGACAAAGAGGTAGACCAGAGTCTGGTATATAGTAAGTGCTATGTAATTATTTGCTATTATACTAAGCAACCACAGTCTATCCAGATTTAATTTTCTTTAAAAGTCATCTATGGATAAAGAATTATTTTGAAACTCCCTCATATTTAAATGACCAAAACTTCTCTTGTATAGAACCCTATCTTTTCTAGACTTAATAATCCTGATTCTTTTTATTCTTTCTTCACAAGACCTAATTTTAATCCTTTTTTTTTCTATTTGAAAAGATATTTCTTTTGTACTTGTAGCCAGCCAGTATTTCTTTACCTTGTATTTGTGAACTAGCAAAATCACCTAAGTTGTTTAAGTCTAGTTTTAAAAACTAAGAATTTTCAAGATTTACTTTTACCTGTAGATACTGAGAAAGCTGGAATAGTTCCTGAGAGTACATACTTGGAGTGTTAGCAGCAACCTAGAAACAAAATGACACAAGTAGCAATAGTCACACAAAACATTTATAAAAGCCTTTAAAGCAAATCAAGTCCTTGAAATGTCTATTTACTGAAGTATGCAAAATAAAAATTATTTTTCAGCTTAACCAGTTCCTTTCATTTTCAAAATATTTCTGTTCCATGTGTATAATCTGTAAATGGTATTATATATTTTGCTGACCAGTCTGAGATTTATTATAAGCAGGGTGGTGGAACAAGTACTACTTGTGGAAACATTCCTTGATAAACCAAACCACAAGCACAGCACAAAAGCAACACAGTCCTTTCTTAATCCAGAAATCACAACTCATTTACAGGTAGCCATCTTCAAAATGGGATTTGTAGGTGAGGGTGTGGGGAAAGATAGGACATGAAATATAATGCTTTGTCCAATGACCAGAGGCAATGAAAACAGGTCTTTAAAAAAATAAAAACAAAAGAGGGGCGCTTGGGTGGCTCAGTCTGTTATGCATCTGGCTTCAGCTCAGGTCATGATCTCACGGTTTGTGGGTTCGAGCCCCACATCGGGCTCTGTGCTGGCAGCTAGCTCAGAGCCTGGAGCCTGTCTTCCGATTCTGTCTCCTTCTCTCTCTGACCCTCCCCTGCTTGTGCTGTCTCTCTCTGTCTCTCAAAAATAAATAAAAAACGGGGGGGGGGGGTAATTTTTTTTTAAATCTAGAAAGAAAGAAAGAAAAAGAGCTTTGTTTTTTTTCCCTTCTTTAAACCTTATTTAAGTAGGTTTAAGAAGAAAAAGATAGGAAATAATGGTGTTTAAACTACGAACTGCAGAAAAAAATACTTAGAATTCAGGAGTATTATGAAACATTACTTTCTATAAGGGTTTCTTCCAAGTGTGGAACATAAAACCATGGCATTGTTTCTGCACACCCCCACCAAAGAAGAAGGCACTAATAGGTTGCTGTAACATTTATCCATATCTTCAATACTACCAGGCCTATGTGTTAACTTACTAATGATGTTAATAGCATCATTCCTGATTAAGCTCAGAAAGCATATTTTTTTAAAAAATATAACTAGAATTCAGAGAAGCAGCATTATTTTTAAAAGTGAGTCCTAAATTGGCAAGGCCATTATTTACTACTGAAATAATTCTTGGTATTGCTGGACTTGATGATTAACCACTTTTACTTCTAAAAAAGGAATTTAACAGAGAACTTCAGTTTCAGGCTGGCTTTCAGTCTTTATCCACATCGAAGAAAAAAATGTAAAGTATTTTCCCAATAGTTTAGTTAGTACACTAAGAAAAAAATCTACATTAATGTCAAAAGATATATATTTTTTTGCTATTGAGCAATGATATCTACAGTTTATTATACCATTATTTCTGAACAAAAGGAAAAATACTAACAAGTAATTATCACAAAGTTTCTGACCAAATCAGGTTAAAACTGATTTTCAAGGACAATAAAAGAACAATTTCTGTAAACCCATATATCTGTTATTTCTGTATTTCTAGGTATACGTTGGGTGAATGTTTGGGCAGAAAGCTTTAATAAATATTTCTAGACAGAACTGTATCCCAGAAGAAACAGCAGTAACTAACACTTCATACCCCTGGTATGCACAAAACAAAGATTCCTAGTCTATATAACCAGCCATTTACTTGAGATAACAAAGGCTTTTCCTAAGAAATATCCACCCTAAATTCTCCAGATAGAAGACTGAAATTAACCAAATATCTATATACACTGTATGTATTTTGTTACAGAAGAAAAATACATTCCCAGGTAAAGCATATTAAAAACAAACAAAAACATTTTCCAAAGGAATATAGCTGAGTTAGTTTGGAAAAAATCATTACTAACTTACTTTGTCAACAGGACTTGGTAATGGAGCATGGATGACACTGAAAAGAAAAATTTAGAATTTTTATCTAATTTCCTGACAAGAGAGGAAATAGAGTATGACAGGACCGGAATATCTTAAACCCCAAAGCTGCTACACTTGCTTTCACATAATTAAAAGAATGTGAATTATTTTTTAATGCTTCATAAATATATAGCATTCTTAGAAAACAAGGTAATAAGTACACAAATCTACTTTTTACACATATTTTAAAACACAAATTCAAAATTCAAAATGTATTAAATGCCCTTTGAGGGTCCACTATTTAGTGAGTGAGGGCTTAGGTGAATTTCATGGCTATAGAACTTCTATATATCCCTTTTTCATTTTGGAATGTGTAAATTACATTCCTTGAAAATTAAGTATTCCTATACACGAAGTCTTAAAAACCAAAGTTCTATTTGAAAGAAAGCTACAATCTGTAAACTTGTTCTGGTGGAGAACAATTTTAGCTAACAAACAGTATTACTGTTTATCACCCAGCCACCTCCCACATTAACAACTGAAAGCTTAAATGTAAGTAGAAAACTAAACTCAGTACACCTCTTTAAAACTAAGCAGTAAACAGACAGTGTAATTGGTACTAATCGCCTTTTCAGCCTTATAAAGTACTGACAGGCAGGCAGTGAGTGTCCCGTAGCAGTTAAGTATGCAGGCTTGGACGCCGTGCTGCCTGGGTCCAAATTCTGGTTCTACTTACCAGCTGTGCGATCTTGGGCAAGTTACCTAATAAGCACTATAGGTCTCAGCTTCCTCCTCTATAAAATGTGGATAATCATAAAAAAACAACCCTAGGGGTTATTGTGAGTATTAAATGTGCTAATAGAAATAAAGAGCTTTAAACGGTACCGTGAACATGGTAGCACTCGGTCCTACGACCACTCCCAGGAGAGCACGGCAGCTAAGGAAGCCAGGGCCTATCTTACAATGCCTGCTAAGCTGCTGGGTGGGGGCTGGGTTAAGTAGAGAGAACAGAAAGCAAGGCTGCCTCCCACGTCCCCTACCAGTTGCTAATCACTCCATATCCATATCGTAGCTGCTGCTCTGTTAATGGTCACCTTGAAGGTTGACTAGAGTAAAGCTCCTAGATTCAACTGGTTCATCACCTGTAAACTACTGAGAAACTGATCCATGACTTAAACATAGAAATGACTTTGATCCCACTGTAGTAATCACAAACATCCTAAGAACTGTTTCAATCAAATTAGTCACAAATACACTAAAATACTGAATAAAATGGAATAGTAAGAACCAGCACACCCCTCCCTTCTGAGCATACATGGTCCTGTACAGACTCCCACTGAGATCATATAACCCTTTACTTCTTCAATTTTACATGTGTGTTTTTAGGCATGGTGACCAATTTACCTCTGGATCCCGAGAACTTATCACAACACCATGGCAAAGCTGGTGCCCAATAAAGGTTTAAAAAAAAAAAATCACACCAACTTTAGCTTTTCTCTCTAGACCATAAACATGGGATAGACATCTTAAATAAAAACTTTTGTTTTCTTTACTATACAAGTAATACACATTGGTTACATGTGTGCAGTAAAGCAAGAGGAAATTAAGTAAAAATCACCTAATGCCAGCACCCAGAGGTAACCATTGAAGGAATATACCTTTTTCTCTGTTGATATGCACATACAGGAAAATGAACTTAATAAAGTCTAAATGAAGCAAATAGTACTCACAGGGTTTTTTTTATTCTATTTTTCTTAGTGACCAAAGTACAAAATTTTCTGTTCTTGTAAAATTTAGTTAACCAAAGGCTAAAAATCCAGCTAAACATTCCATAAGTAATGTATTTGTGTGTGTGTGTGTAGTATGTATTTTACAGAAACTATCTTGGATATAGATGTATTTTGTTTGGATTATAAGAAAAGTTCATATGCAATAAGGAAATGCAGAAAAAGAAAACCATATTTAGTGTTAGGATTGTGGAATTACAGGCAATTTCTGTTTGTTATCATTTAAAAATTATTTGTACAGGGGTGCTTGGCTGGCTCAGTTAGTGGAGCATGCAACTCTTGATCTCAGGGTCATGAGTTTGATGAGCCCCATGTTGGGGGTAGAGATTACTTTATAAAATAATATTTGTGCAATATAATAAAAATCAAGGAAGAAAAAGAATCTTTTTTTTTCTTTTGAGAAAGAGAGTGCAAGCAGGGGAGAGGGGCAGAGGAAAGAGAGAGAGAAGCTTAAAGAGACTCCATGCTCAGTGTGGAGCTCAACACGGGGCTTGACTCTACAACCCTGGGATCATGACCTGAGCAGAAATCAAGAGTCGGACGTTCAACCAAAGCACCCAGACACCCCAATAACCAACTTCTTGAGAATTATCTAGAGAAGATCTTAAAAGTATTAAATTGTATGTATATAATGTACCTTAAACTCAAAGCATTCTGGTGTACCCCAAAATATCTTGAATGCTAAAAAAGATTACAGTAATAGAAACAGCCAATGATTATCATGTGCTTAATATATGCCAGGTACTACACAAAACTTTAAGTGCGCAAACTTGTTTAATCCTCCTCATAAAATTCCTGCTCCACAGAAAAAAGGAGGTCTGATCAAGTCACAGGATAGGTGGAGTTGGGCTTTGAAACAGACTAGCTGCCTCTAAAGACTATTCTATCTTCCTCCAGCTCTGGAGAAGTGCCTGTCCCAAATCACCTCCAGAAAGTCAGCCAGATTGTGTACAATGACATTGGCAGCCAAATTTTAAATGATGCTAATATTTAACCACATAAGAAAAACCAAACAATGAGAAGGAAACAAGGACAAAGATGAAAAGCAACAGGGAAACAAGAAGGACAGGAACACAGTTCATGAACATAGACTGAGAAAGTCACATGCTCTATTAGATGGAACCTGAGATTCCAGATAACCCTTCGTATAACTGCTCAAAGCTTTTAACTCCATGAAAGAAAAATTTCATTATCACACAGAAACATCAAGGTCTTTAAGAGGCCACACACCATTAGCTGATTAATAGTTATTCTTATTTTTAAAATAAACTTAACCCTTGACTCATAAAAGCTGAGTCACATTGAAGTTTCCAAAGTTAACTGTATTTTTAATAAATAAACCAAAATATAGAATAAGAAACAGATTGTTTTTAATTTAAAATGTTAAGGGGTGCCTGAGTGGCTCAGTCAGCTAAGCCTCTGACTTTGGCTCAGGTCATGATCTTGCAGTGTGTGAGTTTGAGCCCTGTGTCAGGCTCTGTGCTGACAGCTCAGATTTGGTGTCTCCTCTCTCTCTGCCCCTCCCCCACTCCTGCTCCCTAGAGCTCGCTCTTGTGTGCACGCGCTCTCTCTTTCTCAAAAATAAACATTAAATTTTTCTTAGGAAATAAACTTTAAAAATTTTTGGTTTGCTTCAGATATCCTTAAAGCTAAAAAAAAATTGGCAGCTTCTAACTGAAGCAAAATATATAGTAATTCTAATGAAAGCAGACTGTCATGGTAATACGAGAGTCTGCTTTTTTTTTCATTCTTTCCTCTTACTACTCTACTTTGCCTTCAACTTACTGCTTACCTTAACCTCCTATCCTCAGATCTTTGTCTTTGCTTTTGAAAGATAAAAAGTATTATGCTGGGTATAGAAAAAAGCTTCTGGCATATTCAAGGTCTCTCTCTCCCTCCCCAAATAAAAAATGCTTAAGTTTAATTAATAATTACTATAATGATAATATGTGAAAAGCGCCAAGATTAAAATGCACTCATATTTAGATCATAACATTTACATTTTTATGAGTAACTCTTCTCTTTCAAATTTGTCTTCCTTTAAGTAGTCTTTCCACTGCTTCAGAAAAAAAAATATAGCATTGGAAAATCCCTCCAAAATTCCCATCAAAATAGGCTACTAACTATATCAACACCCCTCAAGGTCCTAAAAGATCATGACACAGGCATTAACTTCAGAGGCGATCATACTTTAAGAATCTCATGTTAAATGCAGTTATCACTCAGGGCACCTGGCTGGCTCAGTAGGTTAAGTGTCAGACTTGATTTTGGCTCTGGTCGTGATCTCAGGCTTCATGAGTTGAGCCCCATGTTGGGCTCTGTGCTGACATGGCACAGCCTGCTTGGGATTCTCTTTCTCCTCTTTTCCTCTTTTGCTGACCCTCCCCCATTCTCACCCACACAAGTGTGTGCACACACTCTCTCTCAAAATGAATAAATAAACATTAAAAATAGTATTTTTAGGAGTGTCTGGATGGCTCAGTAGTTAGGCATCAACTTGGTTTCAGCTCAGGTCATGATCTCACAGTTGTGGGTTCGAGCTCCACAATGGGGCCTGGGATTCCCTCTCCCCCTCTCTTTGCCCCTCTCCTATCTGCACTCTCCCTCTCTCAAAATAAATAAACTAAATTAAAAAAAAATTTTTAAATATAGTTATCACTCACCAGTGACTTACATACCCTAAATATTTTGAAAAACAACTAATTATCCATCAAAATATAAATTGTAAAGTTAAATTTGGAAACAAAATAACCTGTGCCTCCCTATATATTATTTACTAGAATTATAGCTAACATGAAAAGCAATTAAAATAAAGTATATTATATTCTAAAATTACTGCATCAATTTTCACCATTATTAGAATAATCGTTAAGTGTTAACAGTATACCACCATCTAGAATGTTATTAACCATGGTAGTTAATACAAAAACTAAATTATACTCACTCTGAGCGGAGCCGGGCTTCCATACCATCTGGTAGAAAAAGTTTTATTGTAGAAACAATACACCCATGGGTAACTGGTTAAAAAAGAAAAATAAGATGGATAAAGTAATTGTTTAAAAACACAAACCTTCATATCTCTCATATTCAAACATATATTTTATTCTTAAATGTAATAACTTCCAGGAAAGGAAAAATCTGATGGTTTAATGACAATATTTATTCCCTTGGAGAAAGTCCTCTCTATGCATTCTGAATCACAGTTGCAAGGCAGAATTACAGATAGAATCATTAAGTGTTCTAACCTCCAATGCTGTGACAGTCCATAAAAGGTCAGTTGAACGCTCAGAAATACAACTGAGGAGAGGAAATGCACTTTTCCCACTATCTGTTGGCATCAAAACCTAACTCCAGCTATTCCCGAGTTTAAAAGTTAGCCCTGATTACTAGTTCTCCTGTCCTCAACCTGTAACTTCTGGCCACACCTCACAAAACTCTGCATAACATGGCTTGAATATGCCACTCAATTCCCCATTTTATGAGTGAGAAAACCAAGACCTCAGACAAGTGAGACTGCTTCTAGGACTCTGTTATTAAATATCAGAGCTGTTGGCTATAGCTCAAGTCTGAGGTTTCCAGTTCATTTTTCAAAATTGTGGTTCTGTATTCTTGGTGCTTTTTCTCCCTTCACCCCTAAACATTTTTATATAACATCACACCAGTCACTTTACAGACAACTTCCTACTATTGGTTCTTATTTCCTCCTTTTCCTTCTGAAGACTTCAAGAGATAAAACTCCACAAAAGCAGCATTTATACAGAGCTTCTCTTTGTATATGGGTTTTATAGAAAAAAACTTTTGGGGCGCCTGGGTGGTTCAATCAGTTGAGCATCTGGCTCCGGCTCAGGTCATGATCTCAAAGTTCGTGGGTTTGAGTCCCACATTGGGCTCTGTGCTGACAGCTAGCTCAGAGCCTGGAGCCTGCTTCAGATTCTGTGTCTCCCTCTCTCTCTCTGACCCTCCCCTGCTTGCACTCTATGTGTCTTTCAAAAATAAAAACATTAAAAAAAAAAAAAAGAAAGAAAAAGGTTTTCTGCTAGTTTAAGGCTGATGGCTTTTTATGTCTCTGTCCTTCAGAGATTACATTTTCCAGGGTTACGGCTCAAAGAGTTCATTTATTTAGTGTACCAAAATCTAGTTAAAAGCTAATGCATAATATACCATCTATGTATAATCTACTGTATCATGATCAGAGGGGTGGCAGTTATATGACTGTATACATTTGTCAAAACAGTGAGTTGTGCTTATAAAATTGGTGTTGCAAGTAAATTATATCTCAATAAAACTTATTAAGACTAGAGCTAATGCATTTATATACGGGTAACTCATTAAGTGATCAGACCCATGAATCATTAAGATGATCTTAAAAACATGAAGTAATATTATTCTGACATCTGGAAATACACAGTAAACTTAAGAAATTTAGCAACGTTTACTCAATTTTCAAATGCCACTTATCCATTCAGCTCAGACCCTCTACTTCCCTTCACCAAACTTGGTATCTGAGTTAGGGGTCCCCAAAGTCTCCTATACCTACTTCTTATAATACTGAGCACACTGCATTACGAATATTTATCATTTATACAACCATTGTCTGACCAGTTAGAGTCAATTCTGTGAGAGGAACAAGGATTGGTTGCTTTTCACTTTTAAAATCCTGTACTAGTCTTTCTGCCATCTTTCCGTGCCACCACAATGGTGCGCATGAATGTCCTGGCAGACGCGCTCAAGAGCATAAACAATGCCAAAAAGAAAGGCAAACACCAGGTTCTTATCAGGCCATGCTCCAAAGTCATCGTCCGATTTCTGACTATAATGACGCAGCATGGTTACACTGGCGAATTTGAAATCTGGGAAAATTGCTGTGAACCTCACAGGCAGGTTAAACAAGTGTGGAGAGATCAGCCCCAGGTTTGATGTACAACTCCAAGATCTAGATCCAAGATCTCCAGAATAATCTGCTCCTGTCCCGCCACTTTGGTTTCATTGTACTGACAACCTCAGCTGGCATCATGGCCCATGAAGAAGCAAGACGAAAACACACTGGAGGGAAAATCCTAGGATTCTTTTTCTAGGGATATAATACGTTCATACAAATAAAATGCCTGACTGGAAAAAAATAAAAATAAAATCCTGTACTAGGGAGAGTTATTTGATACACACTAGGCATTTAATAAATGATTACCGAATGTGCAAAAGAACATGTCTGGTTAATATTTTACAGCTTTCATTACACAGAGGTAAAGACATCTCTTACTTTGAGGACAGTAGGGTTAACCCACCCTTTAAAAAACCACCTAACTCCCTCTTTTTCCTGGCAAAATATAGGAAGGGGAAGATTTATCCCAGCTCTATGGCTCTCCCAGAGATTTACTATAAACAAACTACAATAAATATATGAGCACAATACAAGAAGATCCAGGAGTACTGACACCTGACCAATATATTTATTAAACTGATAATAAAGTCTAAAGAAATCGGTGCAGTGAGTTACAGAATAAGACTGCAGTGCCAGAGCTGACAAGCTGTGATATATTTCAACACAATTTCCATTGCTCAGATTTATCACCACAAAGTCCAGCAACTGGACTGATGTACAAATCTGTGAGATGAATCCGGGGCTAATACTGATTGGGCGGCACAGAGTGGCTGTACTACTGAAAGCACTTGAAGATCACGTCTGACTAAGCTGACCATCTAGTCTAGCCAACCATGCCTTTGAAAAGGTTCTTGTGACAACTAGATACACAGATGCAGCCAACAGTTGTTTTTTTAATTTGCAACAGATAAGTATCTAAAACTACCTACATAAGTCAACTCTAGACAGCAGTATTTTCCAAAATGAAGTGCTACCAGGTGTTAACAAAAAAGGATTTGGGGGTCAGAAAAGTTTGGAAAATACTTGGTAAAAAGAGATGGAAAGCATTTTTATTTTTTTAAATGAGTCCTTCACAGAGCTTAAAGGGCTTTTTGTCCATCATAAGGCTCTAAAAGTAAGATGCATTTTCCAAGTTTATTTGAACATTGAGCATCTCAGTCCCCCGTTTTTGGAACTCTTAACACAGGAACTAATATTAGGGTATTTTATATATGATATATACAGTATTATGAAAAAAACTTTGGCAAGTACTGCTCTAAAATATTCTATGAAGAATTTTGTAAACAAATTTCACTCAAAATTCACCCAGAAACAACATTTACCATATTTCCAAGATTCAAAAATAAAATTAATTGTAAAACACACAAGTTAAAAGTTTCTTGGGCAGATTAAGTAGGGCACAGGATCACTGCCATATTAAATACAAGTACCTGTTGCTTTTTAAAAATTTGTGTTACATCACTTTACATCTGTGAAAAACCTACATTAGTAACTAATTTCCTGACTGAAGAGGATTTTGGCTAATATGAAAATCAAAGCGTAAGCAGCATTCAGCATTTGTTTTGCAGCAAGCTGTTACGGAGATAGTGAGACAGGCCCCACGAAGCTCCTTCCCCATGAAATACGCTCAGCATCTCAGCCTTGAGCTGCCAGAACTTGGAATGTGTCTGGGAGCATGTGTGCTTTATCTCAGCTTACCCTGTGCATCCATTAGCAAGAATGTCCTAAGGTAACAGAAAAGCTTAAGAGAGGTTACTTTTCGGGTCTGGGAACTCTAAACTTTTCCATATAAATTAATGGTAAGTGCTTCTTTATGCCATTTTTTAAAAATGTTTTTTATTTATATTTGAGAGACAGAGAGAGACAACTTGAGGAGGGTAGGGTCAGAGAGAGAGGGAGACACAGAATCTGAAGCAGGCTCCAGGCTCTGAGTTAGCTGTCAGCACAGAGCCCGACGTGGGGCTCGAACCCATGAACCGTGAGATCATGACCTGAGCTGAAGCCAGAAACTCAACCGACTGAGCCACCCAGGCGCCCCACTTTATGCCATTTTTAAAAGGTTTCATAGGAATGCTCTGCTTTCTGACAGCAAGGAAAGCTGTATGCACATGCATTATAAGCTACATGCAAATTTCAGAAATGTTAAAACATGAAAAACAGATGTGTCTGAATCAAAGAAACAAGGTATCTATGGAGAAAAATCTGCAATTACTTAGAGTTGTGAGACTTCATTAAAAATCAAAATGAAGACTACCAAGCTGTCAACTGTGATTTTTTCCTCTATTATCTTACACAGATTATTTTGTTTTTGAGTTAATATATTTACTTTATGGTATGAAGTCAGTCTTTTCTATTGCCTCTTCACACAAACATCACTTAAAAGACCCGTGTTCACTGTGATTAATTTAAAAAGGTGTTTAAGGCCCTGGACTGGGAGACTGAAACTTCTGGGGTATGTTGTAGTCTGGTTCTATTTCTGTTCCTGCACTGAGTAGGAAGATTAACGCTATTCTATATTTGAGTAGTTTGAAAGATCTCTCTCTTTTTTAGTATTTATTTATTTTGAGAGAGAGTACAAGCGAGGAGAGTGGGAAAAAGCAGAGAGAGAGAGAGAGAGAGAGAGAGAGAGAGAGAGAGGAGAGTGGGGGGAGGAGGGGAGAGTGAGAGAGAGAATATCCCAAGCAGGCTCCACACACACTGCATGGAGCCTGATATGGGGCTTGATCCCACAAGAGCAAGACTGAGCCAATGTCAAGAGCCAGATGTTTAATTGACTAAGCCTCCCAGATGCCCCTTGAAGGATCTCTTGAAATGAGTGACAGTAATAGGAAGTACAACAAGTAAGACCAAAGATGTACAAGAAACATGTATAAAACCAAGACCTAAATGAGAGGTATTAACATTTCCAAACTGGGTAATAATCTGCTTCACTGTCTTTTGGCTGCAATCTAAGATAAAAGAGTTACCAAACTTTCATTCCTGAATTTTTTGCTTCATAAAACTTTTGATTTAAAGATTTTTTTTTAAGTCAGTAAAGAGGCAGGGTAAGTTAGCTGAAGAGACAAGTAACATTAATTCTAGAGAAATTTTTGTATTGATATTCTATCATTCTGTCTTCATTCGTGAGTTGGAGCACAGTAATAAAAAGCTTTCCCTTCTCACCTACTTATTTATATCAAGAATAATTCCTATAGGAAAGGTAGCATAAGTGTGTATGCCTTCTCTTTATTTGCTTGTTTTCAAAATGGTTTGTCTAGGCTTCCAAGGGTGACCAAATCTTTCTGCCTTCTTTTTAGTATTATTTAAGTGCATGGATTTATGCACATTTGATATATTTCAATCTATTGTTATTTGCTCAAACTGTCCCATCTTTGATCAATTGGAACTCCGTGTTAATTCCTCAGTTTTCTGACACAACCCTAGCAGTCTTGGATAACTTCATTGCTTTATAATATAACAGAACCTTCTAGGCTTACCCTGTACTTTTCCTGCCTAGACTCAGAGTCAGCGATTTCTCCCAAAAATTCTGTTTTTAGCTATTTATTTGGTGGGGAAAATTCTTTCCCTGTGTATGTGAATTCATTTGCTTCTTTATTTCTCTAGCATACAATGGAGCAATACTAATTGTTGGCTTACTTTTTGATTTATGCACATGGAGCCGTGGTTCTTCGGCTTTACCTGTTTGCCAAACATCACTGAGAACCTGCTGGCTACAAAGCAGTATGCTGGTAAAGACGGGGAAAACCAAGATGACGATGACTAGGTCCTTGTCCTCGAGGAGACTTCAATTTATTTTGTAGAGAGAACGAGAAATATCTAACATAACAACCACGGGGGACATTTTTCACAAATGCTACAAGAGGTACACTATGGGAATTTGGAATAGAAAAGGTGAGGGGAAGGATTTATTAAAAAGGTTAAAAAAAAAAAAAAGAGTTCAGTAGCTAGAAATGGAAGGAAAGGCTGAGAGAAAGGCCTGAGCAAAGGCACAGAAAGAGAAGGAGGGCAGCTGGAGGAGACTGGAGAAGACAGGTAAAGAATGTATTGCAGGGCCCGCCAGGTGCCAGGCCCCAGGCTAATTACACAACACATGTTAACCACTTACACCAAGCCATGTAAATAGTCATTTTTACATCTCATATTACAGATGAGACAGATAAGACAAGGTCAAAAAGGCTAAAGTTAATTTGCTTAAGATTATACCGTTGGCAAGTGGCAGTGCTAGGATTCAAAAAAAATCTTTTCTATAACCACCTTACCTTAAATTCTAGTTTAACAGCTTAACATATATTAAGGAAAGTAATGGGAAACAAAATCAAAACTCTGAACCGAGTCTACATTTTTGAGGGCCTCAAGTGTACAATTAAGCATTTTGGACTTTATTGTACAGTATGGCACAGCCTTCTAAAAGCAGGAGAATGACAAACAAAGCTGTAACAGAAGAATGTGCTGGCGGCAATGGGTTGGCAGAGTACGGCAGTGAGAAGTGTAGAGCTAGCGTAACACCTGAGGCTGGCAACAGGAGACACAAGCAGGAGCAGGGAAAGGAGACAAATGGCCTGGATTGCACAGCTGCTAGGGCTAAGGAAGAGACAAGATTCAGAAAAATATCAGGATTCTGAGTGTTTGAGAGAATGATGGAGTAATAACAAGAAATTGGGAAATTGGTAGAATGTTCTAGTTTGAAGGGGAAATTAAGCTTTGTTCAGGGTAATTATAAGGGGCTCGAAGACAAGGGAAAGCATATAAAAAAGCTGCGGCCAGAAACTTGATTGAGCAGGGTTCTTAAACCAGTTTTCTAAAAGAACAACCAAGGCTTTTTAAAAAACAGGTATGTTCCAGGGTATGTGGGTGGCTCAGGCAGCTCAGCGGCTGACTCTTAATTTCAGCTCAGGTTCTACCTCCCAGTTCACAGGATTGAGCCCCACAATGGGCTCCTGGCTGACAGCATGGAGCCTGCCTGGGATTCTCTCTCCCTCTCTCTCTACCCCTCCCCAATGCGTGCACATTTTTTCTCTCACTCTCTCTCAAAATAAATAAATAAACTTTAAAAAAATAGGTATGTTCAGTCTCCACACCTTGCAAATCTCCTTCTTAGGACTGAAGAGTGGGATCTGGATATCTGTAGTTTTAAAAGTTCTGCAGGTAATTGTGCTGCAGATAATTCCTGGGTGGAGAATCCACTTTTTAAGTGAACAAAAGAAGACTGCCATGCCATCAGATTCTTAGTCACCCCTGCAAATCTGGCAGAATCTCTGCTGAATCAGCTTTGTGATTTTCCCTAGCAGCTGAAAAGTGGAAGAACATAAAGCTTCTGGTGAAAGTTACCAAAAGCTAGGAATGAAAAAAGACAGCAAAGCCAAAAGTGAAGGGGTAGTCTAGAAGTTAGTAAGAATAACTTTGAAATGGCCAATGACAGGTTTGAAAGGACAGACAGGTAAAGAAGCCTGGGGTGTAGCTACTGAGAAAGAGATATAGACTTAATGGCAAGAAAAGATGATACAAATCACTGGCAAAGGTTTTAGGAATAATAAAAGTACCTGTCACAGAGATGAGAACTTTGTATACACTTTATCAGTGTTCACATCGAACATCATATCATAAACCTTGAGGTAGGTAGTAGTATCAAGAGTCCCATTTTATTAGATGAATAAATTAAAGTTTATATAGGTTAAAGAGAAGTAACTGAGTCACAGCAAAATAGAAAGGGTGGTGGAGAACAAGAAGGTTGCCAGTTTCTGATCCACATATTAAGCTTCTGGGTTAGGATGAAGGTTGTCAAAATTTTAGTCGAGGTAAGGTGGTAGGAAGAACTTATGTAACATGGTAGAATAAGATTCATAAGACATTTTAAAATTTATTAACCAGTATGTACCAGGCTGCACGTGGAGATTCAACAATGAAGACAGACACACCACCTGCTCTTGTGCAGCTTGCTGTTTAGTAAGGGAGACAAACAAAGGAGACTGTAATGTGCAAAACGGACATGGAAAGGCACCTTCTCCAGCCTAGAAAAGTTTCTAGCCAAAGGAAAAAGCACGTGCAAGGGCTTGAAGACCAGAAAAGACAAGGTCTATTGCGGGGAGTAAAAGTAATTGAGGGCAGTTTGAGCACAATGCAAAAGGAAGATACACTAACCTTGTTCATAATAGGCCCCTTGTTCAAAGGGGCTTACCTCGAACAGATATTGGTGAAGTGGACCTCGGTGATGCAACTCGGTGATATAACTGCAGTTATAGGCCAAGTTTACAGAACTAACTGGCCCCAAGCTTTGCAGCAGAGGTTTACTACAATGTTACATGACCCAGGAAACACATGCTCTGTCTGAGCAGTTTGTGGGTTTTAGAACAGAAGAATAGCTAGCACTGGGCTCCTAAGGCCCCATTCCAGGTAAATCTGATAGGCTGGCTTTCTCTTTTCCTTGCTTCTTAAAAAAAAAAATCTGTTAGAATATCATCCTATTTGTTTACAATATTTCATATCTTTAGGGCAAGTTTGTACAGTACTGACTGACCAATGAGTTTTCTTTGTGGAGTCACACTATGTGGAAAGCCAAACATCAAAATCAGCTTGTTTTGGAAAGGATGGAATAGAATAGACACTAATATGAATGGGTATGCTCAATGACATCAGGTTCCTATCACCTTTTTAATAAAATTATGATTGTATACACACATACATGTATTAAAAAACCATTTTTGTATATATTTTTTGAAATTTCCTTTTACACATACATTATTTTTTACATAAATATGTAAATGTCACAGATAGTGGAAGGTTTTTAATTGCAGTTTTATTAGCACCACGCTTTTTAATTTGGCTCCCTCTCCTTTACTTCTCCTTTCCACCCACTTCAGGGTGACTCACAGTAATGACCACACGCATCCCTCCATGCTTTATTCCCCATGTTCAAATAATCAGATACGAGCATACATTTTTGCCTACACTTATAGGAAATGGTGAGACTTTTTTAAATTTTCTTTTTTTTTTTTTTTTTAACATTTATTCATTTTTTGAGAGAGAGACAGAGCGTGAGAGGGAGGGGCAGAAAGAGGGAAACACAGAATCAGAGGCAGGCTCCAGGCTCCGAGCTGTCAGCACAAAGCCTGACGCCAGGGTCGAATTCACAAACTATGAGATCTTGACCTGAGTGAAGTCAGCCACTTAACCAACTGAGGCACCCAGGAGCCCCGAGACTTCTTAAAATAATGGAATTATTAATAATAATTCTCTCCTCAACAATATATCTTATAGAAATTCCTGCAATTCATACACTCCTAATTTAACCTTTTTAACAGCTACATCTTGGGCAATTTTTAAATTATGCTTTTACTGTGTTTTTTTGTTCAATGCACACTGATGCAAAAAAATCCTTTCATACATCCTCACAAGCTATTTTTTGTAATTTCATAATTTTATATCCTTACTTTAAATGTGTTCAAAAGCACTATGAAGTACTGTTTTGCATTAATTCATGTTTTATGTAAATAGTATTGTACTACACACATCCTTCTGTAATTTGCTTGAGATATAATGTTTGAAATTTATCCTTATTAATATCGCTTCTCAGCCTTTTGATTAAGATCAAGTGAAATTTATCCTTATTGATATGCAAATTCACTTCATACATTTTTATACCTGTATAGTATTTGTGTTATTTTTATTCTATTTTAATTAGAATTCTTACTTAATTTTCTCTATTCATTCTACTTATTTAGAATTTTTATTAGTAACAACTCCTAAATTTAATAAAATGTCTTTTCTTTCTTTCATTTTGTTTTGTTCTGTTTTCAGAGTTTGGCTTTATTTTGCAGTATAGAACTCATTTGAAGCCATATGGAGACAGACATCACTGAAGTGAAGGCTCTGTCAAATCAATACTGCATTGCAGCGCGGTCTGTTGAAGAAGCCAGACCTGGGATACAAAAGCAGCTTCTACATTTATCTATTTTATGATAGGTTTCTTTCCCCCTTTGCTCTCTTCAATTTTATAAGGTTAAAATACCACACACAGTCTTCCTCCAAAATGACTCTCCTAGTCTGGCGTTGCGTTAGAATTTTAGGCCCACATACCCCCAACTTTGTGGCCGTGTTACGTGGGCACTCATAATATTTGACAGAACACAAAATGTAAAAGTATAGGGAAAACATAGGGATGCTGTCCCAAATTGTGGAATATTCAATTCTGAATCTCCTTAATGTTATGAGGACAGCACACAAGTTGTACTGATCCAGCTCCTGAGCAGTAAAAGCACCTAACTGCAAAGGCTACACTGATTAAAAGACACAAATACTATATCAAGAGCTGTATATCAATATCAATGTTTTTTAAAAACTGATCCTTCACTGGCGGGGGCGGGGGGGGAAGCCAGTATTGGTTAAACTGAACAGAATATGGTAACCTGCCAATTCTGAATAACCATTCCACAAAAACAAGACACATTAGAAAAAGGAGGAATGGGGCGTCTGGGTGGATCAATCTGTGAAGCATCCAACTCTTGATTTCAGCTCAGATCATGATCTCAGGGTCATGAGACTGAACCCTGATAGGAGCCTGCCTAAGATTCTCTCTCCTCCCCTCCCCCCCCCATTAAATTTAAAAAGAAAGAAAGGGAAAGAATATTTAGTTTAGGAATACTTAGGAATTTCAGTTTTGATTACAAAAGCAGGCCTTACAATATTGATTTCATACAGTATACATCATTTGCCAAAGGTTAAGTTTGTTCTAATTAGTTGATAAAATGTACTGCTGTTAGGCTTCCCCACAGATGTCATTTTTCTTGTGCTTCATTTCCTCAAAGTCAAACTTGGATTTGGTCATCCTCTTATGGATGTCTTTAATGTCATCACAAGCTGTCTCAAAGTGAGTTGGAGCATCATATGTGCAGGAAATAAAGACATGGCTTTCTGTTACCAAATTTTTTGGTACAAAGAAGTCAATGATGCTAACAAATTTTTGCTCAATTGGTTCCTAAAGCTCCAAAGCTGGTCTGATTCCTTTCTCTAGTTCCTTGGTCTCTACCGCTGTACCATGGAGATGTACTTCCTTTGTGCTGCCATATTGTGTGTGGAGGAGATCAAGCAGACATAGCTATGTGACTTCCACTGGGTCCTGGGGAGTGATGATCTGGCAGGATTGGCATCACTTGTGTTCTTGGGGGTGGCTGAAGATGCAGATAACTCTGATCAGCTGGACCACTTTTTCTATCCAGTCTTTTACATAGCTGGGATCACAAATGAGCTGCTTACAGCAGCAACCTTTCCTTCAGATTTCACACTAATCACTTTTCCATTTTGCAGAATGATTTTTTTCAGTGGTTTACTGAGCGTGTAGGTAACACCATAAATAGCACTCAACCCTGCAAATTCTTGTGGAAGTTTTTCAAGGCCACAGAGTGGATAAAAGTATGCCATATCTTGCCGGAGACTTACCATAAAGTTTAATCCTATTAATGGTTTCAAAACGTGGTTAATTTAAATAGTCATCAGTTCTATTAAGTGCCAGGGCATGGCCAGCAAAATCTATGACATCTTGTACCAAGTTAAATTTCTTGTCAAACTCTCACATTGCAGTCTTCTTGATCAACACCCTCAAAAGTTCTGGGAAGTAACACTTTTTAACAGTCCCATTAAACTAGATGCCAGGGCTTCTGCTTTAGTGGAAGGAACCTTGGAGATTTTTCCTCCCTAGACAAAGCCCCTTTCAGTCACTTTGAAATCCAGATAGCGAGTAACCTCTGTATAAAGCAGCATCTTTTGGCTCTGAGCATGGATCCACCATGCCAGTAAAGTCTGTGAGTCCGAGTTTAGGACCCTGTGAGCCTAAACCTGTAATAAAGCCCTTTGCTCTTGCATGCGTGGGGGGGAAATAAAGAGCATCTTTTTTTTTTTTTTTAATTCTTTTAAGTTTATTTTGAGAGAGAAACAGAGAGGGCAAGTGGGGAAGGGGCAGAGAGAGGAGAGAGAGAGAATCCCAAGTAGGCACTGCATTGTCAGCATAGAGCCCAATGCGGGGCTCTAATCTACGAACCGAGAGACCATGACCTGACCAGAAACCAAGAGTCAGATGCCTAACTGACCAAGCCACCCAGGCACCCATGTATAAAGCACCATCTTAACCAGCTGACCATTGGCCATAAGGAACTTAGGAACTAAGACAACATTCCAGTCTCCTCCTCTCCCCATTAATGCCAGTGATGCTCCTGGTATTTTAAATCTTTTGTAGAAATCTTCCAGAGGTGTTATAGATGCACTTTTTCCTCAATATAGGTTTCTATCCATGTGAAGAATTTTCTTTTCATTCATTGATGCTATACCTGACAGGATATATTCCATCAGGCCAGCGCCCAGTGCAATCACAGATCACACCTTACTCCGCATTCATGGCAAGGGGAGGGCAGGGACCAATGCCCAAGGAAAGGAGAAAGCACAGGGACTCTAGGGCCAGGGGCTATAAGCCCACCCTGAAATAAGAGGGGAACTGTTCAGACTCCTCAGGTCCTGTCAGAAAAGGGAAGCCAGGACTTGAGGTAAAATGGAGCTGGAGAGGAGGGAGGCCAGCCGCCACCTCAGCTGGGAAGAGAAGGATCAAGTGTTTTTTCAATACCTGCTGGTTATACAGTTACGTATTTTTCAGTTTTCGTTTGTGGATGATGTTGGTAAGATTTCCCCAATACTGAATCATTTTTGCATTCCTGGAATAAAACTTCCTTTGTTGTTAATTCTAGTTTCTTTTCTGAAGTTAATTTATTAATACCTTAATCAGAATTGTTCATCTATTGTCACAGGTGAAATTAGTTCTAGTTTTCTTTTTTTGTACTATATCTTTATCAGAATCCTGCATAAAGGATTTTGACAGGTTTCGACCTTAATGCATGTTTGGGTTATTTAAATAACATTGAATTTATCTGTTCTTAAAAATAAGCTAAATTCTAGCCCTGAATTCCTGTTTCTGGTCAATCTATAATAACTTCCTCTTCTCTTTTAAAAAAATCAAGGTACTCAAGTTTTCTACATCTTGGGGTAATTTTGCTAGAAAAACAATTTACTCTTGCTTTTTTTTCCTTTTTCTTTGCCATAGGTTGACATGCACTTTCCTAAAATTCTTTTAGTATGTCCTGTATCTGTGTTTATGTATCTTTCCTCATTCCTTATCTTACATATTTCTGCTAGTATTTTTTTAACCTAGTAAGAATTACCCATTTTATTGTTCGCTGGTTGGTTGATTTATAGAGAACCAGCATTTGGTTTCTTTATCCCTTCTACAGTTTTTTGCTTATTTCATTAATTTCTGCTTTTTATTTCCCAGCTTCTTTTTGTTTTTTTTTTTTTCTAATTTCTTCTAACTGCCAAGTTCCTTCATTGTCTTTCTTCTTTAGTACAGAAGGAATTTAAAATCACAATTTTTATTTGAGCAAAGGATTTACTGTATTTTGGTATAAGTCCCCTTTCCTTTCCTTTCTATATAGTTTAAAGGTCCCCTTTTGATTTCTTCTTTGATCCAGGGGTTATCCTGCAGTGTTGTATATTTCAGCAGGATTTTCCAAGTAATATAAAGCTTATCACAGTACTGCTTAGCATGGGACAAAGTCTAACTTTTTTCCTGGCATGTGCTTAAAGGGGTAGTACTCAACTTAGTGACACAGCTTATTCCAAGAGGACATGCACAACATAAGTCAACTTTCTGAAGGCAGTATATAACAAAAAAAACAACATTTTAAATGGTGAAGAAATTTTCTTAATTCCCTTAAAGTTGGCATAAAAGATAGTCAAATTTTCAAAGAAGCCTGTGAGAATCTAATGTTGCTAAAATAATAGTGCACTAATAACAACCTGAATTTCAGGATTGTCCTTTTAGCTTCTTACAACATGTTCTAAAGAGTGTCTTTCATAGTTTCATGGGAGAGAAGAGTAGGAAGGAGTTTGGAAAGAACTACATTCTAGAACAGTCAGCTTCCTAGAGAGCTGTATATATGTTAGCATTTTAAAGACTCTGAGAAGTCCTGTTTACCTTTGGTTAACTAAGCATTTCCTAAATGTATTTGATAACCTCATTCTTATATTAATTAATACCATTAATTCTCTTAGGGAAATGCAAGCCTCTTGGCTTCTTAGACAGACATTCCCCAGAGAAAACACATAATCAAACTGTCTTCTCTGCAGGTTACTTACAGCGATCTTAAATAAGTTGCGTTTTCTTAGTAAGGACTCAATATTCTGCCTCAAAATATAAACTTTCTTTCCTATTTTACAATTGTAAATGGAAATTCCTAAGATTTTGACTCTACCCAATTTCAAATATCAAAACCTAACTTCTGGAGGAGACTATCAAAACTCAATACAAATAAACTGCAGTTGCAACAACCAGTGAAAGTGTAGAAACTTATGCAGACACGCGCACACACAGCAGCAGCATCACCACCCAGCCACCGTCACTCTCCCCCATGCCTACTGTGCAAAACGTCAGAGACTGAGGTCTTAGGTAGGGTATCACCGATCCAAGTATGCTCAGAGAAGCCAAAGGAGAAACTTGTCAATTGCTTCCACTGTCCATATTAAACTAAGAGAGTGGAACTGCACACTTTTGGCTCCTACTCATTTAGTTTTATGATCCAGCCATATAATTTCATGGTCATAAAGTAGACAGTAAACCAGGTAGAACCAGGAAGCTTCAGAACTGTACCAATAAAGCCAATCTACGTCTATTTAGCTAGAGAACTTCTAATTTCAAAACCTGTGAGATGTGAAATTTTATGTCTTCATAGGTACTATGAACTGCCTACAGAACCCTGATTTTGTTTGAGCCCAAATGTATGCACAACTGGAAGGGTTAAATCATAGCTGACCTATGGCAATCATGGAGCTCTGGATACCATCTGCCAGGTAAATAACTTCCCAGGCTTCTTCGTAGCCATAGGTAGCTATGCATGTGGCCAGTGAGACAAGAAGAATATAAACCTGCTCAGAGAAGTCTATGGAAGATTGTTCTTTCAACATTAAAAAAAAAAAAAAAAGTAAAAAAGCCACACAGGAAGACATTTTGTCCCAGCCTCGCAGTTTTTGCCAAGGACACTGGCATGAGGAAAATAAGGCATGGGGCTGCCGCCATCCCTCTTTAACCATGAGGTGACAAGCAAAAACATAAGGAAAGGCGTAAGCAAACAACATGTTCAGGGCAGCAGGGTGGGAGGGCAGTAAGAACCCTGGATTCCTGATAACACCACTGAGTCAGGTGAACAAAGTCTGAGCCACCCTCCTGACTCGCTCACAATAAATATCCATATGGTCTCAGCTCCTGTTGGATGGGGATGCTGTCCCTGCGGCCAGCTGCTTCCTAAATTAAGACAGGAATGTCCTATATTTTCATACTGTGATGAAAAATATAAATCACTTATAACCGTGTCAGAATTTAAATTTTTAGAAAAGCAGTAGTAAAAGTAAGAGATTTTTGACTTTTCACTGTATATAATGCTAAATGTAAATTGCTTTTACAAACATGAAATGTTTTATAACATTAAATAGACATCTTTTAAGTTAAAAAGACAAATAGGAAAATTGATCCATACCCGTACCTTTCCGTGTGTTCTCCGTTACATCTACCCCAAACTGGATAATGTCACCAGAAAGAATTTCACATGGTGGACTTTCTTCCGAGCCTCGACTCAATCTCTGGCTATTTATAAAGGTACCGTTACTACTTTTAGTGTCTTGGAGATAAAACTGCAAACAAACAAACAAAAAGAGCCAAAGATTAATACTAATAATTCCAAACCCACTTTAAGAAAAAGGACTTCCAACTTTACACACTACAAAAGGTGGATTTTTCCCCCAATCAATTCAAAACACTTGTTTCAGCTAAGGTTCTCATTTAATATATATAAAATTAGAACCTGGACACCAACTGATTTAAAATCCAGCTAGCTCGCCAAAATGGTGCCATCACTCTGATAAAAAGTTTTATAAAATCCTCAAAATGTTAAACAAAAAGTTATCAGCAATTCTACTCTGAGGTATATGTGCAAGAAAACTGAAAACATGTCACAAAAATCTGTACATAAATGTTCATAGCAGCATTATTTATAACAGCCAAACAGTGAAAACAACCCAAATGTCCATCAACTAATAAATAGGTACACAAAACGCAGTTATGTTCATATTTTATTATATTATTTGGCAATGTAAAATAATGAACTACTGATTCATCCCACAACATGGATGAATCTTTAAAATGCTATGCTAAGAAGTTAGTCACAAAAGGCCATATATTATAGAATTTCATTTATAATATCCAGAATAAGCAAATTCACAGAGATAAAAAGCACATTTGTGCTTGTAAGAGGTTGAGGTGCCAGAGGAAAAGGGGTAAAGGGGTGGGAGATTAGTGGTGAGGAATGACTGCTAGTGGGTACAAGGTTTCTTTTTGGGATGATTAAAAAATAAAGCTATGATTTTTTTTTAAGTCAGGTAGATAAGATTCTAATTCTATACTTCCATCTCACTCTTTGTAATTTTGTAGACTATCTGGGTTAAATCAAAGGAAGTGTTTATTTCACAGGCAAGGACAACTAGTTTTAGGCAACACCTATAATTAATAGCCATCAGCTAGCTAACGTACTTGGTATCAGAAACGATACATCTTCATTCAGTAAATTCTCTGTAATAAACCACATCAGAGACACCAGGAACTAAAATACTAGAATTGGCTACAAAGCTACTACTTCTTGACCTACTAAACTTGACTTTCATCACCTGGGTAATTTCCCTCTTTAAAAAGGTGAGGGAGTGGCGCCTAGATGGTTCAGTAGGTTAAGTGTCCAACTTCAGCTCAGGCATGGTCTCGGGGTTTGTGAGTTCAAGCCTGGCATTAGGCTCTCTGCTGTCAGTGAGAAGCCTGCTTCTGATCCTCTGTCTCTCTCTTTCTGCCCCTTCCAGCTTGCTCACTCGTTCTCTCATTCTCTCTCTCAAAAATAAACATTAAAAACATTTTTTAAGGGAAGGAGGGGGTGCCTGTGTGGCTCAGTCAGTTGAATGTCCAACTCTTGATTTCAGCTTAGGTCATGATTCCAGGGTTGTGGGATCAAGCCCTGTGTAGAGCTCCATACTGAGTGTGGAGTCTGCTTGAGATTCTCCATCTCCCCCCCTGCTTCCTTTTGACCCTCTCCCCTGTTCACACTCTCACTCTCTCTAAAATAAAAAGGTTTTAATTAATTTAAATAAGTAAATAAATAAGGGGGGTAGCAGGAGGCACAGGAAGTCTATCTATTTATCACCTACATTTTCTAAAAGAAATTAGGAACAATTGGAATCATGCACAATAAACTTACTAGGAAGAAAACAACCAATAAAAAAAGATGTACCTTTCTTTTTGCATTTTTCTACACTCTCCAGCCCTGCTTATTCTAGCAACATATTTTCACTGAATTCCTTCCTAAGGAAGAGAGGAAAGAAGAAAACTAATATTTATTAAAATATATATTACACCACCAGGCCCTCATTTAATCTTAACATTAAAGCTATGATACAGATATTACTTCCATTTGTAAATGAGAAAAACGAGGCATATGCAAGTATCTTCCAGAGGTCACAGAGCTAGGAGCAAGGATAAAATAAGAGAACTGAAAGGGCCATTTTTCCCCCATTACCTCACACTGACCTTTATATTTCATTTATCTTTCACTCCTTCCATAAGCTCTTTTCCAAAATGAAATACAACAACTTGCAGCAAATATGAAAAAGACATTCTTTTCATTAATTCTTAGGTGACTATATAAAGGCTACCAGGCTGTCTATAAGTGACTTATTCTCCATTTGTAATTTAAAAAGACCAAATGTTACTTTGGCTAGTAGTTTGAATATTTAATTACAGATCATTAATAATAAAAATTGTGTTGATACATGACAACTCCATTTGAAATGGGCAGGCCTTCCCATTTCACACCAGGGAGAAAGGCACAGGTAATACCGTCAAGTAGGAACACTTATCCTCCAAACTTTTCTGAAATCAACTGTTAAATAAGAAAATCCTTCCAAGATTTTCCTGAAATCTACTGTTAAATAAGAAAATCTGATTTGGTTTTTTAATGAATATATTTTTGAGAAATGTGGCAACACCTGGATGTGGGCTGGTCATCTGCAGGCACTCTGTGTCTTGACAGTCAAATAAAGGGATTATAATAGAGTTACAATGTTTGCAAACTTCAAGTTCTGATCCACTAGTGTGTTACTAAGTCATTTCAGTAGTCTGTGGCTAGCATTTGGATTTAAACTGTATAGAAATAAGGACATATGAAATGAGGGTCAGTGCTGTTTAGCAAACTCTGGCAATCAGAAAGATGTGTTTCAACACTTCTTACATAGCTCTTACATAACTCTAAAACCACAAATTTTCAAATTAAAAAAATTTAAAGTCAACATTAAACCGAATTCCTTTCACTGTGGCGTGCCTGTCTTACTGCCCAAGCACAGCCTCCGTTTAGCTCAGGCACATATCATTCACAGTGGTCGTTGGCCCTTCATCCGCTCTCAACCTACTAGTGGCTTCCAAACGCCTAGAATGAAACCTAAAGCTCTTATCATTATAGCCTGTAGAGCCCTACGTGATCTTACTCTGTTCCCTCTCCAAACTCATTAACTTCCACTATTTTCTATCCCTCTCAGCCACACTAACCTCCACTCATGCCCCTGAGCCTTTGAACTTGTGTATATAGCTAGACCACATTAGTCTACTTCCCTGAAAAACTATTTTCATTGATATGCTTTAACCTTCTGCCCTTGGCTGTTTTGAAAGATTGCTATTAAAAATTATGCTTCTGCATCTTCTATGAAACAATCTACTACTATTCAGTCTAAATTGTAAAGAAGTGATTCTATGTACATGTTAGGTTCCTAAAAGTATAAGAGGTGAATTTGTTTGTAAGGGCCTGGGAAGGGACTGTGCTTACACTTCCTGGATGCATTCTCCATATGCAGGTATGTTAGCTGAACTTTTGTCACTTTTAAGCCAGAAAAATTTTTCTCCTCTATGCTGCCAAACTTTCTACCGGGCTTCTTCATTTTTTCCCCTTAAAAGAGATCAGTCTTGGCTACTCTAAATTTTTTTTTTCAAATCCTGTTGAAGCTTTAACTATCTGTATTTCCTAGTAGCATCAGGAAGGTCTGAGTAGCTCTAGTGTTTGCACTAGCCACCAGGTATTCACTTAATGCAGGTGTTTAAGTAGCCCTGAATTTATAAAACCCTCTGTAGCTTGTGGCCAAAGTTCAACTTTCCCTGATTTGAGAAAGATTTGATCTCCAGTGAACCCCTTGTTTTCCCCTGAATAAATGTTAAGCCCCCTGAAATGAGGCATTGGTAGTTGTCTTTGAACTGAGAGATTCTCCCTGACCCACCATTTCCCCCTGGCCTTGCTGATCTGATTAGTTTCAATGACACAGGAACTATACTTCACAGGTTGCATAATTTGTTCTTTGGTTTTCAGAAAGTTCTTGTTGTTCATTCCATAAACAAATACATTTTGCATCACTTTCAACTTTGCAAAAATGTGTAAATATTTTTTCATTTCCACTATAATGATAAATTGCTTCCTTCTCACCCTTTCTACATTGATAGGTTGTGCAATATCCAAACACCAATAGATAAATAATATTTGAACTGAAACTTCAGAACAAAGCACTATCTAGTAGACATGCAGTAGCCCAGGGGCCAGAACCTCTAAGCCCATACAGGAGAGTTTTTAAAGTGTGAGCACAGAAAGGATAAGAGATTCTAGATGGCAGGTACTGTATCACAAAATTTTAATCTACCTGAATTACCACCTAAAAATCACACAGATTGACTAAGACAGCAAACCAAAATCCCACGGAAAATATTTACAACAAAAGTAGGTGATGGAGCACCTGGGTGGCTCAGTGGGTTGAACGTCCAACTTCAGCTCTGGTCATGATCTCGGTGTCCATGAATTCGAGCCCCATGTCAGGCTCTGTGCTGACAGCTCAGAGCCTGGAGCCTGCTTCGTATTCTGTGTCTCCCTCTCTCTTTCTGCCCCTCCCCCATTGGTGGTCTGTCTCTGTCTCTCTCTCTCTCTCTCAAAATTAAGTGTTAAAAATTTTTTTTTAATTGTTTAAAAAAAAAGCAGGTGACAAGGTATCCACACAAACCTCAAAATAAAAGTGAGTGAGCAAAACATCAATAGCCACCAGACATACGTGAAATCCGCATCTGAGCCAGAGGATGCAAGGGAAGCAATGGCACATTTGAGGGACTTGAGAATATCTAACTAGTCATTAGGTATTCACTGGACAGAGTGATGGCCAATTTGAGAGGAGAATCTGAAATTGGAAAAGGTTCTGCCCAATCCAATAACAAGTGAGCATGAGTTAAATTCTGAAAAAGGCTGGAGCAGCCTAACCTGAGTCATGTGAATTCTTAAAATCAACCTACCAACCTAAACTGCTTTCTAAAGCTGGGCTCCATGGTAAGGGAAGTTGCTGGGTTGAAACCAAAACTGAGCAAGGTAGGGACAACAGAGACAAGGAAAGAAAAGATCGAAATAAAAATGGAGAAGAGGAAAGGAGCCACCATATTTTTAATATTTTACAAAAACAAAAGGAAAGGGAGCTCTGTGACATTAGAAAAGTTCTCCTGAACCATGACCCCCTTTTAAAAGTTCAGGAAAACAAATTTCACATAAAAATAAGCAACAGAAAAATATCAAAGCCCCATCCTATATGGTAATTTTAAGAAAAATGAAACTAAAGAACAGAATAACATCCCTATAGATTATGAAAGACAGACCTTGAGATCAAAATTACAATGTATGATTTCAAAACAAGCTTAGAGACATTAATAATTCAAAACATGAAAAAGAAATATAACTCACAATTACAAAACTCCAGAAAAGGTGAAAGAACTCAAAAAAGAAAAGAAAAATCATCATTCTGAAATGATGAATACAAAATTCGAAGGGCAACGAAACTAAATTTAACAATCCATTAAGAGAAATAAAAGGTAAAAGAAGAACATTTTTTAAAATCAAAAAGCAATGAAGAAAGATACATCAGCAAAATGGCAAAGTAGGCAGCTCCAAGCTCCCATCCTCCTTCAGAAACACTGAAAAACAAGCAGAAACTGTCAGAAGCAACTTTTTTAGAATTAGAATTCTGGAAAGTAGTCTTAACTACTTTCAGTTACTTGCAGTGAACACTGAATCAAGAAAAAGTCAACTTAAAAATGGTAGGACATCTTGTGGCATTACTTAATCTTGACCCATCCCCTTCCCCAGTAGAACAGAAGTCTTGAAGAGATCAGCCGGCATTACTAGTGTGGGACCCTGGTACCTGGTTCCAGAGAGAGCAGAGTAGAACTAAATCACAAATTATTTTGCCTGTCTGTTCTAACCTGTCTGGGGCTACCTAAAGGATTGATGCAAGGCCCCACCTCTGTTCAACCTAACTTGCAACTCACCCACCCTGAAAAAGCAGAGGCTGGCTGAAAAAGTGGGATTTAACCCAAGTTGTTCAATATAAGAAAGAAGAAAGTCAATCAATGTAACATGCCACATTAACAGAAAGAAAAAAAAAAAAAAACCCCAAGCAATCATCTCAATTGATGCAGAAAAGGCACATGACAAAAACCAATACCCTTTCATGATTAAAAAAAAAAAAAAAAAAAGCTAGGATTAGAAAGGAATTTCCTCAACATGATAAAGGACATTTATGAAAACCCCTAACATAATACTCAATGGTGAAAGAGTGAAAGCTTTCTTCCTAAGATCAGGAACATGAAAAGAAGGCCTGCTTTGACCACTGCTCTGCAATACTGTACTGGAAGTTCTAGTTAGACAAGAAAAAGAAACAAAAGCCCTCCAAATTGGAAAGGAAGAAGTAAACTATGTCTATTCACAGACAGCATGATTATATATATGGAGAATCCCATAAAACCCACACAAAGCTACTAGAGCTAATAAACAAAAAGTCACAGCTCACAAGATAAACACAGAAATATCCACTGTGAATCTAGACATCAGCAATGAACAATCCAGAAAAGAAACTAAGAAAGCAATTTCATTTATAATGACATCTAAATAGGTAGGAATAAATTTAACCAAGAGGTAAGACTTATATATTAAAAATTACAAAATATTAACAAAATAGAAAGGCATCTGTGTTCATGAATTGGAAGACTTAATATTGTTAAAGTGTCAATATTAACCAAAATAATCTACAGATTCAATACAATCCCTATCAAAATTCAAACAGTCTTTTCTGCAGAAATGGGAGAGTCAATCCTCAAATTCACGTGGAATTGCAAGGGACCCTAAATAGGTAAAATGATCTTGAAAAAGAAGAACAAAGTTGGAGGATTCACACTTCCTGAACTCAAAACTTACTACAAAACTACAGTCATCAAAACAGTGTGGCACAGGAATAAGTATAGACATACTTAAAGTAAAATTAAGAGTCCAGAAATAAAACTGTACATCTACATCCAACTGAATTTTAACAAAGGTGCCAAGACCATCCAATAGGAAAAGAATAGTCTCTTCAATAAATGGACCTGGGACAACTGGCTAAACCCCACGCAAAAAAATAAAGTTACTTTATCCCATATGCAAAAATTAACTCAAAATGGATTGAAGACCTAAATACAAGAACATTTTAAAACCATTAAATTCTTTTCATCCATTATTTCCTCAATTTTTTTTTCTGTTCTCTCCCTCTCTTTGCCTTCTGTGATTTCCATAATGTGCATGTTGGTACACCTGATAATGTCCCTTAGGTACTGTTCATTTTTCTTCATCTATTTCTTTCTTTTTCTGGGACAGGGTATTTCAATCGCCCTATAATTTACGTTTTTTTTATTACTTCTTTTGCCTGCTCAAATATGCTACTAAACCTTCCAATGATTTTTATTTCAGCTATTTTACTAATTTCTATCTCTTGATAGTCTATGCAATGTTCCCCTGATTTTCTTTAGTTCTTTATCTATGTTTTCCTTCAGCATTCTGAGCATATTTAAAATAGTCTTTGTCTCTTAAGTCCAATGCTTGAGCTTCTTCAGGGATTTCTTTTTCCTGTGAATGGGCCACAATTTCTATTTCTTTGTATGTTTTGTAATTTTTGTTGAAAATTGGACACCATGAAATCTTGTAACATGGCAATTCTAGAAATTAGGTTCCCTCCTCTTTCTAGGGATTGCTGTTGTTATTTGATTAAGGATACAGTTGTTGGTTTAGTGACTTTTCCAAACTTTTATTTTTTTGCCAAGACTATATTCTTTGCTGTGTGTTGTCACTGAAGTCTCTGATCTGTTATTCCTGTGGTCAGCCAGGGTGTTGACAGAGATTTGTTTAAATGCAAGGATCCGATTAGAAAAAAGGAGATAGAGGTATTTTGTCTCTTTAAATTCCTTTGGCAGACACCAGAGAAATCACATTAGCCTGTGGGGTTTGAAACAATGGTCAGTCTTTGTGCTGGCCCCTCAGCAATCAAAAGTAGCAGTCAATACATAAAACCACATGGGGTGCCTGGGTGGCTCAGGTGGTTAAGCGTCTGACTTCAGCTCAGGTTGTGATCTTACAATCCATGGGTTCAAGCCCCGCGTCAGGCTCTGTGCTGACAGCACAGAGCCTGTATCCTGCTTCAGATTCTATATCTCCCTCTCTCTCTGCCTATCCCTCACTCATGCTCTGTTTCTCTCTGTCTCAATAATAAATAAACATAAAAAAAGAAAAAACATTAAAAATTAAAAAAAACCCCATAAAACCACAATTTTTGAAACACAAGCAAAACACATCAGGAACCATGGGCCACCATACCCGCAGCTGACTGCCATGGGGCTGGGGGATAGAAAATGGTAGTCACTGTGTGAAACACAAAAATTCTCAGAAATTTACCAGCTTCTGTCACATTAAGCACTTCATTGGATGCTACAAGTGTATGACTAGACTAAAGAATTTCAAAATAATTGCTTCAGACAGTTCATGCTAGCTTAATAGCTCTCTTGATGAAGGAACCAATTTTTGGAGCTTCTCTACCATTTTCCATGACATCATCCCCATTAGCTCTATTTCAAACTAGAAATCTTTTCTTGGGCCAAATGAAACAAATCCCCAAACTATGTGCAGGTACTTCTGACCCTCACAACAATCCTACCAAGTAGATATTATTATTTCCATTTTATAGATTAAGAAACTGAGGCTCAGGTATTTTAAGTAGATTGCCATGGTCTCATAGCTATTGCAGAGTTGACATTATTATTCCTTTAAAACCTCCAACTGTCTTCCTCCTCTCCTACTTAGATACACACTCTCTGGTCTTTGAGTACAAACTTAGGAAATCCCACTTTGTTTATGAAGTTTTCCAGAAGCAATCAGAATAGTAAGAGTCAAACTTAACTCTAACTCCACAATTAAAGCAGATCATTTACATGGCACCTGTCTTGGAGAAACTGCACATCTATAAAATCAAATGCAAGCACTTCTACACTGAGAATAAGTTAAGAGAGTACCAAAATCTGGAGAGGCTGCTAAGAAGTGCAGTTAGGAACAGTCAGTTGCTAAGGAGGCACTTACAGTGAGGGTGGTGATCTGAAGGAAAGGCAAGGCGAAGGAGGAGGTGGAAGAGGAACAGGTATTGCAGTATATTTATACATAGTTAATGCCCAGCCCAGAGGGGAACAAAAGCCAAAGGAAGAAGTGGGGAAATGCAAGATAAAGTGAAGCGCTAAGAGAGGGTCTAGCACGCTGTGCTAAGGAGTTGACACTTCTCAAGAGAAACTGCTACGAAAGGATTTGATGCAAATATTGTTTTAGGGAGATTATTCTGACAGCTCTGATAATCTAGCAGCTGTGTGTAGGATGATTTGCAGTGGGTGTAACTAGAAATAGGGAGATCCATGACTTACACATTTTTTTGCCACCAATAATTTAGTTATTTCTTAGAATACATCATGTATGTTATATATGAATTTGTTTATATATTTATATATTACATATATATATTTGTTTACATAATGTTTTTAGCTTCCTGACTAGCAAAGAACCACATGTTTCAGAGGCTGAAATTTTTAAGCTGTACCACTGAAGGGGGAAATACAAAGTTCTATTCATGCGCTATAGGAAAACACATGGCAAAGGGCAAAATGTTCTTCACCAAAATGAAATTTCACATGTAAACTAGAATGAGCTTGTCCACTCAAAGGTCTTGCAATGTTATGAATTTGCCAAAATTTTTTCCATCTCCAAGGTGATATTCTAGACACATTCATTATACAATAATTTCTTCTTATAGAGCTAGCTCACAGACAAGAAAGAAAAAGTATTTCTTCTATTTCTCTACATAGGGACAAAGATTATGAAAAACAGAGAAAGTGGGAAGGAGAAATTTTTAAAAATTTAATGAAAACAATACAAAACATACAAAATAAAGCTAGAATGACCACATCTTTCTTAAATATACAAATTGTGACAATCCTTCACTGAGAGTCCAGGCAACGTAAACTAGTTCTGAAGCTCAGCAAGATATCAAATAAATATATCATCAGACCATTAGTTCTGAGAGGTGACACTATTGAAGGCCTACACCAAATTCTAATTCAGAGATTAACCTATTTCCACATCGTAAAACTGATAGGTTGACAAGCAAATACTGATTATTTTCTCTTCTCATGGTGTTTAATTAGAGCAAGAGCCATTCAGCGTTGTCTTTGAGGCTCCTACTTAGGTAACTAGTATTAAAGAACACATACTAATCCCAAACTCAATTTTTTAGGTGCCAAGAAATCTCTAATTACCTCAAAGAATGTCAAATGTTTTATTTCAATATTTAAAATAGGTATTTATAAAAAGCACCATGTATTTTAACATAGTAGAGATAGAACAAGGGGATACTGGAACATTTTAATACAGAATACTCGGATTATCCTTTATATGTCATTATTTTCCCCACAAAATGTTACCTTAAGCCAGCCTGAGATCAGTGAAACAACAAAATTGCACTTCCACTCTTTATCTCTGATAGTTAAAAACCTCATCCTTTGCATAATAGCCTTTTTTGCTACAAAAGTAAATCACTGTGATCACATTTGTGGGAAACACTGAACAAGGTACTACATTTAAACGATGTAGTCTTACGTATTATTTAGTAATGCATACAACAGGATCAATCTAAGGACAGCTGATAATCATTTCTGTTACTAAGAGATGGGGGAGAGGGAGAAACTAAAAAAAAAAAAGTTTCCATTAAAGACTAGCAAAATTGGCAAAACATAGGAATCTAGATCTGACTTAGAAAAAAAAACAAAACTGCCCACACATAAAACACTTTATTTGGCAAATAAATTCAATGGAAATGTTAAAAGATACAAATAGTACATCTACTCCCAAAAGAACACTCATAGCTTTTTAAAATGCTTAATAAGGTACTGAAAATAACCACAATGGCCTTTTCTATCCTTTAGGCACAGCCACTTATGTTGGCATATACTTTTATTTTTTTAAGATATTATTTTTAAGTAATCTGTAGGCCAAATGTGAGGCCCAAACTCACAACCCCAAATCAAGAGTCACAACGCTCCACCAACTGAGCCAGCCAGGTGCCCAGGCATATAATTTCTATTTTAAAACATCTTGGTCTTTACTCATGTCTCTTCATTTTTAGTGCTAGTTAATTCTTCAAGAGATTTATCTCCTTAAGGTTTTGACAATTCACACATTTGCAACTGAATTCTTTGGTTATTACGTGAATAAATAGAAACAAAGCAACTTATGAAACAATCCTTTTGACTGAGATAGGAAATGATGTTGGAAGTGAAGAAAATAAACCCCCACAAGATTGAGTGTAACACAGAGGCCGCCACATGACTCATGTTCAAATGCCACCTACCTCCAATGTCCCTCATGACATCCATGCTCCTGAGAATGGGTAATACCCCCACTGAAGAGCTATTCTTTTTTTTATTTTGAACTGAA
Organism: Suricata suricatta; assembly: GCF_006229205.1. NCBI lineage: Eukaryota > Metazoa > Chordata > Mammalia > Carnivora > Herpestidae > Suricata > Suricata suricatta. The sequence continues at coordinate 25,138,633 of NC_043711.1, read as the reverse complement.
ATTTATTATCACATTCAAAGTCTACCTCCATTCATGACTTAAACACAAGGCCTAAAATATTTTTCCCTAGGAAACTTTTAGGCCAAAGTGAAGTTTCCTTTGAAAAGGATCATTGATTTCTTTCACTACCATGAAATGTAACATGGCTTATATTCAGAATTAAGCTATATAGAAATTTCACTTACAGAGCAAAGCCAAACGAAGTAATGTTCACTGTTCAATAATGTCAAAAGCATACCACATAATATATAATAATCACAGGTTTTTGAGCACTTACCATGTGCTTGGATAAACTACTTTCTATGCATTTTCACTTACCCTTTACACGAATCTTATACAGACAGATGTATTATTATTCCTATACTACTTATAAATTAGGACTGAAAGAAGTTTAAGTAAATTGCCAAAGGGCCTCCCAAACTAGTATTGTACAGAGATGAACGTATGAGTACATAGCTGAATGGCTGAGGTCAATGAGCATTTTAAACTCTTTGACTTCAACCACGCAGCTATGTACTTATGTTTGTCTGGCAATTTTATACCCACTATCTCTAATATTTCAATCAGCCTGTGAAACAAAAATGATTTTGATCATTTTATAGATCATCAAATTGAGGCTGACACACAAGCGAAGTGACCTATCTATACTCACAATGGAGAAAATAAAACAGCAATCAGGTTTTATGATACCAAATCTCATTAAAGATAAACTTTAAAAATTTCTTTTGGTTGGTTGGTAGGTTGAGCATCTGACTTCAGCTCAGGTCATGATCTCACGGTCCATGGGTTCGAGCCCTCCATCAGGCTCTGTGCTGCCAGAGCCTGGAGCCTGTTTCGGATTCTGTGTCTTTCTCTCTCTCTCTGCCCTTCTTCTACTCGCTCTCTGTCTCTCTCAAAATAAAATAATAAAGACATAAAAAATTTTTACTAAAAAATCTCTTTCAAAAATGTTTGCTACTTACTGCCACCTACTTGACAAATAATCCTAATAAATTTGTTTCCTAGTTTCCATGCCCATGGCAGATTAAAAGAGAACAAATATTTGCTTATGCCAGGGACTATGCTGGGCACTTTACACACATTACCTTATCTAAACTTCAGAATACTATTATATAAGCAGTTATCCCACATGATCAGACAGGATTAGGAGTTAAATCATATACCCAGATTACATAGAAAGTAAGAATGGCAAACAAGGTCTATTAGACTCCTCATCACTACAGCAAATTCCATGCAGATCAGGATCAGTGGTGTCATTAATATCCCTAGACATTAACAGAATGTCTACTGAATAAACACCAAATAGTGTTTCATTTCATTTCATTTTTGAGAGAGAGAGGGAGAGAATTGTAAGCAGCCTCCATGCCCAGCGCAGAGCCTGACATAGGGCTTGATCTAAGAATGCCCAGCGCAGAGCCTGACATAGGGCTCGATCTAGGCTGAAATCTAGAGTTAGACGTTTAACTGACTGTACCATCCAGACACCCCCCTCCAACAGTATTTTAAATAAATATTTCATGAGTGTAACATTTACAACCCATCATTCACCCACCATTTCCTGAACACCTCTGGACAAGAATTCATCAGCCTACTATAGTAATAAAACAAATGTGACTATGAGAAGCCACTTAGAGCAAATGCAAAAACAATAGTAATAAATACTATTAATAATAATAAGTAACACCAACAACCCCATAAGACATCCATTATGTCACCAATTCCTATGCATTGTGATTCAGAACAATCTCAATTCCACCCTGTCTTTAGCCTTCCCTTTACCATCCTTCTAACCCAGGCCCATAACCGTTGCCAAGATGAGGACTATGATTCCATACTCTCTACCTTTCAACTGATGCTAAAGTTCTTTCCTAAAAATGCAAACTTGATCACTTTGTTTCCCTTTATAAAAGGGCTGTTGACCTTCTACTGTCTTAAACACTCAAATCCAAGAGCTGTGATAACTTTCAAAATGGCCACCCTATCTAACCTGATTTTCCACTCTTCCTAAAAACTATCATCCATTCCAGCCTTGCTTTAGTAGCAATTCCCTACATAAGCCCTAGGCCTCAATATATTTGCTTATGCTGTTCTTAGACCCTTGCTTCCACCCACCCACACTCTTTACTTGTTAAAAGCATTTAACGATTTCTTCGGAAGCCCAGTTTAAATATTTTAACAAGTAAGATTTCTTTCTCAGATAACATTTCTAAGTAAATACCTAAATCAGAGACCCAAGGCTTTATTCTAATTAACTCCCAAATCTTGATGTCCAAAACATGCTTGGAACAGCACTATTAATTATCCTACCTCTTCTAATCTATAACATTCATTGCCTCTCAGGAAGTTCCAATAGGCACAAGTCACAAATGATTTTTTAATGTAGAACAAATACATTAAATGAGTCATACTTAACAATGGAAACTAAAAGTTTCAATTTAGCATAGGATAGGCGAAACTGTATTACATCCACCTAACAGCATTCTATATAAAACAGAGCATACGTTAAAGGTTTGAATTCCAGGTCTATCACATCAATCACTGTGTGACCCTGAGTATTACTTAACCTCTTTGATCCACCCTCTAGTTATAAGAATATACTTAGATATCACCACTTATTAACTGAGAATAATACTAGTACCTAGCTCAGAGTGGTTGTTGGTTAAATTATGGTAAGCATGTAAAATACTAAGCATAGTATTTGTACATACTAAATAAATGGCAGCATACATATGTACGTGTAAAACACTGTCAACCAGCTAGGTCAGTTCTGATAATTATAGATTAATATACCGCATTAAATTGTATTTAAGGTATAAAAAATAAACAAATGGAAGCTATTATTAAATCCATGGAATACGCATAAATATGTAATCACTTTAACTTTCTTCAAAGGAACTGATACAAGATTTTCCTTTATTGGTTAAAGTTCTTAAAGTCCTTTGCTGATTAATTAATAGTAAACAGCTGATAGGGATATAAATAGATCAGTAACAGCTGAAATCTAACACACAGGTGTTAAAAATAGTATGTCATTGCCCCATTACATGTGAATATTACCATAAATAACCACAACCTGTGCACAGAATGAAAGCAGCTAAACCTTTGTCTCCCAGCACAACTAAAAACTTTTTATGAAAAGTATGAAACACATATCACAAAATGGATCAGGGATTCCCTAATCAAAGTTAAATCAAAAGGAAAGTACTACTCTCAGGTATATGTAAATACACTTATAAAGTATTACATAGATTACCAATCTACAGTTCATTTAACATTATGAACCAACTTATGAACAAATGAAGCCAAGAGATACTCTGTGATGTCGTAATTCCATTTCTAAACAAAAGTCCTACTATATTCCTGGCCCTGAGTGACAGGTCTGGAGACCCAGTCAAGCCATAGAATAATGCAGACAGAAGGCCACAACTTACTTAATTCAAAACTCAAACTGCCACTTGGACACCCTTCAAACTATCAGGACGGAGACCGAGTTTTCTGTATTACACCCTCCTATACTATTTGAACTTCCTGTTTAAATAGTTCAAGAAAAAGAGAGTGAGATGTATGGGAAGGGGTAAATAAACATCTAACTCCAAAACTCTCAAGAGACCTAAAAGCTGAGGAAGACAGTGGTCAATATCAGTTTGACAAAGATTACAACTAGTGTGATCCATGGCTCTGGCAAGAATGTGGAGAAATAGCACTCTCATATACTGAGCATGAGAATATAAACCCCTACAATCTATTTGAAAAATGACTCCACAATACCTTTGAAGCTTTTTATTTTTAATGTTTTTTATTATTTTTGAGGGGGGGGAAAGAAAGCATGTGCACAGGTGAGCAGGGGAGGGGCCAAGCAAGAGGGAGAGAGAGAATCCCAAGCAGGTTCCCTGCTGTCAATACACAGCCTGACACAGGGCTCAATCTCACCAACCATGAGATCATAATCTGAGCCCAAATCAAGAGTCAGAGGCTTAGCTGACTGAGCCGCCCAGGTACCCCAAAGATGCTTAATTCTTTTTTTTCATGCTTTTTATTTATTTTTGAGAGACAGAGAGACAGCCTGAGCAGGGGAGGGTCAGAGAGAGAAGGAGATACAGAATCTGAAGCAGGCTCCAGGCTCTGAGCTAGCTGTCAGCACAGAGCCCGATGTGGGGCTCGAACCCATGTATTGTGAGATCATAACCTGAGCCGAAGCCGGACGCTTAACTGACTGAGCCACCCAGGCGCCCCAAGATTTTTAATTCTTATACTCTTTGAGTAATTCCACATCCAGAAATCTAACCTATAGAAACACTGAAATATTCACACACATGTATAATGTCAAATGTATAAGCATGTTTACTAAGCAAGGTTAATAAAAGTTAAAAAACTGGCGAAAACAAAAATCTGAAGGAATGTATACAACATGTTCATGCTTATCTCCACCAAAAAATATCTTAAATCGGGGTGCCTGGGTGGCTCAGTTGGTTAAGCACCCAACTCTTGATTTTAGCTCAGGTCATGTCTCACAGACGTAGCTCACGTTGAGCTATGTGCTGACAAGTATGGAGCCTACTTGGGTCTCTCTCTCAGGGTCTCTCTCTCTCTCTCTCTCCCACACACTATATACCTTTCCCCTGATCACATTAGCACTCTCTTAAAATAAACATATTTTAAAAAAAGAAATCTCAAAATCTTAAACTTTAAAATCAAGAAAGAGAATATTTTATGCAATAAGCCTAGCAAATTTTCAATTCCACATTTTGGTCACTTAGAGGAAGACACCAAGAGGCACCTGGGTGGCTCAGCTGGTTAAGGTCTGACTTTGGCTCAGGTCATATTCTCATGGTTCGTAGGTTTGAGCCCCACATCAGGCTCTGTGCGGACAAGTCAGAGCCTGGAGCCTGCTTCAGATTGTGTCTCCCTCTCTCTTTGCCCCTCCCCTGCTCAGGCTCATGCTCTCTCTCTCTCAAAATAAATAAACATTTAAAAAATTTAGAGAAAGAGAGCAAAAGGTAGATAAAAAGAAAAACAGAGAAACACACTCAACTGCATGACATACAAAAACAGAATCTACTAGAAAAAAAACAGGTAAGCATCAAGGAAAATCAAAGAGGAAAGAAGTCCAATAAATTCAAAATGGGTAGTTATCATCTTGCACATATGAAGAACGGACTTTAGATGTAAAATCACTGACTACTGAACTGTACATAATAAGAATTTTTGTAGCTCACTTCCTTTTTGTTCTTTCAGATTATAAGATTCAATTCTGAATGGAATAGCTTCAACAACCCACTATAATTCTTTACCTGGGGTAATTCTAACTAAGAGACTTGGTATAACTATGGTCTTCAGGATGTCTGTCCTTAAAACAAAAGTGTTGTAAAACTGAAAAAGCATAAGATTAACACAGCACACACAGGAAATGTAACTTATATAGTACAAGATTTCCTGACAGACTGGATGTATGAATCTGTAAAAATCAATACGAAAGAAAGGAGTCAAGAACAATACCAAAGTTGTTTTAACCCAAGCAACTTAGAAGGATGTAGTTGCATCTGTGAGCTGGGAGGGGTGAAGGAGGGAATTTTTTTTTTTTTTAATTGAGGTTGAGGGAGGGGTTAGCAGTTTGGCTTTGGACATGTTAAATTTGAGAGAGCTGTTAGACATCGTGTGGAAATGTCAAAAAAGCAGTTGGATAAGAACTTAGAGTTCAGGAATGAAGGCTGGGCTTGAGATTAAAAATTTGGTTGTCACCAAGCAGCTACAAAGAATATAAAGTCAAGAGACAGGATGAAATCACCAAGACAACAGGCACAGACAGACAGGAAGATCAAGGAGAGAGTCTTGGAGCAGTCCAAAATATACAGGTCAGGAAGAAAAAGACCAAGCAAAAGAAATTTAAAATGTAGCCAAAGTACAAGAAGAACCAAGGGAAAGTGATGTGTCCCAAAAGCTATGGGAATGATGTTTTCCAAGAAAGTGAGAGAAATCAACTATGTCAAATGATGCTGAAAAACCAACAAAACAAAAACTGACTACCAGAAAAGCAACTTGGAAGCCACTGATGTTCTTGACAAGAACTGTAGAGATACAGCAGTGAATAACGAATGTTTGACTGGAATGATTCAAGAGAAAATGAGTATAGAAGAATGAGAAACCATACCTAGAAACAAATCTTTTAAGAAGTCTTGCTCTAAAGGGAAGCAAAGAAATGCACATGCACAGACAAGAAAACCATCAACCTACTGAATGAGAGAAAATACTTGCAAATCATTTATCTACTAAGGGGTAAATATCCAAAAAAATATAAAGAACTCATCCAATACAAGACCAAAAAAAAAAAAAAAAAAAGCAAAACAAAAACCAATCTGATTAAAAAATGGGCAGAGGATCACAATAGACATTTTTCCAAAGAAGACATACAGCTATCTAACAGGTACATGAGAAGATGTTCAACATCATTAATCATGAAGGAAATAAAAATCAAAACCACAATAAGATACCACCTCACACCTGGTGGAATGACTTACCAAAAAGACAAGAAATAACAAGTGTTGGCACGGATGTAGAGAAAATAGATTCCTTGTGCACTGTTAGTGGGAATGTGAATTGATTCAGCCATTATGTGAAATGGTACAGAAGTTAAAAAAACAGAACTATCATAAGATCCAACAATTCCACTTCTGAGTATTTACCTGAGGAAAACAAAAACGTTAACTCAAGAAGATATATGCACTCAAAAAGATATATTGCAGCATTATTTATAATAGTCAAGGTATGGAGACAATCTAAGTGTTCACTGATGAATGAATGGATAAATACATATACACACATATACCTACACACTCACACACACCATGGAATATTATCTAGTCATTAAAAAAATGCAATCTTGCCATTTTTGACAACATAGATTGACCTTGAGGGCATTTTGCTAAGTGAAGTAAAGCAGATAGAGAAAGACAAATACTGTATGATCTCACTTGCATGTGGGACCTAAAAATAACCAAACAAAAAAACAAGCTCATTAATATAGAGAACAGGCTGGTAGTTGCTAAAGGAAGGGGTGAAGGTAAGGAGAAATGGGTGAAGGGTGTCAAATGGTGCAAAATTCTAGTTATAAAGTAAATTAGTCAGGGATGTAATGTAGAGCATAATGACTACTGTTCATATTACTGTATTGCATACGTGAAAGTTGCTCTAAGAGTGGACCTTAGGGGCGCCTGGGTGGCTCAGTCAGTTAAGCCTCCGGCTTCAGCTCAGGTCATGATCTCACGGTTTGTGGGATTGAGCCCCGCGTCAGGCTCTGTGCTGACAGCTAGCTCAGAGCCTCGAGCCTGCTTCAGATTCTGTGTCTCCCTCTCTCTCTGACTCTCCCTTGCTCACGCTGTCTCTCTCTGTCTCTCAAAAAAAAAAAAAAATTAAAAAAAATGAGGACTCCCTTATTAAACTTCTTTGCAAGTAAACTTCCTCCCCCCTTTAAAAAAAAAAAAGAGTGGACCTTAAAAGTTCTCAACACAAGAAAAAAATTCTATAACTATGTATGGTGATAGATGTTAACTAGACCTATTATGATGATCATCTCACAATATATACAAATACTGGATCATTATGTTGTACACCTGAAACTCATAAGTTGTATATCAACATTATATATCAAACTCATAAAATGTTGTATATCAATTATACCTCAATAGAAAAAATTTATCAAAAAGATGAGCAATAGATAGAAGGGAAAGTGAAGATAATTATTGTTAAATAAGAGAAAAAAATATTTTCATATACAAATAAGAATAACCCAGTAGAGAAGAAAGGCACTTGGAAGGGCACCCTGAAGATTCAAAATGACTTCCTAAAGGAACTGTCTATGCTGAATCATGAAGGCTGAGTAAGGGTGAGTCAAGATGAATGGAAAAGGGATTTAAACAGAATGAGCAAACAGAGGTAAGAAACAACATGAGGGGCAGCATCAGAGGGAGACTGAGGAGAGGGCCTGGCATGTGAAACAGAGCACTGAGGCTGGAGAAGTAAGCAGTCACCAAGCATTTTAAGATATATCAAGCAGTACAACCTTTATCATATAGATGACAGGGTACTTGCCACTATAGGGTTTAGGCAGGAAAGTACTGAGATCAAACTGATATTGTTTGAGGGGTACTAATTGAAGGCAGGGAGACCAGTTATGAGGGTACTAAAATAAAGAAGAAGATTCTAAACTAGGATCTTAGTAGTGAAAGGGGTTTAGTGATAGATCCTATGTGCTCAGTGTTGAAGACCGCAGTTTCTAGCATGGGCTACTGGGCAGATGATAACGCCATTATCTATATTTGGAAATACTGGGGGGGAGCTGAGTGAATGATTCATTCCAGTTTAGAGTATATTGCTTTCAGAGTCTCCATAGGACATCCAAGTGAGTAAATGTAAGCAAGCAGAGGATAGAAAACTTGGAACTTAGGGTTCGAGATATCTGAAAGGCATAAGCATTTGAATGGTTACTAAAATTATTATGATGTATGAAATGATCCAAAAGTAACAATTACAGTGAAAACAATGACTGAACTTTTAGAAACACTAGGATTTAAGGAGAAATTAACTAGGAATTAAGGAGAAATTCAGGAATAGAAACATCCAAAATGCCAGGGAAACAGCGGAGGGCTAATAATACCTTTCCTAGTGTAAAAAGAGACACCGTAAGTGACCTGAATAAGCTGGCAGAAATCAGAGCTCAAGAAACGTGAAGTCACGTAACCAACTGGACATTCTGATTCTGCTGCATTAATTTTTCAAAATCTAATAGACCCTATAGGGCCATCCCTTCCTGAGATCCTTAAGTATTTAAGCCAATTTGAATAGAAACACCTAAAGGGACTAACCCCAGTTACACTACTACCTACAGGAAAAGATTATTTATAATTTTAGTAGAAAAGTATTTATAGTTGGCCTATATAAAGGAAATTGATAATATATTTCTTAAAAAAACAAAAGGTGCTGTCAAGCATAGTAAAATGAGTAAGAATTTTTTTGCTTTTTATCATTCCTAACTTCTTGTTACACATTATCTATGACTTCACATAGCTCAACTAGCGATAAAAATCTTACAGCCTTATATAACAAGTATGATGATGTAGAAATCTATAATGTTAGTAATTAGGGAAAAATGCTTTTAACCCAATAAAAATTTATCAGAAATGGAAAGAATTTCTGGTGTTAGAAGAAAAAAGATAACTTGAAAGATGCAGGGGGAAAATAAATAAAGCAAGGATCAAGTTCCATTTCTTGATTCAATGAATGTTCTACTTCATCATTTTTGGCAGACAACTTGTCAAACTAAAAAACCACTTACTGTTGGATGACTGTACTGTAGTGTACTAATTGGGAGTGACCCAAGTGTTTGGTCCCACCCATACAGAAGAACATAAGGAATTTGAAAAAAGTCAGTAGGAAGCATATTTTCCTATGAGTGCCTAAAGCAAATTTGCTGATACAAATCATAGAAAGAACATGACAGAATTATTTACTCCAAATGAGAAAGTTAATAGCATATTCATGGAGTGGGGTGGGGAACTCCTAAGGTGTGAGTCATTGGATTTAAGAACAAATGGATCCAGGATTTAGCCAAAGCTGTAAAAGCAGGATTCAGGCTACAGGAGAGCAAACATGTGCTCTTGGGGCTGGAAAGAAAAAAAGCTGTGCTCCGTTAGTGCCTCCACAGTTTGAATGAGTCACAGAGACAGCCTGGAAAGGATAGCACAACCAGACTCACCTTCAGCACATGGGGGAAATCTCTACCGTTTTCTTATCTTCTGATTTATTCTCTCCCTTAACAATTTACTACTAAAATGTTTTAATTACATTCAAGGAAGCTAAAATGAAAGTAACCTCAGAACCTATTATTCCAAGGATCTAGATAGGCTTTGCCACATTGCTTTGTACATAAACTAGATCAACATACAAAGCAGCATCACTAACGCAATCTTTCTAGCACTATCAATTTTGCTAATTTAATATAACCAATTTGTTAAATATTTATTTCTGTGATCCCTACCAGGAAGGAATGTTTATTTGCTGTATATATTAATCTTGAATGAACTGACTGCTTATATCTTTGGCCTGTTTATCTACAAAAGTCTTGATGGCCTTCTTTTATGTTAAGAAGGACATTTTATGTGTTACATACTTTCATTTTTCTGTCAAAATAAATGCAAATGATGTCCCATTTCCATTTGTCTCATTTTTCATGGAACCAAAGTTTTCTTTTCTTTTTTTTTTTTTTAGATACCCATTAATTTTATTTGCCTTTACTTGGTTTTAGGTTCTGGTAGTTGCTCATCTACCAATAAATCCACAAGTGGTTTCCATTATTACACAGTCATACTACATGTGTTAGAACTTTTCACTTGCCTACTCTATATCATTCCACTTTAACTCTTTTACACTGTAGAGCTGTGTTCCTTCTCAAATCTAGTGTTATCATCTATTCTTTTAAAGAAACATTTTTGGGGCTAAGTAATGATAAGAATTTATCATCAATTGGATTTTAAGCAACTGTACTCCCAGGTATCTACGCAAGAGAAATGAAAGACACAAAGAAATGTATACAAATGTTCCTAGCAGCAACAGTTCCTTGTATATAACAATCAAAAGCTGGAAACAAACCAAATATCTATCAATTACTGAATACATAAGATATATCAGCAATAAAAATAAACAAACTGGCGCATCTAGGTGACTCGGGTGGTTAAGCGTCTGACTCTTGATTTTGGCTCAAGTTAGGATCTCATGGTTCTTGAGTTCAAGCGAGGCACCTGGCTAGAGATTCTGTCTCCTTTCTCTCTCTGCTCCTCCCCCACTCACTTGAGTATGCACCCTCTCTCAAAATTAAACATATTTAAATAAATAAATAAAAATGAACTATTGATATTGTCTACAAGATAAATGAACCTCAAAAGCAATACTAAGTGAAAGGAGCCATTCACAAAGGACTGAATGTGATTTTTGTTATTTCTAGAATATGCAAATTTACAGATACAGAAAGCTGATCCATGGTGCCTAAAGCTGGATGTGGAATAAAGGACTGAATGCAAATGGGCAAAAAAGAACTTTTTGGGTGATGAGAATGTTTTACAGATGGATTATGGTGATGGTTACAAAACTATAGATTTACTAAAAATCATTAACTTAAGTAATTTCATCTTACATGTCCAATAGGGATATTTTATGGAGTGTAAATTATACTTTAATAAGGCTATCTTTGAAAAGCCAATGAACAGAGGAAGGATAAGAAGAATAAATATAGGGATGCCTGAATGGCTCAGTTGGTTAAGCATCTGACTTCAGCTCAGGTCATGATCTCGTGGCTCTTGAGTTTGGGCCCCACGTCAACTCAGAGCCTGGAGCCTGCTTCAGATTCTGTGGCTCCCTCTCTCTCTCTGCCCCTCCCCAACTCGCTCTTGTGTGCACTCTCACTTTCTTCCTCAAACAAATAAACATTTAAAAATTCTAAAAAGAGAATATGTATACACATATTGACCTTGAAATATAAAAATTTAAGGGGTTCAATTGATTAATAATAAAAGTAGCAGGAAGTATTTTAAATAATAAACATTTGGTGGTTCCAAGACTGACATAAAAGAAACATTTTCACAAGCTGATCATGGGAGAATAAACTGTCAGGAAAGCAGTTTGGCAAGGTCTACCAAGGGAGCTTTTAAATTGTGACTTTTGGGGCACCTGGGTGGCTCAGTCGGTTAAGCCTCCAGCTTCAGCTCAAGTCAGATCTCATGTTCGTGGGTTCGAGCCCCGTGTCAGGCTCTGTGCTGACAGCTAGCTCAGAGCCTGGAGTCTGCTTTCGGTTCTGTGTCTCCTTCTCTCTCTGCCCCTCCCCCTCTCATGCTCTGTCTCTCTCTGTATCAAAAATAAGTAAAACATTAAAAAAAATTTTTAATTGTGACTTTTGGGGCTCCTGGGTGGCTCAGTCAGTTAAGTGTCCATCTTCGGCTTAGGTCATGATCTCATGGTTCGTGGGTTCGAGCCCTGCCTTGGGCTTTGTGCTGACAGCTCAGAGGCTGGAGCCTGCTTCAGATTCTGTGTCTCCCGCTCTCTCTGCCTCTCCCCGCCTCAAGCTCTGTCTCTATCTTAAAAATAAACATTAAAAAAAAATTAAAAATTAAAAAAATAATAAAATGTGACTTTTGATTCATTTCTGAAAATTCTGCCTAACGAAGTAATAAAAAAAAGTGAATAAAGATAGATCTAAGTATAAAGATATTCAGCAAAGCAAAATTTATAATAGTTTCCAAAAAAATGGAAACTGTAACAATGGAAGGATGGTTAAGAAAATTACAGCCCCATCTTGAATACTGTACACCCTTATAAAATGTTTGTGGGCCTATGGCCCAGTGTAGAGGATGACATCATCACCACCACCACAGCTCTTACCAGGGCCTGCACTCAAGAGGAAGATGTTCTAAGAAAAAGATGCCCACCATTTCCTGATTATCACAGCTAGGAGAGTGCTTGCTAGAGGCATATCCTATAACTTTGCAAATGATGCTACATTTGAAATTAAGAAATGTGACCTTCATGGGTTTGAAGAAGGCCCTCCTATCCTAACAGTGCTCAACAGGGAAGAGGGACTCAAATAATAAAGAATGATACAGACTATTCACCAAGAGCATTAAAAGAATATTAGTTGTGGTTTTTGTCACTTGTAAAGTGTCAAGAAGGTTATGGGGAACTTGAGATTGGATAAATATCATGGATCATCTCATCTCAACCTACTGAGCTAATGGCTTTTGCTTATTTGTGGACCTTCTGTCCCAGAAATTTGTAGAGCTTACAGAATAAAGAGAAGGCTATACTAAAGAAAAGAAGGATCAATGCACATGTCTGCTAAGAACTGCTAGCTACTGGGGCAATGGCACTGTTAGAGCTCAGGTCCCCCTGGGAGCTCGTACTGGTCTGGCCTGTAAATACAATGGAAAAGATGAGTTCTGCTTGACTTTATATTCAAAAATTACAATATGACAGTTTTGTGGAAATCACCATTTATTTTCATCTGTGGGAATAACTGCTGTGGAATGGGAGCATCTGCGGAGAGAGCAGCAGCCAGTACTGATTACTACAAGAGAGACAATTTTATTCCTGGGGTAAGAGCAGATGGAATGTATGTTCTATGTGTCTAGGAAGCAACAAAGATTGTAGTTGCCTATTATAGATCTGTGAAGGGGGCCATGCTGATGGAATGCTATCAAGGACTCAGTATGAGTGATCTTGGAGTCAGTTATCATACAAAAGAAGAAATACAAGTACAAGAATTGCCTCATTATGCTTCTCAAAGATAGAATAGTAGACAACAATATAGCCAGTGTTGAAGAAGTAAAGGAAACTGATGTTGAAGTGAGGAAAGAAACTGAGAATATGGTCCAGTTTCCAACAGTTGATTATGAACCAACTTTAGAAGAATTAAGCCATCAATCTACACCAAGAACATACCTTTTAAAGTTTATAATGCGGATCAGTGAATCAAGTTTAAGTGGATCATTTAAAGGAAGACTGTAAATTTATCATTATGCCTTCAATGAAACGTTCATGGTCAACTTTAAGAGGTGTTGTGATCTCAACTTTAAAAGGGCTAAAAACCCATAAAACAAAACTTTTGTAAATGTATTTATGCTATGTTATACAATTAGATTTAAAAATTTGGGGGGAAATGTAATGGGCTCCAAAGGTTCAGTGATGCAGTGGAAGGCACGTCTTCCTTACATCCCACCGTTTCCTCATTTCCCTCCACAGAAGCAGACATGTTACCAGTCTCTTCTATCTTAAAAAATTATTTTTTTAACTGAAACAAACCAACAAACGTCTAAAACCCTAGCTCAAAATGTTTGAAGGAAAAACTCACAAACTCTTACATTCAGAAAGAAAAACATGGTGGAAGAAATATAAACAGGGGCGCCTGGGTGGCTCAGTTGGTTAAGCCTCTGACTTCGGCTCAGGTCAGATCTCACGTTCGTGGGTTCCAGCCCCGCGTCAGGCTCTGTGCTGACAGCTAGCTCAGAGCCTGGAGCCTGCTTCCAGTTCTGTGTCCCCTTCTCTCTCTGCTCCTCCCCCTCTCATGCTCTGTCTCTCTCTGTATCAAAAATAAATAAAACATTAAAAAAATTAAAAAAAAAAGAAATATAAACACTACATAATTAACATGACCCAGGTAGCAGATAATACGAAGTTATGCATTTGGGGAATTTGGAGGCATTAAGTTAAATCTCTGGGAAGATAGAATAAGAGACTTGATATATAGGGTAGAAACTCTCTCATATCTGTATTTAGACAAACAACTCATCCTAAAATAAAATCCAATCCCTAATTCCAGAACTCTTCCCTCTTCTGTCAGTGAGTCACGAAGCTGTCGAGCTGATTTTGTCTATCAAATCAGAAGACACAGCACATTTCTCTTCTCATGAGAACTAGATAGATATGTTTTATAAACAAAAATTATTATAATGAAAGGAAAATATCTTCTAATATGTCTTTTACGTAATAAACTATATTCCATAACTGGAGTCAAACTCCTGCCTTTTGCTTCCTGACAATGTTACTCAACTGATTTGTTCTCTACCACAGAAATAATGACCCCTGTAATGGGCTACCTACTGCAGCTATAACCCTGCAGAGAAGGGGAGAGCTTCTAAAGATCTAAGAATAAATGTATTAAAATACAATTTTCATTCTTATCCCTTGCAGGATAAAAATATAACCATCTTCATTATGACTGCCTTTAAAAATTGGGGTACCGTACAGTGACTTGCTTACAGATGAAAATTTCCGAAAGGATGAAATAGCTGAGTCACTTTTCAACTGAAGACATAATTAAGTATCTCATAGTCAGTGAAAGAAAATGATATAATATTATGAAAGTCATCTAATTCTGTAGTCAATGTTCAGAGTTCCAAAATGAATTAACATGGTTGCTGACCCTAAAAATGATTTCCACATACTCAGATTTCTCTCTTAAAGCATTTAGATACATTCTTTTTCAGGGGTTAAATTAAATAACATCTATGCCTCAACTGAATCATACTATGGGCCATACTCTACAACCGCTCAGTTGCTTACATCACAACATTAGCGTTTACTAGAATGAGCTAATTGAGCTGTAACATTCCTTAAGTTTAAAATTGAAACATCAGTTGAAGAAAAATAGATACAACCTAACAGCCTATGTAGCTTAATTACAAATATATTAAGCTGCATACATTAGCTTCAGAACAAAAAGATTGGGAAAAAACTCTATAAAATCAAAGGAGATTTTTACTGCTGGAAGAGTCTACAAAATACTCTCAATGATAAGATAATTTAGGGCCCCAAAGAAGGTGCCTACACTTAACACAAGAAATAACAGTAAAGCTGGGAGAGGGGAACGAGGACTCAAACATACCCAAATTAAAACATCAGCCAAATTTCAAATGATAGACAAATTTAAGAATCGCTCACTTGACTAACAATATTACTGGAAATAAGTGACTGCATTAGAAAGAATCTTATATATCAGTAAAAATAGTTAACATTGATTGAATCCTTCCTGTATGCCAGACTCTATATTATTAAGTCCTTTACATGTATTATTAACTCATTTAATTCTCACAAACCCCTATGAGGAATTATTACTATCTCTACATTATAAACAAGAAACCTGAGGCCAGAAGTCACCAAGTGAATAGAGCATGAACCCATACAAGGATCTCTTCAACTGCAGTCCCTAACTCTCCCCTCTCACCTCCCAACCAGTCTACACACAGTCTTTATAATTTTAGTTCAACTTCCCATTTCACAGATGAGGAAACTGTGTTCCCCAAGGTAGACAGAAAATTCATTCAAGGCTGAAAACTACTTTTTAAAGTAATCTGCCTCCCCAAAGTGGGGTATCAACTCATGACCCCAAGATCATGAGTTGCGTGCTCTACTAACTGAGCCAGCCAGGCATCCCAAGGCTTGAAACTATTTAATAGCGATACTAGTACCAGAACTCAGGTTTCCTATTTATATTCTGCTTTCCTATTTCACATTGGGCTTTCTCTATTTTCCTATTTTACAGTGGGCTTTCTCCCTATTTGGTCTTTTAAAAAACATAACTTGGGGGCACCTGGGTGGCTCAGTCAGCTGAGCATCTGACTCTTGATTCTGGCTCAGGTCATGATCCCAGAGTTTTAGGACCAAGCTCCATGTCAGGCTCCATGCTCAGTGTAGGGCCTGCTTGGGATTCTCTTTCTCTTACCCTCTGTCTCCCTCCCCTGTTTGTGTGTGCTCTCTCTCACTTGCTTGCTCTCATATAAATAAATAAATACATAAATAAAAAATTAATAAATGATTTGTTTTTCTGTGTATACTTATTGTTGAAGTCAGGAGAGTACAATAAAGTACAAAAGAAAATTAAAATCACTCCTCCTAGCTTCCAAGAATAACCATTGTCAACATTTTAACATACTTCTTCATATGCATTGTAAGACCAACATTCTGCTTCCCTGCCCCATATTTTCCAAGAAGTTTAGAGACATGATTTATATATAGTTATATATTTACTTGACTTTTTGACTTACATCATTATTTTTCATGGCTTTAAATATTTTTGAGGGGCACCTGGGTGGCTCAGTCGGTTGAGCATCTGGCTTCGGCTCAGGTCATGATCTCGCGGTTTGTGGGTCCGAGCCCCACGTCAGGCTCTGTGCTGACAGCTAGCTCAGAGCCTGGAGCCTGTCTTCAGATTCTGTGTCTCCCTCTCTCTCTGACCCTCCCCTATTCACGCTGTCTCTCTCTCTCTCTCTCTCTCTCTCTCTCTCTCAAAAATAAATAAAACATTAAAAGATTTTTTTTTAAAGTTTTGAAAATATCACTAAGTGGCAAATGACATTTCACAAATTTCATTAATGTAGACGATATATGGTAAATTCTTGTAGTTACGCTGTGATGAAACTGTTATATCTACATCTTTATGCAACATTGGTGATAATGTTCTAGATTAAGTCCCTAGAGCTGACATTACTAAAGTTAAAGGGTATGACAATTATCAAACACATATGTGGTTAACACTATTGCCAAATTATTCTAAGCACTTCACAGATATTTGCTTGTTTAATCCTTGTAACAGAGAGAGCAAGGGATCCTATGAGAGAGGGAATGAATGGCTAGAGAGAACAAGTGACTTGCCCAGCATCATACAGCTAGAAAGTGACAACCAGTCTTGTCTACCTCCCACCCCGGTAGTGAGGCTCCAAGATCCTTGTTCTTAATCACTGTGCTGGCCTAGTTTACTTCTACACTTTTTCAATGTGATGTGGAGTCTCCTAGAAGTTTACTACAAATGTACAAATACACTCTGAGGAACCTGTAGTTTTAGTAAGCATCCAGGAGATTCTAAAATTTGAAAGCCACCACCCTGATCAAAATATTAAACGTTTAGGGGCACCTGGGTGGCTCAGTAAGTTACACATTCAACTCTTGATTTCAGCTCAGGTCATGATCTCATGACTGTGAGATTAAACCTGCATGGGGCTCTGCACCGTCAGTGCTTGGGATCCTCTTTCTCTGCCCCTATCCTGCTCCCTTTCTTTCTCTCTCTCTTTCTCAAGATAAATACACAATCAATCAATAAGAGAGAACACTTAATAAAGCCTTCTCATAAAACCTTTAATAGTTATATTGATGTTTTAAATGTGGATGAAAGAACCAAGTACTCAAAAAAGTACTCAAAAAAGATTAAATCTTCATGACCTTGGATTAGGCAATAGGATCTGAAACATGACATCAAAAGCACAAGTGACAATATAAATGAAGAATTTAAGATCATTAAAAATTACTTGAAAAATAAAAGACACGTAAGCTGAACCTCATCAAAATTAAAAACTTTTCTGCTATTAAAGACACCGTAAGAACAAATACTGTATTATTCCACTTATGTGAGGCACCTAGAATAGGGAAACTCACAGAGCCACAAAGTAGAAACAGCAGTTACCAGGGACTGGGGTAGAAGAAAAAGGAGAGTTACTGTTTAATGGGTACAGAGTTTCTGTCTGGGATGATGGAAAAGTTCTGGAAACGAATACTGGTGATGGTTGCACAACAATGTAAATGTATTTAATACCACTGAGTTGTACCCTTAAAATGCTAAAAAAAAAATAGTAAATTTTATGTTATTTATGTTTTACTGTTGTAACAAAAAAAGGCACCATCAAAACAATCTATAGAATGAAAAAAAATTTTTGAAGTCACTCAGATGACAAGGGAATTCCAGAATATACAACTCAACAATAAAAAGATAAATAACTTATTTATTTTTTTAAATGTTTGTTTATTTTTGAGACAGAGAGAGACAGAGTGTGAGGTGGGGAAGGGCAGAGAGAGAGAGGGAGACACAGAATCAGAAGCAGGCTCCAGGCTCTGAGCTGTCAGCACAGAGTCCAAGGCAGGGCTCGAACCCACGAACTGTGAGATCATGACCTGAGCTGAAGTCGGACACTTAACCGACTGAGCTACCAGAGTGTCCCCCCTATTTTTTTTTAAGTGGGAAAAGGACATGAACATTTCTCCATAAAAGAATATACAAATAGCCAATAAGTACATGAAAAGATGCTCACAATATTATTAATTAGGGAAATCAAAATCACAGTGAAGTATGACTTCATACTAGCTGGCTACAATAAAAAAGATAGTTAAGAAGTGCTGACCAACCAGGAAGTAGAGAAACCGAACCTTCATACACTGCTGGTAGAAATGTAAAATATAAAATAGTACAGCTACTTTGGAAAACAGTTTGGCGGTTTCTTAAAACATTAAATATGGGGAAAAAATAAAAATAAAAAAAAATAAAACATTAAATATGGAGTTACAATTGACCCAGCAATTCTATTCCTAGATATATAACCAAGAGAGCTGAAAACATATGTCCACAAAACAACTTGTACATGTATGTTGACAGCAATATTACTTATAATAGCCAAAAAATTGAAATAACCCAAACATCCATCAACTATGCGGTTAAAGTGACAAACGAGACACGGTAAACTCCTAAAACGGAATATTATTTGTCAATAAAAGGTATAAAGTAAAGATACATGTTACAACATGGATGAACCTTGAAAACACCAGGCTGAATGAAAGAAGCCAGACACAAAAGTCCACATGTTATATGATTCCATTTATATGAAGTATTTCCCAGATAGGCAAATGTATAGAGGCAGAAAGTAGATTGATGGTTGCCAGAGGCTGGGAGAGGAGAAAATGAAGAGTGATTGGGTACAGTTTCTTTGGGGAGCAATGAAAGTGTTCTGGAAATAAATTCAATTTTGTGAGTATACTAAGGACTACTAAAGTATAAACCTTAAAAAGTTAAAAATAAACTAAAAATATGGTTAAGAAATTCATAAGGACGTAAACTTTTAAATAAAGCTCTTTGAAGTGGTAATTTAAGACTATACATATGTGAATTTTGAGAGAATTAGGGAGGAAATTTGACAGGATAAAGTCTTTATGGAAACCACAGACAATGGAAATAAAGATAGAAATGTCAAAACTGTCAAAAAGTTAAAAACTAGAAAAGTACAATGTCATACAAACAGAAGTTTTAAAAGTTCTATTAAAATCATATTGAGGAAGACAGAAGAAAGACTAGAGAAGAAACAAAAGAAATAACCACTAACACAAAATCATTCAATGGCTTATCTAACTAGTAAACTTAGATAAGCAGTTTCCTGATGAGTTTGAAAAAATAACTTAAGTTTACCTGTTAGTAAAGAAGAGACCAAGACGATAATACACATATGATCTAAATTTATAAAATTAAAGGAGATATGTATGAATTTCACCAAACATGGAGCACTAGGAATTCAGGACAAAACTCAAATTTAACCAGAATACTTTGGGGCCATATAATAGCATTGCTTTTACACAGCAAACTTACAGGACAAAATGAACTGAATTATGTCGGATTCCCTGTCAACAAATCAGAAACACTCTAATTTATCCTAAATAGGCTAAAGTAATAATGAAAGCTGGGTGATGGTACATACATGCTAGAATATTAGCTTCATGAAGTCAGGGACTTTGTTTTGGTTAGAATAGTGTGTGGCACATCGGAAGTGCTCAATTATGGCTAAATGAATCAACAGGATTTCAAAATCTATAGAATACTGTGCTTATGTTTTAGGAATTTACATCTAGGTTAAGGAATTCTACACATCTAGAAATAGAATTGTAATGGATGAAAAGCCAGAGATATAGGACTAGAGTTTCAGAGAAGAAAAGAATTTCTCTTTAAATACCACACTGATAGAGACAGATAAGCCTATATAACTTGCCTGTGTTGTTAAATGCTTAAGAATATTCATAAATTTCCTCTTTCTTTTACATTATCAGTTTAACAGAAAACATAGTGGCTCTATAAACTTCTAAAAAATTAACTGCTTAATGGTAAAAATAACTATATACACTTATAATTCATCATAGTCAAGTAAAAGGAATACATACTATAGTAACATCTAAAGACAAAGACATAACTTAAGTAAAATATAATAGACAAAATCAGTATCTACAAGATCTAAGAAGAAAACATAAAACCCTGTCAAAACCTATTCAGTACTAACTAAACATAATACAATGAGCATAGAAGACCAAATTCCGCACCTTAAAATAATTCAAGATAACAGACAAGAAAAACTACCATGACAATCTCATAACAGAGATGAGAACAATTTCTAACAATAACAAATTTAGCTAAAGACATCCTATTGTAAAGCATTAGCGTTTCATAAAAAGTTTCTACTTTTACTGTCACATAAATACTAAAATCAATACCAACAAAAGGTATTTTATATAAAAATATCACTAACAAGTTTGCATTTAAACATTTAATTAACACAATTATGGCAAATTTTGTTTTTTAAAGTATTGTTAGAATGACAAATGTCACTATTCAGTTATTTCACTTTTCTTTTTAAACAAGATACCTACAGGCAACTGATGTGCAATTAAAACTGTAGTTCAAGTTCAAACAATTCCCTTTGAACATACAAAAAAAAAAATCCCACTAAAATATCCTGTCATACTTCTCACATCTGAATACTATTTTGGAATCACCTCAATTAAGGGCTTTATTTAAAATCTAAAATATCTGGGGCACTCAGTCAGTTAAGTGTCCAACTCTTGATTTAGGCTCAGATCATGATCTCATGCTTCATGAGATGGAACCCCTCTATTGGGCTATGCACTGACATGGAGCCTGCTTGGGATTCTCCCTTACTGCCCCTCCCCTGCTCGTGTGTGTACTCTCTCTCACTCTTTCTCTTTTTCTCTCTCTCTCTCTCAAAATAAATTTAAAATAAACATTTAATATCTAAAATATCAGGATGCCTGGGTGGCTCAGTTGGTTGAGTGCACAATTCAGTTTCAGCTCAGGTCATTATCTCACAGTTAGTTCATGGGCTCAAGTCCTATACTGAGCTCTGCACTGACAGTGTGGAGCCTGATTGGGATTCTCTTTCTCTCCCTCTCTCTCTGCCCCTCCCCTGCTCATTCTCTCCTTCTCTCTCTCTCTAAATAAACTTTAAAAAATAAATAAAATAAAATCTAAACTATCAAGCAAATTTTAAGATGAAATGCCTTTATAGAGTTTCAACTCTAAAGTTCAGTAAAGAGCATAAATCAGTTCCTGTATGAGAGCTATTACTAAAATTACAATTTTTGAGTACTTAATTTGAGCAAGTTTAGATGCTATGCCATAAAACTTAAAGAATTTTTGGAATTTTCCATTGATACAGGAGTTTATTTGTTGGTTTTTATAAATCATATTGAAAATGTTGAAATGAACTTTTAAATGATCAGAATAGGAAATTAATCATACCTTAACTTTTATTTTGTTTTCAAACTGTTTTTCAAGACCCTGAGAAATTTACACTCAGTTTCAGGCATGTTATCTAAGAAGCAGAGCTAGATTTACAACAAGGAAGTGACAGTGCAGATTCTGGGTTTTGACATACATGCTTTACAAGAGAAAACATTGTGCAAGTAAAACACTACTAAGGTTTAGAACTGTAACACATGCTAAATAAAATGGTACTTTTTTTTTTTTTTTTTAAGTAAGACTAGTTGCTATATACTCACACTGGGCCAAAACTCACAAAAAGCCATTCCTCCAAAGTCTTTCCCTGCCACCCCTTACCCAACTCAAAATATATTTCCATATAAAATGTATTTTTTAAATATATTTCAGTACATCTTTATTATCTTTACATTCATGAATAAACCTCTGAAATTGAAAATATTTTATTTGACCCCTTTTCTCCAGAGTAATTATGCTTTTCTACTAAATTTAGAGTGAATTTTGAATATTTCTTCTATATTTAAAATCAGCTACTTAATTTCTAACTACATACTTTATAAAACAGTTCCACATATATGACCTCATTTTACATAGTATAAATTCAGAGGAATTATTAGTCTTACATATTTAATAACTGCTTGATATCTTCATTTTTACTTAATGTTGAAACTACATTTTAATCGTCCCATATTCAGCACCTACCACAAAAATAAGAATGTAAAACTGAAAAACTATTATAAAACTACATGCAATGAAAAAAAGTGACCAAAGTAATGTAAGATTAATTAAGAGAATTTGATAATTCACAAAATGTATCTCTCACTGAAAAAGTATTTAAATTTGATCAGTGTTTCATTTTTTTTAAATTTGGTTTATAAGTTCCTATAGCCATTCTTTAATAGATAAGTGTTCATCAGGGTAGATACAACATTTAACCCTTTAGTTGAATATTATAGGATATGCACTAAAGATTTAATTTTGAACAAATATAAACAATTATCAATCATCCCCAGATTACACAGTCCTCAGAATGTCTCTCATTCCTATACTTTGGACACAGTAAGAGCTGGATATATATCCAGCTATCAGCTACACACACACACACACACACACACACACACACACACAAAAACACACACTTTGCAAAGACATAATTTTTTTGTGCCAAGAAAAATGCAAAGATAAATTCCTAGCTTTAAAACCTCAGAACATCAAAGAGTAGTAGAGGGCTGGAGGTATCACAATTCAAGACTTTAAGATGTATTATAAGTGCATTATGGTGATCAAGACAGTATGTTACTGGCACAAAAACGACACATAACTCAATGGAAAAGAATAGAGAACCCAAAAGTGGACCCACAAACATATGACCAACTAATCTTTGACAAAGTAGGAAAGAATATCCAATAGAATAAAGACAGTCTCTTCAGCAAATGGTGCTGGGAAAACAGGACAGCGACATGCAAAAGAATGAACCTGAACCACTTTCTAACACCATAAACAAAAATAAACTCAGAATGGATGAAAGACCTAAATGTAAGACAGGAAGCCATCAGATCCTAGAGGAGAAAGCAGACAACAACCTCTTTGACTTTGGCTGCAGCAACTTCTCACTCAACATGTCTCTGGAGCCAAGGCAAACAAAAGTGAAAATGAATTACTGGGACCTTATCAAGATGAAAAGCTGCTGTATGGTGAAGGAAACTTATAAAGGCAACCAACAGAATGGGAGAAGATATTTGCAAATAAAATATCAGATAAAGGGTTAGTATCCAAAATCTATAAAGAGCTTATCAAACTCAACACTCAAAATACAAACGATCCAGGGAAGAAATGGGCAAAAGACCTGAATAAACACTTTTCCAAAGAAGACATCCAGATGGCCAACAGACACATGAAAAAATGCTCAACATCACTCATTCTCAGGGAAATACAAAT
This sequence comes from Suricata suricatta, assembly GCF_006229205.1. Taxonomy (NCBI): domain Eukaryota; kingdom Metazoa; phylum Chordata; class Mammalia; order Carnivora; family Herpestidae; genus Suricata; species Suricata suricatta. The sequence continues at coordinate 25,114,842 of NC_043711.1, read as the reverse complement.
CAAAACCACAATGAAAGACCACCTCACACCTGTCAGAATGGCTAAAAATTAACAACTCAGGCAACAACAAATATTGGTGAGGATGTGGAGTAAGAGAGGTCTTTGGCTGGTGGGAAGGCAAACTGGTGCAGCCGCTCTGGAAAACAGTGTGGAGGCTCCTCAAGGAATTAAAAATGGAACTACCTATGACCCAGCAATTGCACAACTAGGTATTTATCCAAAGGATACAGGAGAGTTGATTCAAAGGGGCACATGCACCCCAATGTTTATAGCAGCGCTACCAACAATAGTCAAAGTATGGAAAGAGCCCAAATGTCCATCAACTGATGAATGGATAAAGAAGATGTGATATATCTATGTACAATAGAATATTACTCAGCAACCAAAATGAATGAAATCTTGCCATCTGCAACAACATGAATGGAACTAGAGCATATTATGCTAAGCAAAATTAGTCAGAGAAAGACAAATACCATATGACTCCACTTAAATGTGGAATTTAAGATACAAAACAGATGAACATAAGGGAAGGGAAACAAAAATAATATAAAAACAGGGAGGGAACAAAACATAAGAGACTCTTAAATACAGAGAACAAACTGAGAACTGCTGGAGGGGTTTTGGGTCAGGGAATGGGTTAAATGGGCAAGGGGCATTAAGAAGGACACTTGTTGGCATGAGCACTGGGTGTTACATGCAGGGGATGAATCACTGGATTCTACTCCTGAAATCATTATTATACTATATGCCAACTAACTTGCGTGTAAATTAATACATATACATATATGTATATATGTACTAAAGAATATCATCTATGCTACTAATGTGCGGAATTATAAAATCTTAACATTCCAATACATTTTTGACATCTGGGATTCATGTCCCATTTACACAAATCATATTTAACTCATTAAAATATCAACTTACATTTAAGTCTACTTAAAAATTAATGTGGATAAGGAATGCCTAACCTAGAAGACTTTTCTCATTCCACATCACCCACCCCACCCACCACAGTCTCCTCAGAATTACCAACAACTAAAACTGGAGGAAAAAAATTACCAACATGGAAGTGTACATACACCTATCTTTTACATGGCAATCTTAATTACCCTCTGCATCCACTCATTCAAGCACTGTCAGAGCTGTGACACTCACTAATTTATAACCTTTTACCCATTGCCAGTGAGCTTCCATACCTACTACTCCACTAATAACCCAGCTTTTGCTACTTACACTCCCGATAAAGTGACATCTGAGTGCTGTTAATAGTTGTCTTCTCAAAATCTTTCCCTTGCCTTGTATCTCACAAATCCAATCTTTCCTGGTCCTCCTATTTCTCTGGCCATTCTTCCAACTCTGTTTTCTTTTTCCCTGCCAGCTATTCAAATGCATGTCATCCCCAGGGTTCTCTGGCCTCTACTTTTCTAGATATGTACAAACTTCCCTGGAAGTATATTTCCTACAGCCTTCACTACTTTGGTGGATGACTCTCAAATCTGTCTCCCTCCATGCAGATAATCTTGTTGCACTCCAGTTCGTTGCTAACTGTCCTTTCTACTATATCACTCTACCAGGTCTCCTTGCCTATAGGCAATGTCTCCCACATTATCACCAAGACTGCTCCTCTACAAAGATCTAATCATGTGATTCTTTTGAAATTTTTTGGCATTCCTCACCACCAGTCCTAAAGGAAAAAATAGCATAACATTAATAATATTAAAATCCTTCATAATTTGACGGGTGCCTGGGTGGCTCATTAGAGCGACCTACTTTGGCTCAGGTCATGATCTCACGGTCTGTGGGTTCAAGTCCCGCATCAGGCTCTGCTGACAGCTCAGGGCCTGGAGCCTGCTTCGGATTCTGGGTCTCCCTCTCTCTCTGCCCCTCCACTGCTCATGGTCTGCCTCTCTCTCTCTCAAAAATAAAAACATTTAAAAAAATTAAAATCCTTCATGACTTGATTCTAAACTACTTTGTCTGCCTCCTCTTCCCTTCCTTCCCCCACTTTATATCATATAAAATCACTAAAAGTTTCTCAAACAAGGAGCACCTGGCTGGCTTAGTTGGTATAGCATGAGACTCTGGATCTCAAGATGGTGAGTTCAAGCCCTGAGTTGGGTGTAGAGATTACTTTTAAAAAACAAAGTTCCTCAAACAAGCTACCTATTTTTTTCTCCTTCAGCTATTACACATGCTATTTATTGATGCTGCCTAATATGTACTTCCCCCTCATTTGCATGCTAAAATCTTGTTCTTCTTTTAGGACTAGTTTTAAGATGTCACATCTGGTGGCATTCTGTTTCCTCCTTAGTTGCCTTACAAACTGGTCATTCTAGCCTCAACATTTCTACTACAGTTCATTTTAATAGCACCTCTCTTAGCAATCATTTCATTGTATTATTGTAATTATCTGTATACATGTCCACTTATGTAGAATCATTAAAAGCAGGGATCACATCTTCTCACCTCTGTATCCCTATCAACTTGCAAATATGCCATACAGTAAATGCTTAATAAAGAGATTCTCGATAAGCAAATGCTATGTAATTTATGTCACTCTCTACCTACTCTATTTGACCCTATGAACCCATATATCCCAGTGTTTTATCTGAAAATATGATTAATGCCGATTCAGTTCAGGACAGAGCAGATAAATGGGTAAGATAAAGGAGACTGAAGAGATGTTTGGAAAAAGATACTTAGGACTAAATCCCATAATTCAAGTCAAATGTCAGAGTTATTCACAAAAGACACTAAGTAGTATATTAATGGTACAGTCTTCTATCTCTGCTTAAAAGAACACTTCTTCAAATTTCTTTATGTCTTAATTTTCTCATCTGAGAAATAAAAACCATTTACCTTATAAATATTAGAATACTCATAAGGGAATGGGGAACAACTTTATTTTTGTTAAAATATATTCTTATTTGAAAGTCGCCATTGCTATATAATTTTCACTTTGAGTTGGGAAGTAAGCTGAATGTAATAAAATATATGACTGTTCAATTTTTCCACTGCTTCTTCCTATATGAACATTAAATTATACTTCCCTGCTCAATTTCAGCACACTTGGCCATGTGACTTGCTTTGGGCAATTAAATGTGAATGGAAGTGGCATGGGCCACTTCTGAGCAGGGGCATTGACTGTAACTTAGGGCTGTGCACAGCTCTTTTGCTTCTACCTCCCAGACAGGAGCTGTTCCTTTGGCCTGAATTCCAGAAAGAACAAGTGCAGATGAGTTGCCACCTACCTAAACATGTAACGTGAGCAACAACTAAATCAAGTGAGGTCTTGGGTTGTTCGTCACCGCACTATAACTAGCATAAACTGACTGATACACTACATTAGATGCTCCTCCTCTATCATATCATAACACCCAGGAACATGCTACTATAATATTATACCACAAATTTTTTTTATTGTTTTGTTCAAATAGATTTATGATTTCAAGAAGTCAGACATTCGTTTTTTCACTCTAGTCCCTGATAGAAGACTGATAAATATTTACTGAAAGAATTAAAAAGGTATCCATCATATATTTTCCAATAAATGAAGCTAGTTACTGAAAATTTTGAAAATATAATACAAAAATAACATATTGCAAAGAAAGGCTAAAGAGATCAAAATAACTTATATTGTAAAAAGCTGAAGAGATTTCATGGCCATTGTTAATCTGATCTTATGTACAGTATCTTAACATTTTCCTAAAAGGTTCCAGCAATGTATTTATCAAAGATTCCAATAGTAACACTTTAAACATATTCCCTTGATAACCAGAAGGAAAGAAGTGTGGGAGAAATCCAACTTCATGCACTATAAAATTCACATTTCCTCACAGATCGATATTCACATATATGTTTTAGACACATACATTTATATATATGTTTAAAACGTATATTTTGTTTCTAAACAGTTCCTGTAGTAATGGCTGACCCAGAAAACTGACAAATAACAATCCAGAAGAATCAACACATTACAAAAATGCATTAATTCAGTTATTTTAAAACATTCTAATACAGTCACCTAGCACAGGGGTAAAAAAACTTACAACCTCTAATGCATGCATGATTCTATTAGTAGATATAACCAGGTCATAAAGAAAAGTTTTTATCCTTTATTTAAGGTGACAAGGAAATGTTTAATCGCTTTAGAAAAATTTCCATCCAAAAATTATTTGGTTGTAAAAGGTGTACATTTTCAACTCATCCAGAAAATCCTGTTTTATGAAATGACTCATTCCCTGTGGTTATCAAGAAACTATGGCATAATTATACCTGGTGTAATCACTAATCTATTAAAATATATTTGAGTTTTAAATTCTATGTAGATGGAGATGTATTTCAAATTCCCTAAACTCAAGTAAACACTTATATTTGCTAAATCTTGCTGGCATTTTATTCTATACTGAAGTATATGCATTAAAAACCACATACAGTGATAGGAATAGAAATTTTAATACTAAGTTGATATTACAGTCTTAATCTTTGTGATTTTCCTAAACACTTGTATAAATTTTATTCTAAAGCATATAAAACTATAACACTTTGAAAAGAGTTATATACTCATTTTATAAGCAAACCTCACAATGACATTATATAGGCAGAGATTTAATAAAATTTTTTTAATGTTTATTTTTGAGAGAGAGGGAGAAAGAGAGAGAAAGTGGGGAGTGCGTAGAGGGAGGGAGACACAGAATCTGAAGCAGGCGCCAGGCTCTGAGCTGTCAGCACAAAGCCTGATGCAGGGCGTGAACTCAGGAGCGGTGAGATCATGACCTGAACAGAAGTCAGATGTTTAATCAACTGAGCCACCCAGATACCCCTTAGCAGTTTACAAACATCATTAATCAAAACTCATACAGGATCTTTTGTATATGGGGCTTTTTTTTTCTTGCTTCTAAGTAGGGTTTTAGCTGATATCAGCAGTCTGAACAGGAAAATAAATGTCAGAGGCACCTGGGAGGCTCAGTCAGGTGAGCATCTGACTTCCGCTCAGGTCATGATCTCGAGGCTTGTTAAGTTACAGTCCTATATAGGGCTCCCTGCTGTCAGCCTGTCAGTGCAGAGCCTGCTTCAGATCCTCTGTCCCACTTTCTGCCCCACTCCCCCACTTGCACTCTCCCAAAAAATAAAAAAGTAAAAAATAAAAAAAGAAATGCCTATTGACAAAAATTGCCACCTTATTCCACTTAATGCAGAAATGCATGATTAAGTTAATGTATTTTCGCTTCTCAATATTCCATCAAAATAGCATAGTCATGCAGCCAACATGATCTTCATAGATATTAACAATTTGCAGATTTTAAAATGTGAATAATTTAGAAGTATTAAATCATAATCTCTGGGGGACTGGGCCCAGGCATCAATGTGTTTTAAAAGCTCCAGATGAGTCTAATATGAAGCTGAGGTTACAAATTGTATATGTCTTTCAGTGTCCCTACAAAAGATTAACTAACAACTTTTTTCTTTCAATTTAATTCTGGACCAGATTTTAAGGGAGTAGCTTTAAACATTTCCTTAAAATAGTATAGATTTATACTCTTAATTTCCATTTCAACTTCTAGAGATTTTTATTTAAACAGTAATTTTTATCAGCTTATAAAATGTATCTTAATAAACCAAGTTTTAAAAAGAAAAAAGGGACAGTGTGATCATTTAAACATTAATACAATTTTTTGCTTTAAGTTAAATGATATCAGATAGCTCAAAGTCACAGTACCAAAGCACTTTTTAAATCACAAAACTTTTTACATATAAGGTCATATTATCAACAAAAAGCTTATTCATTAAAAGAAAACTTCTGCTGGGCAGCTGACAGGCTCAATTAGAAGAGCATGGAACTCCTGATCTCGGGTTCATGCGTTCAAGTCCCACCTGAATGTAGAGATTACTTAAGTAAAAAAGTAATTTAAAAAAAAGAAAGAAAAAGAAAAGTTCTGCCTATAGATGTACAACATCCAAAGGAGGCAGGAAATAATAAAAAAAAGAACTGAAATAGCACTGGAAAAGGAGAAACTCTGAAAAGATTTGGGGAATTTAGCTGAAAAAGTCCTCTTTGAACATAACGATGGCATAGTATTTCCAAAATATCTCTATTTCAAGAGATACAAGACCAAATCTCCTGAAAATGGAAATACTCTATAACCAACAAATAAATAAATAAATAAATAAGATTCTCGAAAGGACATAGTCTGAATCTACCTAATAGAGCCATGTTGGGGCACCAAGGTGACTCAGCTGGTTAAGTGTCTGAGTCTTGATATCAGCTCAGATCAGCTCAGAGTCATCAGATGAGCCCTTCAAAGGGGGCTCTCTGCTGAGCATGGAACCTGCTTGGGATTTTCTTTCTTTCTCTTTCTCTTTCTTTCTCTCCTTCTTTCTTTACTTTTTTCTTTCCTTCTTTCTTTCTCTTTCTCTCTCTCTCTTTCTCTCCCTCCCCCATGTGCACACATACACACATTCATTCTCTCAAGAATGAATGAATGAATGAATGAATAAATAAATAAATAAATAAATAGCCCAAGCTAAACATGTTTTCTCCTAAACTTAGTACATTAATGTTTATTGATTTAGAATAGGTGGTATAGTTCAAGGTTCCAGAAATACTAAACACACATACACACCGTAAAGTCTTCCTGTCGTCCTTATCTCATAAAGACCGCTGCCACCCTGCCGCACTTCCAGATAACCAGGTTACTAACCCCTCTATATATATCCTTCCAGATTTCTTTATGCATAAGCAAATAAATAACAAATATCAATTCTTATTTTCCCTATTTGCATAAAAAGTAGATTACTGAGTATATTGTGCTATGCCCTGCTTGTTGTTACCTGACAATATATCTCATTCTTTTTATAGATTTTTCAATGAAATAGAATCTCAGAAAGTCAGTCCATTTACTTTTTTACTTTATAATTTATAATCACCTTATCCTCATCCCAACAAAGACATACATAATGTAGCTAGCTGCAATAAGAAATCTTTGGAATTTGAAAATCTTCTGTGATATTGCTCTTTTTAATGTTTATTTATGTTTGAGAGAGTGTGAACAGAAGAGGGACAAAGTGGGCACTGGCTCACAGTAGAAAGCCTGTTATAGGGCTCAAACTCAAAAACCATAAAATCATGACCTAAGCCAAAGTCGGACACTTACCCAACTGAGCCACGCAGGTGCCCCCTGACATTGTTCTTATAAAGAATTTATTGAAGTATGGATGCCTACAAAGACGTGAACAAATCCAAAGGGTACATAGCTTGATGAATCACCACTAAGTGAACACACCTTTATAACTAACTACTACCCAGGTCAAGATATAAAACATTAGTAACACATCATCTATCTGACTTTTTAATATTTTATGACCTATTAGTAATCTAGGACACATGTTAGAGAAAATTGATCATACTGACTTCCTAAACTTACATTAGGAATACAGATTATGGGGTTATGTTTCTGACTTTCCTTTTCAGTTGGCCCGACCTGTTATTTTTCTTTTAAAATTTTAATTAAATATTTCATATATACAAAAATAAACAGAAACATAGGTATAAGAACAAAAGAATATTAAACTTTCCTGTACCTAACACCCAGCCTGAGAACACCCTTGCCCCTCCCAGAAGGGCAAGCAGTACGGCTTAATAGTTAAGAGTGCAGCCTCTGGAACCAGACTGCCTGGGTTTGATTACAACTTACTTCTTATTAGCAGAATGGTCTGGGGTAGTTAAGATTTTCTGTACCCTTATTTATAAGCTCCTTTATTCAGAAATGAGAATAATAGTGCCTGCTTCACAGCACGTACTCATTTAATTATGAGAATTAAATAAGTATATATTTGTAAAGCATTTAAAACATATTCCAGCACATATTATGTAAAATTTAGCTATTTTTATATCCACTCTCTGCCTCCCTCTCAAAAAAATATTCATCATTCTATTACTGTATATGAAGTAACATATATATGAATAAATATCATCATTTCTAAGTTCTATATTAACTGGCATCACAATCTAAGTATTCCTTTGCAACTTAGTTTTTTCATTCAACATTTCTGAGATTCATCTGTACTGATAATGTAGAGCTACTGTTTATTCATGTTCATTCCTGTACAATATTCCACATATAAATTTACAGAAGTATTTACATATTCCTCTGTATGAACATCTGGGTTACTTCTGTTTCTGGCTACGAAAAACTGTTTGAGGGGCATCTGGGGGGCTCAGTTGGTTAAGTGCCCACCTTCAGCTCAGGTCATCATCTCACCACTTGTGAGTTCGAGCCCCGTGTTGGGCTCTGTGCTGACAGCTCAGAACTTGGAGCCTGTTTCAGATTCTGTCTCCCTCTCTCTCTCTAATATAAATAAACATTAAACATAAAAATTAGAAAAATTCTCTCCTTCTAGTCTGCCCTTCCTACTTCTGTGCACATGCTCTCTTTCTCCTTAAAAAAAAAAATGCTTGAACATGTCTCCTGATGCAGATATAAAAATGTTTTTGTAAGGTATACACTACAGTTAGGCAAAGAACTGCTATCTCATTAGGTATATGCAAGTTTAGCATTTTGATGTCAAATTGTTTATCGAAATGGTTATATTAGAGCATTACATACTTTTATTAATAAAGAAGAAAGGTCTAAAATCAATGATCTAAGCTTCCAATTTAAGAAACAGAAAAAAATAGAAAAGAAGCAGAAAGAAGCATATAATAAAGGTAAAAACTGGGGCACCTGGGTGGCTCAGTTGGTTAAGCGTCCAACTTTGGCTCAGGTTATGATCTTATGGTTCATGGGTTTGAGTACTGCGTAGGGCTCTGTGCTGGCAGCTCAGAGCCTGGAGCCTGCTTCAGATTCTGTGTCTCCCTCTCTCTCTCTCTAACTCTCCCCTGCTCATGCGGTCTCTCTCTCTCTCTCTCTCTCTCTCTCTCTCTGCGGTCTCTCTCTCTCTCTCTCTCTCTCTCTCAAAAATAAATAAAAACATTAAAAAAAAAGCCAACAGATAAAAACCTTATAGTCTGAATTAATGCAAGCCTGCATGTGACAACAAAAGGAAATGGAAAATCTAAGTAAAAATGTACAATATAAATAAACATTATATTGCTTAGGGACTTGCATAACTCCAGTCCAACTCTGCACACAACCAGGAAATTCAAAATTCAAAAGCAAAAGACAGCTGGCAGGTTAAGTGAGTTGGATAACAGAATTAACTGCTACTGATAGTATATAATCATAAAACTGGAGCTATGACACTGATTCCAGAAAAAAGAAAGAGTACCCTTTCTAGCAAGTCTTTTTAAAAGTGACTGAACTTAAAAACTTGAAGGTTTTTCTCCAGCCTCAACATTCAGATACCAACACTCCGAATATTTTGTTTTGAGGGAATGATATTTTGGAAGTAGGACTTAAATATCAGAATTATATACTTTACAAGTGGAGCACAGCTGGTAATAGTCATCAGAGGCCTATAACAAAAGTCATTTCAATATAATTCTTAAAATTTATTTTATTAGCACACCTAAACCTCTAAACTGGTAAGATAAAAAAGCAGTAATCACAAAAAGTAGTAAAAGTAGGAAGAAATAATGACTAATTTTTACAACACAGCCACATAATATTTGAAAGTACTTTTTAATCACTTTCCCACATATTAACACTTTACCTATTGTTATATCAGCTTTCAAAATAGTTGCAGCTAAAACAAAGGCTAAAATTTTGATTCAATTCTCAAATCAGGTCACTGGTGAGGGAAGTGGGAAGAAAGAATTATTAAAACCGAATGCAATGCCAAAAACTTAACTGATGCTTATCTGAAAACTGCCTCCAGAAAACTGGCAATTATGAATCATGGACTCAGCTAAGAGCATCAATTTAAAATGGCCAGACTAGCACTACCACATAAGTTTTATGTTGCAAAATGTATTTCTACTGAAATTCTAATATAGGTTCTATCACTTAACACGTGCCTATGACTTGGACATTCACATGTATTATTTTCTTAATCATTATATTTGTAACTTCTTCATTTTTCATTTAAATATTAAATTCATATATCTAGCAATATCAGAAATGGCATTTAAGTAAATTTATTCCAGGGGCTCCTGGCTCAGTCAATTAAGTGTCTAACTCTTGCTCTCACCTCAGGTCATGATCTGACAGTTGGTGAAATCGAACCCCATGTTGGGCTCTGCAATGACAATGTGGAGCCTGCTTGGGATTCTCTCTCTGCGCCCTCCCTCCCCGCCTCAAAAGAAATAAACTTAAAAATAAATAAATAAATGGATTTATTCCAGAATTTTAAATGACTGATAAAAGAAACACACCTTAAAATTATGCATACAAGCACAATCTTTTCATGTGCCAAGAAGAGAAGCAATCTTGAAAATAAGAACTCATACCTTGGAACCTTTAAAGTTTGTCTACTCACTACACCAATGAATCTAATCTCCATCACTTTCCAATCACCCTATTATGAAGTCAGTATGTTAAAGCAGATGAGTGTTTTATAACCCACTGTAAAACAGATCAGTTTAGTCAATAGAGTTACTTGGGCAGATTAAGGGGCAGTTTGGCTTTTTCCAAAGTTGCAAATCCAAGATTCTTACTTCTAAGCCCTGTGCCTTGGTTCCCTCAATGTTTTTATCCTATTGCTCCAGCAACCTTTGTACCTCTACACCCTTCCTGAAATGGAACCTGATTCAGGTTCACCTCTACCATTTAACCTAAACTATCTGGTCAATCCAGCAGTAGAGCTCCTTAATATACAACTGTCTCCTGACCATCTTTCTGAGCTTAGGCCTTTTTATGTAGACCTTTTTGCACCCAGGACATCTGTTATTTTCTACCCTAAATCTTCAGGGTCTAGTTCAAGTCCCCCTTTCTAGACAAACAAGCCTTCCCTACCTTAATCATATAGATCTCTTAATTTCATTTAGGACTTTATTCTTCCCTAATTTGTTTATAGGAGTTAGTTTTGGCTTCCCAATTAAACTATAAGCTCCTCAAAGACTGAAGTAACATCTTTGTTTTTATGTTTTACTATGGACTGCTTCATGAATTTGCATGTCATCCCTGTACAGGGGCCATGCTAATCTTCTATCATTCCAATTTGAGTACGTGAGCTGTCAAAGCGAGCACTTTTTTTAATTAAAAAAATTTTTTTAATGTTTTATTTATTTTTGAGAGAGAGAGAGAGAGAGAGAGAGAGAGAGAGAGAGTGTGAGCAGGGGAGGATCAGAGAGAGTGGGAGAGACAGAATCTGAAGACAGGCTCCAGGCTCTGAGCAGTCAGCACAGAACCTGATGTGGGGCTCAAACCCACGAACCGTGAGCCAAAGTCAGACGCTTAACTGACTGAGCCACCCGTTCACTCCTCAATTTTGATAATTCATTAAGATAACTCACAGAACTCAAGAAAGTGCTTTACTTACTATTACTGGTTTATCATAGAGGATACAACTCAGGAACAGCCAAATGGAAGAGATGGGCAAAGTATGGGGGAAGGGGCTTCTGTGCCTGCTCTCTCCTGGTGAGCCACCTTCCCAGCACCTTACAGTGTTTACCAAGCCTAAAAGAGCTACATACAGTCCCTGCCCTCTGGCCAGCAGTGCTCAACTACTCCAAAGATTTGACAGCTCTATTTTCCCCTTCGAAACTGCATTTCCCAGAAAACACCATGCTCTGTCAGGCTTTTCTATTTCAAACACATATTGTTCCCTTGGGCTAGTATGCCCTGCCTTTTTTTTTTTTTTTTTTTTTAAGATTTTTAAGTAGTCTCTACACCCAATGTAGAGCTTGAACTTCCAATCTCGAGATCAGGAGTCCCATGTTCCACCAAATGAGCCAGACAGGTGCCCCCCAAATGCTCTGCTCTTTCTTTTATCCAGCTAGCAAAACTCTACTCAGTCTTCAAACAGCAGTGTTTTAAAAAAACAACTTTCTCTATGAAGTCCTCTGCCTTCCTTCCACATTTTCTGCCCCCTGGTCTTGAGAGAAGGAACGCATCACTCCCTTAGCTAGTTGGAAACAATAACCAACAGATACTTCTATTGTTGGACTTATTTGTATTATAATCATATTTTTCAGTACTACTTACTGGGCATTATACCACAATCCAAGCATTAAACACTCAGATACTTATTAAAAAACAGGAATGCATAATGGTCCCTATTTAAGTTCCATTATAATTTGAGTGAATAATTTCTTCTAGTCAAGACAACATCATTTGTTCTAATAATCTTTTACCACCCTCTCTATGTGCCCACATACCCAAAAGATTCACTGGTGACACGCCTATGTTTACTGCAGCATTATTTACAATAACCAAAATATGGAAGCAACCTAAGTGTCCACCTGACAGACGACTAAAGATGTAATGCATACACACACACACACACAAACACACACAGTGGAATGTTACTCAGCCATGAAAAAAAAATGGGATTTTGCCATCTGGGACAACATGGATAGACCTAGAGGGTATTTTGCTAAGTGAAATGTAAGCCAGATAGAGAAAGACAAACAGTCTATGATTCCACTTACATGTGGAACCAAAAGAAACCAAAATATATGAATAAACAAAAAAACAAAAAGCAGAAACAGACCCATAAATACAGGTAACAAACTGATAGTTGCCAGAGGGGAAGAATGTGGAGGGATGGGCAAAATGGATGAAGAGGAGTGGGAGATACAGGCTTCCAGTTATGGAATGAATAGTCACCCAGATAAAAGGCAGAGCATAGGGAATATGGTATTGTAACAGCATTGTATGCTGCCAGAGGGTAATAACTACACTTGTGTTCAGCATCGCATAATGTACAGAGCAGTACAATCACTATGCAGTATACCTGAAACTAATGTAACACTGTATGTCAACTATACTTTAATTAAAAAACAAAAACAGATTCACTAGCCAATAAAAGTATTATCTTAAACTTCCCAGGTTCAGACTGGGCTTTTAAACTGTATCTTTCCACCATTTCCCTACTCCCACATTAAGACCTTGGCATTATAACTTGTCAGTAATATCAAAATTGTGCATATTAACAAACATTTCAATTTTGGAAACACTTTCCACCTACTAAACTTTTTAGAACAAACGTCTAACCAATAAGATACACTAAGGAAGTAGTGACAAATATTAAGCTACATGGTACTGCAAAAGCGGCTCTGCTAATCCCACCCACATTTGAACAGTTGTTCTGCACTCTCCTACTTCCTACACCCTAATCTGTTTTCACTAAGCTATTATTCCACCTAACATTCTTTTTCTTTACAAGAGCTTATTTGAGATAGAATTCACATGCCACACAATTCCCTGATTTCAAGTGTACCTTTCAGAGTGGTGCAACCATCACCGCAATCAATTTTATAACATTTTCATCATCTCGAAAAGAAATCCCTACCATTTAGCAGTCACTCTATGTATTGGGGTTCTCAAGAGAAACAGGACCAATAAATAGGATGTGTGTTATGTATACAGAGAGACTTATTTTAAGGAATTGGTTCACGTGACTGTGTGGACTGTCAGGTCTGAAATCTGCAGGGAGGCCAGCAGCCTAGAGACACAGGGAAGAGTTGCTATTGCAGTCTTGAGTAGGACGGTTCTATGAAGGCAGCCTTCAGAAGAACCTCAGTTTTTTCTCTTAAGGGCTTCAACTAACTGAATGAGGCCAACCCACATTCTGAAGGGTAATCTGCTTTACTCAGTGTCTACTGATTTAAATGCTAATCACATTTCAAAAGTACCTTCACAAGTTGCTTTTACAACACCAAAGACTTAATCATCCATTTCCTACATAAAAGGTAGCTACTTTTTTGCATGGACCTCAAGCATATTGTAGTATAGAGGTGGAATTTAAGGAAAGGTATTAAGCAGGCTGTGTTGTAGCTTATGAACAAGT